>NC_080092.1:57590160-57897083 GCF_950005125.1 Chionomys nivalis | reverse complement strand
TTGTTTATAGTTTTACTTAGGATTAATTGGATTTTTAATTTTAAATTATCATTACATATTTATTTAGTTTTTTATTTTGTGGGTGTGTCACAGTACACACATGAGATCAGAGGACAGCTTGTAGGATCAACTGGCAGCAAGTGCCCTTAGCTACTGGTGCCTAAAAGGATTTTTTTATAATTATTCATTTTATTGTTTTCAATTTTGTGTATGTGTGAAACTGTGTATGGGTATGGGCATATGAGTGCTAATGTCTGCAGAGATTGGAGGTATTGGCTTCTTCTGTAGCTGAAGTTACCAGTGGTTGTCAGCCATCTGACATGGGTGCTAGAAATCAAACCCAGATCCTCTGGAAATGTAGCCAGTGCTCTCAACCACTGAGCCATCTCACCAGCCCCATCTTAATTGGGTTTCCTAGTTGACTCCTTATAGCACACAGGCAAAATGACACCGTGTCATTTTCTTTTATAATTACAGCATACCCAGAAAAAGTGCAAAGAGTCAAGACACTAATAAGGGACCCAGAAAAGGCTCCAGGGGCTGGAGATGTAACTCAGAGGTAGTGTGCTTGCTTGGCAAGTGTAAGGCTCTGATTTTCAGCTCAGCAGCATAAGTTAGAAAGAATCTATTGGGAGCTGGAGAGATAGCTCAGAGGTTAAGAAAACTGACTGTTGTTCCGGAGGTCCTGAGTTCAATTCCCAGCAACCACATGGTGGCTCAGAGCCATCTATAATGAGATCTGGTGCCCAGAACACTATATACATAATAAATGAATTTTAAAAAAAGAATCTATTGGCTCTTCAACAACTTTATTGAAATATACTTCAGATAACATCCACTTCATCTAAAGTACACATGTCAACAGATTTTAGCAGGCTCATGGGATTGAGCTGCCATCGTAGCAATTTCATGACATAGTTTTTTGTTTTCTCAAGGTAGGATCTCACTATGTAGCTCTCTGTTCTGGAACCCACTATGTAGACCAGGCTGGCCTCAAACTCACATTGATCTACCTGCTTCTACTTTCCACATTATGGGATTAAAGATGTATGCCACCGTGCCCAGCATTTTCGCCAATTCTTAGGTAGCCACCAGTCTACTTTTTTTTAAACTTTTTTTTAACATTAATTTTTTTTTTTTTTTTGGTTTTTCGAGACAGGCTTTGGTGCCTGTCCCAGAACTAGCTCTTGTAGACCAGGCTGGCCTCGAACTCACAGAGATCCACCTGCCTCTGCCTCCCGAGTGCTGGGATTAAAGGCGTATGCCACCACCGCCCGGCTAAAACTTTTAAAAAAAAAAAATAGAATCTCACTGTGTAGCCCTGGCTGGCTTGGAACTCACTATGTAGACAAGGTTAGCCTTGAACTCACAAAGATCTGCCATCCTCTCTCTCCTGAGTGCTGGGATTAAAGGCATATGCCACCACATGTAGCCCCCAATCTACTTTCCTTATGAATTTGCCTATCTAACAAATATAAGAGGAATCATATAAAATATATGATCTCTTGTGACTGGCCTCTTATTCCCTATGTTGTGGTATTCTAAATATAATAAAGCAACTAGTTTTCCTGAATTTCTATAACCATTCCTAACCCATTAAATCAGAAGACTTCTCCCCTAATAATCTCATAAAGATTTGGGGTGGTTTGTACCCCAGCGCCCAGAGGTAAAGGCAGGAGGAACTGGGAGCTCAAGACTACTTTGAGCAAGATGAGATCATTGTCTTAAAAACACACATAGCTGGGCCCGAGGATATGGTTCAGTTAGTAGAGTACTTGGCTATCAAACGCAAAGCCCTGAGAATGATTCCCAGCTCCACTTAGAACTGGGTGTACTGGCATACAACTGTAACCCCAGCACTTGGGCATCGAAAGCAGGAGGATCCATAGTTCAAGATTATCCTTGGCTCCGCAGCAACTTTGAAGCCAGCCTGAGTGTTGTGAGGACTATCTTTGGAGCCTCCATCTTTATCAGATCAGCTGGGTTTGCTTGCAGAAGGTCATCACAGTGGAGCTAGTTCCCTCATAGAAGGCACACGGAGGAATGGAACTCCCACCTGAGTATCTGGCCACCCCCACCAATCAGTTGTGTGCAATTCTGCCCTGATCCTGGCCTCCAGGAGGGGCTGGAGTATATAACGGAGGCAGGAACGGTCAGCCATGGGGGAGCCTTACCATCTGCGCTGGGCGCAGACTTCCACTGTGGCTGCTTTAAGGTCACCCATGAGCCTGCCCATAAGGCCTCTCCAGTGCTGTGTAAGGAAACTGAATAAACTCATTGGTTTCTAGGGTGAACTTTGGTGGAATGGTACCTGTTTGTCATTGGGAGCTTAGGAAGAAGGGGTAGGTGTTCATATTTTCCCCAGGGAAGGAATTTCAGCAACACTGGGATATGTGTGGCCCTAAATAAATAAACTTTTTTTAACGGACAAGATCAACTAATCGAATATAGTAAGGCCTGTTTTCTGTTTCCTGAAGCAGTTCAGTAACTATCTCATATTCAAGCTAATAATTAATATTTTAACCTATATCTATTGCCCAAACTTAGACCATCCTCAGAGACCTCAGCTGAGGAAGGCCTCTTTGGGTGATGGTATTTTTGTTTCATGGGATTCTGACTCTGTAGCTACGGCCGTTTGAATTAGGGGTCACCACCCACTAAAATGAAGCCACCTTGTCCAATAGGCTTATATAAAATGTACCCAGCTGTTTAGAAGCTGCTGCAGCCCTGTAATTCTAGCACTGAGGAGGCTAAGGCAGGACTGTGAGTTCAAGGCTAACCTGGGCTATATAGACAGCTTCCCTTTCCTTCACCCCCCCCCCTGCAAAGTACCTAAAGCATACACAGATAAAATTGAGATACAGAAAATGGAACATTTCTTTAAAAGAAAGTGATGGTGGGCTTTTAGGAAGCTACAGTGTTGTGGAACAATCTTTGTTCAGTGTGAAGATGTGTTGCTCTCATTGGTTTAATAAAGAGCTAAATGGCCAAAAGCTAGGCTAGAAGAGGCTAGACAGGACTTGTAGACAGGGAGAGAGCCCTCTGGGATGAAGAAGGGCAGAGTCACTAGGCAGATGCAGAGGAAGCAGGAGGTATACAAGGTGAGCTAACAAGCCATGAGCCATGTGGCAGCAAGTAAATGAATACAAATGGGTTAATTTAAGTATTTTTTCAGAAGAGCTAGTGAGAAACAAGCCTAAGTGTTGTTGTTTTTTATTCTTTTCTCTTTTGGGGGGGCCACCACCCAGCTCCCAAATAAATCACATGGAGTCTTATTCTTTCTTATGAATGCCTGGTCTTAGTTTAGCTTGTTTTTAGCCAACTTTTCTTTCTCTTAATTAATGTGTAGTGGTATTTTGTTTGTGATCTAACAAATAAAGCTTGTCTAAAGATCAGAGTGCAGAGCTAAGTCACTAGTTAGTCAAGAGACCAGGCAGTGGTGGCACACACCTTTAATCCCAGTATTCAGGAGATAGAGGCAGATGAAATCTGTGAGTTTAAGGTCATACTGGACTACTCGAGATTGAATCTGTCTAAAAGAGAAACAGAGCTCACACAAAGGTGATCCCAGCACCTGGGATCACACACCTTTAATCCCAGCACTAGGGAGGTAGAGACAGGAGTGATATGGCTGAGTACAGACAAGAATGTAAGCCAGGAGGGGACAGGAGCTAGGATACAGTCTGAGGATTCATAGAGACAGGATCACCCTTTCGGTCTGAGCATTGGTAGAGGTAAGAACTCTCTGGTGGTTGACTGTTCTGTTTCTCTGATCTTTCAGCAATAATTCTTATATCTGACTCTAGGTTTTTATTATAAAGATCAATTAGAATTTGTTACATTAATTTTTTATTTTATGTGCATTGGTGTTTTGCCTGCATGAATGTCTGTGTGAGGGTGTCAGATCTCAGAGTCACAGACAGTTGTGGGCTACCATGTGGGTGTTGAGAATTGAACCATGGTCCTCTGGAAGAGCAATCAGTGCCCTTAACAGCTGAGTTATCTCTCCAGCCCTCCTCGCCAGCTTTTCTTAAATTATCCTGTCTATCTTTTGCCTCTGGGCTTTAATTTTTATCCTATGTACCTTTCTTCTTATTCCGTGGTTGGCTTTATAGTTCGGTGACTGGCCCCTGGAGTTCTCTTTCTTTTGCTCCTAGATCTCCTCTTCCCCAATTTTTCCTTCTATTTATTCTCTCTGCCTGGCAGCCCCATCCATCCTTCATTAGACCAATCAGGTGTTTTAGAAAGGCAAAGTAACACAGCTTCACAAAGTTAAACAAGTGCAACATAAAAGAATGCAACACCATTTGCATCATTAAAACAAATGTTCCACAGCATAAATAAATATAACACACACCTTAAAGTAATGTTCTACAATGCCTAAGCTACCGGCCGAGAATTTTTTAAAAATTTATTTTATTCAATGTACATTGGTGTGAGGGTGAAAGGTCCCCTGGAACTGCAGTTACAGACAGTTGTGAATTATCACGTAGGTGCTGGGAAATGAACCCAGGTTCTCAGGAAGAACAGTCAGTACTCTTAGCTGTTGAACCATTTCTCCAGCCCTTGGTTTGAGCATTTAGAATTAATAAGTCTCTGTGTGGTTATTTGGGAGCTGGCTGGCCAGACAGACTATTCCCCTACAAGTCAGAGTTGTGCAGAGGGGGAAGGTAAGACTGAGGAGCTGGAAGCGGAGGCTGCAAGCAGTGACAGTGACATTAGTAGCACCCACATCGAAAGTTACACAGGTAATCCTCCAGTTTGGGTGCTCCTGTTCCCTCAGATGTCTGGTTCTCAATTCCACGTGACTATGTTTTCAAGTCTGATTCCAGGAAGCCCAAGAGAGAGGAAATAGTTACACATTCACTAGTGTGGCGGTGATGGGCTTCCTTCCCTGGACTAGTTCACTTCTGTCTAGGGCTAGAGAGGCTCAGTGGTTAAGAGCACTGACTGCTCTTCCAGAGGTCCTGAGTTCAATTCCCAGCAACCACATGGTGGCTCACAACCATCTGTAAAGAGATCTAGTGCCTTCTTCTGGCCTGCAGGGATGCATGCGGGCAGAACACTGTACATGATCCTAACTTTAAAAAAAAAAAAAAGATCTCTACTAATACACAAGGCAAAATAGTGCCTGGGAGTAAGCAGTGGACAAAGGACATGATGAAAATGGAAAGCAAGTAACAGTGAGTTTATAATCACTTTAACGAAAATAGCTAAATATTCAAATTAAAATGAGATTATCAAACAGTGCATATAAAGGGAAGACTCAGCTGTATGCTATCAGCAAGAAATCCAACATAAATATAAACATATCACAAGTAGGTTAAAACTGGTTAAAGTAAAAAGATAAAAAGATATACTATACTAACATTAATCCAAACAAAGCTAGTTGTACCAAAACAGGACAGGAATGAATAGAGGGTCATTCTCGTCTCTTTTGCAGTGCTAGAGTTCAAACCCAGGGCTTTGAGTATGCTAGGTAAGCGTTCTACCTTTGAAAGATAAATCCAGACCTCAGCGTCACTTCCTCATGATATCATCCCATATATTCATTTAACTTCCAAATATATGAGAGAGAAAAAAAGGCAGAACCGAAAAACAATTGTACAGACTTAACAACCTTTTTGTGACTGGTTTCTTAATGTTCTATGACTAGTTTAGAATGGACACACAGACAAAATGTGGCCAGAGGGCTTTTGTTGTTATTTTAAAATTCGCTGGCAAACTTGCAATGGACCACCATCACTCGGGAGGCTGAAGTAGGAGAATATTCTGGACTACATAGCAAGACTGACTCAAGTAAAGATGTAAAAAAAAACCTCAGTTGTGACGCTGTTCCCTTTGACTAGTGGCACCATCAGTATTGTTAAAACAATATCAGTTCTCGCCTAGGGGCTCCAGCATTCCAAAAGCTGAGGCAGGAGGATCTGAGTTCTAGGGCAGTTGGAGTTATATAGCAACAGCCTGTTTGAAGAAAATAATCAGTTCTCACTGGCCAGCTACATTGCACAGCTGAGAAGGAAAACAAATCGAGGGATTGTAGGCAGCCGTTTGGAAGCTTATTAAAATTCATACTGCTGGCCCCACCCCACCCCCACCCGGTCCGGATGCAGCCGCTGCAGCGCGCGGTTGGATTTGATTCTAATACTATCTCCGGTGACGCGGCTCGTCCCAGCACCGCGCTTCCAGAGCCAACTCTGTCATCCCCTCCGATCGTCGACTTCCGCACCACTACTCGGATGCGAAACAAAACACAGCGGTAGGACACGGCGTCCCAAAGTCGTGCAAACAACTCCAGGACGACAGCCCGCCGCCAAGCGAGTTCCGGCCACCGGAAGTACGCGTACCCACGTCGGCGTCAGCGTCACGTCCGCGTCGGCCACGTCCAGCGGAGACGGGAACAAGATGGCGATCCCGGGCAGGCAGTGAGTGATGCGGGAGATAGGGTCTGGCTGGGGAGTAAGCAGCCAGGGAGACCGAGTCTTTAGGCTGAGACGTCAGAGGTCGCCGGAAGTGCAGGGCCGCTGCCGCCAGGGCTAGAGGCGGGAGAAGGCGAGGAATCCCGAGCCACATAGAGTCCCCATCCCCGACCCGTACATTTTTCCAGGATGCAAGCCCGAAGTTTGAGAAACTTGTGAGGAAATAAAGGAAGTTAGGCTGAGGGGCAGAGAGCGAGACTTTTCTATTTCCCAAAAGCTCGGTCTGAGGCCCCTCAGTCTTGCTTCCTACCCCGCGCTTGAGTTTCTCCCGGTTGGATGCGCTTAGGGGCACTGAGAAGAGAAATTCCTGGGTTCCTTAGAGGCGCCGTTCTCCTGGGCAGAAGCTCAAGGCCTGCTTCCCACCCTCCCTCCTGTGTTAGGAGTGTGGTGCTGAGAAGCCACAGAAAAGGGTAGGCATCTAGGAGACCCGGGTGTCTGCTGCCGTGAAAAACACAAAGACTGTAAAGGTGCACGGAGGTTTTGCCTTGGGCGTGTAAACCTTCCGCTGCCACGTCCCGTGGCCTCCGCATTTTAAAAGCCAAAGCCTCGAGAAACGAGCTGAGTTGAATCTGCTGATGATTCTCAAAGGCGCTTAGACAAAGCGAGCTCAGTCCTTGGTGAGGGGAACTTTCCCTGTGTTGACGCGCCCGCAGACAAAAGCTCTTGAGCCTAACTGGCGAATGGGAACTAGCCATTCTGCTTGGCTTTCCCAGTACTTCTTTTAAAAGTTTAAGTGGATTCATTATCAAGAACTTATAAACTGTGTAAGTCCACAGTAGTGGGAACAGCCAGAGACCAGGTTTTGTTTTTTAGCAAATTTGAAAAGAGCAGACTCTAATGTGTGCCTATTAAAGATTACTGCCACTTCACTGGGTAAAACATTCCTGTATTCTTCATTTACTTCTCTTCCGTAATAAAAACAATGTTCAAGTTTGGTCCAGGTAGACAAATAATAATTATAAAATCATGATACATTAGAATCTCGAGGTCACTGCAAAACAACAAGTCCGCTATGTGTTTATAGGGTGTATGATTATGTTTTAATTTGGGAAATTCATCCGGAAGAAGCAGTGGATTTGTTATGTTTTAACATTTAAAGATAATGGTGTGATTTCTGTTTCAAAAAAAAAATATGCAGGTATGGGCTTCTTTTGCCAAAGAAAACACAGCCATTGCACCGAGTTTTGCAAAAACCGTCTGTATTTGGGAATGATTCTGATGATGATGAGGTAAGGAAACCCATATTTTTACTCCTGCATCAGGAGAACATTTTTAAAACTGCTTGTAGATTTGTTCTTCCCCTTGGTTGTGGATTATTATTTACAGACCCTTCAAAAGGGCCGTTTAAAGAGAGCTCTGCTGTTATTTTCCGTATGACTTAAAATTCCTCCTCCCCCCACACCCCAGCCCTTGCTAACTTAGTTACTTATAGTTTTGTGCACTCTTTCCAGACTCTAATAGCGATGCTACAAATTTGTTGACATGTTTCTAGGAATGAGCTAGGATGCTAGCAGCTTCCGAGAAGTTTTTCTTAGTTTCTGATGTGTACTGATCTAGGGTGACAGTTTCTTTGTGCATAAATGGTGTTTCTAGTTATTTCTTCGGTTTCTTTGTGAAATGGTGTTTGTAGTTATTTCTTCAGTACCTGTTAAATGCAATTGCTTTGTTATAATTGAGCTATTGAATACATACAATTTTGATAAAACTGTAGTATCTTTATGAACATTTTCTATTTTAGCAGCCAAAGTAGTAGTTCCCTCTGAAACCCAGGTGTTTTTATTTTTTTCAAAAACAGCCCCCAAGTGTGAGCTTATCGTTTCTTTTCTTTTTAGTTTGGGGTACATTGGTGTTTTGCCTGAATAAACGTCTATGTGACGGGGTTGGATCCTGGAGTTACAGACAATTGTGAGCGGTCATGTGGGTGCTAGGAATTGAACCTGGGTCCTCTGGAAAAGCAGCCAGTGCTCTTAACCTCTGAGCCATCTCTCCAGCTCCCCTGTGTCCTTAACTTAGCATTAAAGTTGTTTATGTTTCTTAAAGACTCTTGGATCAGACTGATCTGTTACCTCTTTTGCTTTTGGCAGAAAATAACGTCTCTTTCAGATTTTCTAATTGTTTATAAATACAGGTAGATATTTTGTATTCTTTGCCCCCTTTTTTGGAAAAAAAAAGATTATATTTTGTGGATTTTAAAAATTAAATTTACATATAAAACTTGAAATTTTTATTAGCTCAGTTTGTTTTGCGTGTTTGCTTTGAAGCAAGAGCTCCATGTATAAAAGAGGCTGGCCTAGAACTCAGGATGTATGTAGCCCAGACTGACTGCCCCGATCTCCCTCCAGGTCCTAGGAACCAGACATGTGCTGCATGCCTGTCAAGAGTTGATTAGTTCCATAGCTGTAGATAGCAATTGTGGGGGTGAGCATCATAAATAGATGCTCACAACCTTACATGGACTCAGCTTATGAGTTTTTGCTCTATGATAATGCAAAAGCAGCGCACAGTCAGTAAAGGTGTACTTGGAATTTTGGGCTTCCTGGACTAGCTGTACAGCACTCTCCTACACACAGGTAGAGAACAGCCATGGGATCTTGAGGGTGAATAACCCATCTACGGTACAATGCATTCCCAAGCGATTGTGTTTGGGAGGTTAAGGTGCAGTCAGTATATTTTGGTGGTGGTGTTTGTTTTTGTTTTGAGACAGGGTTTCACTCTAGCCTGACTGGCCTGGAACTTAATGCGTAGACCATGCTGGCCTTGGACTCAAAAAGCTCTGCCTGTCTCTGCCTCTGCTTTCTGAGTGCTGGGATTAAAGGCATGTATTACAGCACTCAGCAATAGTAGATGTTTTTTACTTAGGATAACTAGACTTTTCAGGAATTAACTCCCTCGTAAATTGAAAGCCATCTGCATAGTGATGTTTTCAACCAGTTTAGAGTTCAGAGTAGTAGAGACACAAGTAAACACTGAGGCAGACGGGAATTTGGAAGAAAATTACTGAGGATTCCTATGTACCTAGTGTACTTGGATAGTCACAACTATCCTGTGGTATATACATTATTCTCATCTCACAGATGAGGTTGAAGTTGGAACAAGTTAAGAAATTTTTCCATTACTTCTCCATGGAGCTAATAAGTCAATGGTAAGATTAAGATTTGAATACAGGAGACAGCTAGATGGTTCAGCCCATAAAGGCGTCTGGTGCCAAGCCTGAGCTCGGTGTCCGGGACCCATGTGGTGGAGAGAGGACTGACTCTAATTTGTTTTCTGACTTCCTCTACCTGTGTTGCCTACATGCACACATAAGTAAATAAATGTAATAATAAAATTTGAGCATGGGTCCATCAGATTCTCAAATCTACATTTTTCCTGTTTTTCTTTCTTGTTTTATTTTAATAATCGAGCACTCAAATGTTAGTGAAATATCGAAGACAAAATTACTTACTTTGCTGAAGGAACACTATGCAGGAATAGCTATTTAAACAGCTTTCAAAGCTGGTTTAGATTTGAGTGAAAAAAGGTGGAGATCATTTCAATTGAGAGAGAACAAAGAACATAAATTATAAGGCATTTTTGTGGAATAATATGTTAAGAGAATGCTTGGAGAAACAATTGTTGCAATGAGGTTTTTTTTTTTTTTTTTTTTTTTTTGGTTTTTCGAGACAGGGTTTCTCTGTGGTTTTGGAGCCTGTCCTGGAACTAGCTCTTGTAGACCAGGCTGGTCTCGAACTCACAGAGATCCGCCTGCCTCTGCCTCCCGAGTGCTGGGATTAAAGGCGTGTACCACCACCGCCCGGCTGCAATGAGGTTTTAAGAGGTTGAGGCCAGATTGTGGAATATGTTGCCCTGCTTGTGTGAAATGTCAACTTGACTATTGTATGTAGTTTTTGAGTACTGTGTTTAGTTTGCATAATGACGGTACCCATTTTTTACCTTGTGTTCATCTTGAGAAGCACAGAAGGGGAGAAAGTCTAAGGTTGGAGAATCAAGAATTTGAGGGCAGCCTGGACTTTGGTGTAAGAAAACCTTGTCTCAGCCGGGCGGTAGTTGGTCCCAGCACTCGGGAGGCAGAGGCAGGTGGATCTCTGTGAGTTTGAGGCCAGCCTGGTCTACAAGAGCTAGTTCCAGGAGAGACTCCAAAGCTACAGAGAAACCCTGTCTCGAGAAAAAGAAAGAAAGAAAGTCCTTATCTCAAAGAAATGGAGTGGGGAGGAGAGGAGATTATAAGTCTTCTATGGTAGTTCAGATAGGAGATGGAGAGCTAAGCTTTGTTCCCAGGGTAGAGGAAAGCAGAGGGAACAAACAGACTTCACCAGAAATGTGATGGCTGAATACTGCATTAAGAATTTATTTTATATTTTTTACTTTGTGTATGTGTGGGCGCATGTGTGCCATGACACATGCATGGAAGTCAGAGGATGGCTCAGGGAGTCAGTTCATTCCCACCGTCACTCAGGTGCCTAGAATTGACTGCAGGTTTGTCAGGCTTGGCATAGCACCTTCACCTGCTGAGCTCTTTGGCCAGCCCCGCTCTAGGATGGCTGTTCTAGTCGCTAGGGTTAGCACAGGGTGCAGGGGAAGAGAGTTGACGTACAATGTGTGGATTTTTCAGCACATAGGGAAAGTAGATGCAATTTTAGATTTACTCATTGGAATTTTTAAAGTTTCTCTCATAATTATTTATTTTGTAAGAGTATGTGAGTGGACATACTCTTGCCATGGCACATGGATGTTTGTTATGTAACAGGGATCACACGCAGGTAGTCAGATATGGTGACAAGTATCTTAGCCCTCTGATTCATCTCCGCATGCCCACCTCTCCTTAAAATAAATAAATAAATAAATAAAAAGGTGAGTGTGAGCCTTCCTATGCCAGGTTGCACATGTACAAGTCAGAGGACAGCTTTCAAGAGTTGGTTCTCTTCTTCAGTTTGTAGAAGTGACCTCTGGCCCGTTCTCCTGCCTGTTTCTCATCTGCCCAGAGGAGCTCTGAGATTACAGATGCAAGCCACCACTTGCCATTGTTATATTAGCTCTGGGGATCAAGCTTAGGTTGTCAGGCTGTGTGGTAAGCACTTTTACCTGACAAGCCATCTCATTGACCCAGTTATCCCTTTTTAAGAAAATACTGAGATACAATCTATATGCCATATACTTCTGTTTTAATTTTTCTTTCCTCCTCCCCCCCCCGGGCTGAGGACCAAACCCAGGGCCTTCTGCTTCATAGGCAAGCACTGTATAAGCACTGAGCTAAATCCCCAATCCCTTCTGTTTTAATTTTTAAATTACATTTATTTATTTTATGTATGTGTGTGTATGTATGTATGATTGTGTGTGAGTTTGAGGCCAGCCTGGTCTACAGGGTGAGTTCCAGGACAGGTTCCAGAGCTACACAGAGAAACCCTTTCTCAAGAAGAAGAAGAAAGAAAAGAAATGGAATTGCTAGTTTATATGATAATTATGTGTTAGCATGTATGGAATGATCAAAGTGGCAGCACCACTTTGCTTTCCCATCAGTGTTATGTAAAGGTTCCAATACCCCCCACTATCTTTTTGAGATTAAAAGTGGGTGCCACCTCACCCAGCTTTCTTTTGTAACATAGCTTTTTAGCGGCACACCTCATTGTGTTTTTGATTTACATCTTCCTGATGAACAATGATGCAGAAATGTCTGTTCATATCATTTACCTGTTTTTAATACTAAGTTGGCACTTACATGTGTTATAATAATTCTTTGTGTATTCTACTACAACTGCTTTCTTAGATATATGATTTGTAAATCTTCCCTTTTCGTTGCTTTTTGGTTTTGGTCGTGTTTGTTTGTTTGTTTTGGTTTTTAGTGTTTTGAGGCAGAGTTTCTCTGTGTAACACCTCTGTCTGTCCTCGAACATACCCTGTAGACCAGACTGGCCTCAAACTCACAGAGATCCACCTGTCTCTGCCTCCCAAGTGCTGGGATTAAAGGCGTGCACCACCACCGCCCGGCTTGCTGGTTCTTTTCTTATGTGAAATGAGGGTGGTGGTATCTGAATCAGGGTACCCTAGGGTCAAAGAGAGATTCATGGACCATTTTGCTCTAGCTTTCTTCCTCCCTCCATTCCGTAGGGAACTTTGGTCCTGTAAGTTATAGAAGACTTGAGAAGCCAAATAGGGAATGGTGAGGTGACCTGAGAGCGGCTGTAGGAAGAAGCAGTAGTTGATAAATGGAGGGATAGGATGGGCTTTGGACCTAGGGACCAAGATACCTGGTGGGAACTGGGCTTATCTAGATAGTAAAAGAATCTGAACACTGTAGAGATGGCGTTTAGGGAGGGAGGAACACAGGGAGAAATAACCCTGGCATCCTCTTAATCTTGGTCTTCCATTGGTGGAACCTCCCCAGCAGCAGTTGACAAGGGAGTTATAGTTTAATTCTTAATGAACAGGGTGTAAAACTGTTCCTCATAATAGTTTACATGCCTATAAAAACATCTGCTTCTTTCCAGTTTGTCTTTGTACAGAGAAGTAAAGTAGATTAAATATTTGTGAAGTCTAAGTCATGTTAAAACCTCTTTCTTTCATAAGCAGCTGTTTAAACAGCCGTAAAATTTCTAGAGTACTCCTAATACATAGAAAGAGACTTTATGGATTCCCTCCTCAGAAGAGCATTAGATCCAGCTGGAGAAAAGCTACTGCAAAGCAAAGCTCTCGCTTCTTAGTTTGTTTACTTTCTCACAGCTCATCCATAAACAAAGATCCGGTCTTAGATCATACTTTATCTCCAGTGGTCCAGCAGAGGGGGCACTAGCACATGAATTCTGTGCTGTTGAAGTACTTATATTTAGGATTGGTTTTGTTTCTTTATCTTTGAGGGCCTGTATGTGTGTGTGTATGCGTCTTATGCCAAGGCAGCTATGTGGAGGTGAGAGGACAAGCTGAGATGTGGGTTCTTGTCTGCCCCTTATTTGGGGCACGCTCTTTGTTGTTTACAGTCACATATTCCAGCTAGCTGACTCTCCAGCTCCCAGGAATTCTGTTCCTGCCTCCCACCTTGTCATCAGAGCAGTGGAGTTACAGGTGAGGCTGATGCAGCCACCTTTGAAAGTCACTTTACCTAGTCATTCCTAGCCCCATGGTTAATTTTGCATAGAAAAGTGGTAGTTTTGTACTTGTATTTATGTGTCTTTTTAAAAAATATCTGAACTAGGCTGGGCACTGGTTCGAGGCTAGCCTGGTCTACAAGAGCTAGTTCCAGGACAGGCACCAAAAGCTACAGAGAAACCCTGTCTAGAAAATTAAAAAAAAAAAAAAAAAAATCTGAACTAGGTAGGAATATTTACTGGTTTTTATTAGAGGCGAGAAGATAGCAAAGGAAGTGAGAGGTTCTTGCCCCTGAGTAAGAAAGCATGTTCTGATGTTCTGTCCAGCCTTCTGAGTAGGTTTTGATCATACCAATGTGTCGGTTACAATTTTCCCAGTTTATTCTCTCTTCCAGTCCTTTGGTTACCAGTTTTTTATGCCTATATTTTGAATTATTTTAATAGGTTTTAAAAATATTTTCCTTATTGCTTTCTTTTTATATCCATTTTAAATACTGTTGTCAGTCTGATCTTTGTAAAACACAGTTCTAATCATTTTATCACTCCTCAGTTCTTGAATCTAGTTGTATCTAACGCTTTGACCTTCGATGCCTGTTAGCATTTTCACCTAATTCTGTTTCCATGCGAAGTACACTGTCGTGGTATTAGTTCTTACAGCTGTTTTTCTTCACGGGGAAAGTTTTCCGCATACATCGCTACATGTCCACACTGTAGTCACCCTTCAAAATTGAGAGCAAAAGCTACTTCCTATGATGTTTTTTGTTTTTTGATGCGATACTCTTTGTTTTTTCCCAGTGCACACACTGTCTGTGGGTGGAGGCCAGAAGATGCCAAGTGCCTTCTGGTGTCAGTCTCCATTTGTTTCTTGTGAGACAGGGTCTCTGCTTGAACCTCAGGCTAGAAGCCAGCAAGACCCAGCAATTCTTACCCACATCCCTCAGCGCTGGGGTTTGTGGAGGTGCCCAGTTTATTGTGTGAGATCTGAACTTTGGTCCTCATGATTGTAGAGCTAGCTTTATTTACCACGAAGACATCTCTTCAGCCCAGTAATGTAATTCTATTTACACCACAGGTAGCTGAATCTGGCCCACAGCCTGTCACTTGTGACTCCTTCCTGGTCTGAATGATTTCTGTCTCCCTTCTCGTCTTTCTTGTTTTTGACTTAGCAGACTTTATACTTGTGATCCTCCTGCCTTGGCTTCCTGAGTAGCGCAAGTGGTATTACAAGTGGTATTACCATGCCTGGCCTGTGGTTCTTTTCAGAAGTACCCATGATAACAAATATGTCACGTGTCACAACATAATTTGTGGCTAATAGAATAAAACTATATGTTAGAAGGCAGATTAAACCCGAAACTTCATTTTAGATGTTTATCCTTGGTAAGTACTTGCTTATTTTACTGAGCTCAGTGAATTTTCCTTTCAATCTTACCAATTAAAATCCTTATTTCTAAGCAAAAATGTACACATGAGATCCAGTTTTACACCATAATTTATCTATATACAGCTGAAAATTGTTGTTTTAGGATCAAAACAAAACTGAACTAATGTTAAGGTAACCAGAAAGCTAAAATTTATTCTTAGATACACATGTGTGTTTGTGTGTATATTTCACGTATAAACTCACTCAAAAGCCATGGTATGGTACTTTACTTGTTCAGCATTTTCATCAAGATGGGAAGCACTGAATAAATACTGTAGGAGAAACACTATACCCAGTGTACACCAGAAGAGGATAAATAAATAAGGATAGATTTTACAAAACTAATTAAGACTACAGATACTTAATTGTACTAGATAGAAGAACTGTAGCCAGTGCTGGGCGGTGGTAGCTCTCGCCTTTAATCCCAACACTCAGGAGACAGAAAACAGGTGAATTTCTGAGTTGGGGGCCACCTGGTCTACAGAGGAAGTTCCAGGACCCTGCCTTAAAAAAAACAAAACAAAAAAAACTATAGCCGAGCACCGTGGCACAAACCTGTAATTCCAGCATTAGGGTTAGAAGTTTAGAGCTACCCCTGGCTACACAGCAAAATTGAAGACCAGCCTGGGTTGTCTGAGATGTTGTACAACAGTAAGCTGATGGAAGACTGGGGGTGTAACTTGATGGTAGAATACTTGTTTAGTCATGATGTTTCTTTTTTTTTTTTTTTTCGAGACAGGGTTTCTCTGTGGATTTGGAGCCTGTCCTGGAACTAGCTCTGTAGACCATGCTGGTCTCGAACACACAGAGATCCGCCTGCCTCTGCCTCCCGAGTGCTGGGATTAAAGGCGTGCGCCACCACCGCCCGGCTTAGAATACTTGTTTAGGTCAAGAGACAAAAACTACATTTCTAAAATTCATAAATTACCAAAAACCTGCATTTATCATTTATGGTTTATAACGGAAAACTAATTTCATTTTGGATGGAAGCCTGTTTGGCTAATCGATGATAAGACAAATAAAAATTTTAATCTAGCTGAGCATTATAATAGAGTTGAATTGATGTACCTGTGGCTTTTCATCATTTATAAGGTAATTTCCTATTGCTCTGCATGTAGTCTTGTATCATTCAAATAAATGACAGTTTTATATAGATAGAAAGTATATCATATTCATGAAAATGTCAGGAAATATAGATTATTCCAATGACAGCTAATAATGTTATATTTTCTCATATACTGCTAAATTCCTACTAAATTCATGATATTGGGTGTGTTTAAATAACAACAGTGAGGTGTTTAATTCTGAAATTTTGCTAAAAATCTTGTCCGGCTTTGAGAAGAAAGCATAACAAAATAGAGCCAAGGATGCACTAAACTGCTGAGATGTTCAAGAACGGGCAGAATGGCCAGAGCCCTAGTTGTGCGCAGTGCTGAGAGGGTAAGACAGTGAGCTGGGTGCCTCTCAGAGGACAGTGATACTGATCTTAAGATTTATAGATAAATAAAATTACTTTGTGAGTCTTGTTTGTATCTCTGTGCTTTTGACCAAATAGACCCAAGTTGGGCAAATTAAAAAAAAAATCCCAGCTGGGTAGTGGTAGTGGCACACACCCTTAATCCCAGCACTCGGGGGGCAGAGGCGGGCAGATCTCTGTGAGTTCGAGGCCAGCCTGGCCTACAAGAGCTAGTTCCAGGACAGGAACCAAAAAGCTACGGAAAAAACCCTATCTCGAAAAATCAAAAAAAAAAAAAAAAAAAAAAAAAACCTGCCTGCTTAACTTGCTTTCATGGTTGCTTGCTTGGAGATAAATTCTCAGGCTCTCCATATATTGCCCAGGCTGATCTCAAACTCCTGGGCTTGAATGATCCTACTGCCTTGTCCTCTTGGGTGCTGGGAGTAGGCATTTCCCACCATGCCAGGCTATGGTTAGCACACTGCTTACTCCGACTGTTGTGATAAACTAACATCAGTGTTCTGAAAGGAACTCATTCTTGCTTTCCTGTCAATTTTTTTTTAAATATTTATTTATTTATTATGTGTACAGCATTCCTTCCATGTGTGCCTGCAAGCCAGAAGGGGCGCCAGGTCTCATTATAGGTGACTGTGAGCCACCATGTGGTTGCCGGGAATTGAACTCAGGACCTCTGGAAGAGCAGTTAGTGCTCTTAACCACTGAGCCATCTCTCCAGCCCCCAATTTTTTTTTTTTATGCTCTTCACTAGTTCTTTTATTCTTGCTTTTCATTTCTGAGATCTTTGCCTTTTCTAGTTTTCAACATGTGTTCTTAGGAACATTATTTCCTAAGTTTTGATTGTAGAAGAATGCTTGCTGTTGGTTTTATCGTGTAACACCTACTTGATTTGGTATAGTGTTTCTAGATTTATTTACTTACTTATTTTTGTAGTGCTAGGGATTAAACTGAGGGCCTCACACATGGTAGGCAAGCCTCTCTTACAGAACTGTATTACAAGCCGGGCGGTGGTGGCGCACGCCTTTAATCCCAGCACTTGGGAGGCAGAGGCAGGCGGATCTCTGTGAGTTCGAGACCAGCCTGGTCTACAAGAGCTAGTTCCAGGACAGGCTCCAAAACCACAGAGAAACCCTGTTTCGAAAAACCAAAAAAAAAAAAAAAAAAAAAAAAGAACTGTATTACAGCATAATAATTAATATATATTCATTTCTATTAACATGTATGGGTGTTTTGCCTGCATGTGTGTCTGTGTACCACTTACACCCCAGTGCCAGTATAAATCTTTATAAGCCATGAAGTTGATAGTGTTCGGAAACACAAGATAAGTTAGTGAAAATTTTTCAATAATTGTGAGTGCTTAAAAATTGTATTAATACCACCGCCCTCCTCCCAAAAAAGGAAGCCAGATGGTAGTGGTGCATGCCTTTAATCCCAACACTCAGGAAGCAGAGGCTCGTGGATCTCTGTGAGTTCCAGGACAGCCAAAAAAAATTGTATTAGGCATTAAAGTTTGTTAGCTGTTTTTTGTTGTGTTTTTTTTTTTCAGTATCTGTTACTATTGTGGATTATGTTGATAAATTTTCCTAAAGTGAGACCACTCTTTTAAATACTAACATAAACCCCACTTGGTCTTGGCATATATGTACAACTAACTTTTTAAATTGCAATATGTAACATAAAATGCATCTTTTGCTATTTTTAAAATTTATTTTATGTGCATGTAGGTCTGTATACTGCTTGCAGGCAACTGATCCCCTGGAATTAAAGTTATAAATGATTTTAAGCCACCATGTGGGTGCTAGATATTAAACTTGGATTCCCTGAAAGAGTACTCAGTGCTCCTAACTATTAAGTCATCTCTCTTAGCCCCCACTGTTTTTGTTTTTTTTGTAGCAGGATCTCAATGTAAAGTCTAGGTTGGCTTTGCATATACTATGTAGTCGAGAGTGATTCTTCTGCCTCTACTTCCTGGGTACATTTTCATTACACCTGGCTTCTTTCTTTTAAATAATAGCCTTTGGGGGCTGGAAAGCTGACTCAGCAGTTAAAAATACTGGCAGCTCTTTCAGAGGTCCTGAGTTCAATTCCCAACAACCACACATGGAGGCTCACAACCATCAATAGTAAGATCTGGTGCCCTCTTCTGGTGTGCAGGAATATATGCAGACAGAATACTGTATAGATGAGGGGGGAGTTCTTTAAAAAGAAATAATAGCCTTTTGGGACATGCAATCCTCCTGTCTCTTCCGAGTATAGGGATTATTGTTATACAACCATACCCAGCCCTTGTTAATTTTAATTTCTTTGAAGTATATTTAAACAATTTTGATTTTATTTAGTGTGTACATATTTTAGTGCTGTAGTGCTTATGAGGTCAGAGGACAACTTTCAAGAGTTTGATTCTCCCTACCTGGATTCTGGGAATTGAATTCAGTTTCCAGACTTGGCAGTAAGCACCTTTATCCATTGAGTCATGTTATCACTTTTGATAGTCTTAATTTCTGATATGGTGAACCTGTCTATATAGACACAAGGTCTTTTATGTCCTCAATAATTTAAGGAGTGTAAAAAGATCTTGAAAGAAATTACATTCTGTTGGAGTAGTGGTTCTCAGCCTTCCTAAGTGTGCTGTGGTGATTCCTCAATAATAAAATTATTTTCATTGCTCCTTCATAACTGTAATTTTGCTACTGTTAGGAACCATAATGTAAATATCTTTGTTCTTCGGTGGTCTTAGGTGGCCCTGTGAAGGGGCTGTTGGCCCGCATGTAGGAAACCGCTGTCCTAAGGTGTGTCTAGACTCAGCGCTTGGTGAACTTTTTACTCTGGCAGTTGAACTTGCTCTTGAAGACTTTCTTCTTTTGCTTGAAGTATTTCTTACCTCCATCCTATTCAGTCCTTCTCAAATTATTACATCCATTTTAGGCAAGCGTTCTACTGTTGAATTAGCCTGTTGTCCTGGGGCAGTGGACTACTGCAGACTAGACAAGATCCCAGTTCCTACTGTCCCTAAGCCAAGCATCTTGTCAGTCTGTGCTCCTGCATTATTTCCAACTAAGGGCAGAGATGAAATCCGTTTCTTGCCTTTCTCAAAGAAGGCAATATATAAAAGTCCACATCTACTGCTGCTTTTGATGTGAACCCCCGATTAATTTGTCTTCTACTATTCAGAGTACCAGCCCTTGGAGCCACTCCCACCTTTCTTCACACACGGTCTCTGTGGGTAGTTTGATTCCTTACTTGCCTTCTGTGTCGAGTTTCAGGCATGGAGGGTAACTCTTACTTTCCATTGTGATTGTGGATTTCCTGTGTCATTTCTAGGGATCAGGGAAGACGAGGCTGTAGCGTGTATTAATTTGTAGTTTGTAGCAGAGATTGAACTTTGCTTTTCTAGTTTTGGTATTGAAGGTGATTGCATCATTTCTCATGGTCTCAGTTTCCACTGTGCTGCACAGCTGTGATCCAGCACTACAGCGGCCAAGGCTAGGGGAGCCTGGGATACACTGCAAGATAAAAGGTTTATCTTAAGTGCCTAGCTTGGTGTGTGACATGTGGTAGATGTGCAGTAAGTTGTATGTGGGTTATTGCAGTCCCTTCTCTGTATACAGTCACCACCATCATGAATCATTAGTTGTTGAGTGTTTCCTGGACTGTGTCCATCACTTGGTGTTTGATGGTAATATTTAGTAGCCTGGCCCCTTTGTGGCCTTCTAATGCAATTTTAATTTTCAATTTGGACTGTAGCTATTAGCCAGAAAGCATTATAAATTTTTTACAAATAAGTCACTAATATTCATAGTTATTTTTTGGGATTATTACTGTTTTATTAGATTTATATACAAGCTAATTGCCTCTTTCTTGCTTATCCTTTTTAACTGACAATTTTTAATTAGAAGCCAGTAAAATTTTTACCTCTAAATTTGCAGAGTTAAATAGCAAAATTAGGTTTTTTTTGTTTGTTTGTTTGTTTGTCTAAAACTGTATACATCTTCATATACTATACTGACAGGCTTTGATATTGCTTATTTCAGCTTTACCATAAAAATCATTTTAAAAGATTTTTCCTTTATTTTTATGACATGTCTCAGTGTTTATAGTCAGACAAAAAGTAATAATCCCACATCTCACTCTTGGAGTTATCAAAGGCACAAAATAAAATAGATCAGATCACTTTCTGAAACAAAATTACTTTATTAGTTTAGTAATAATTTGAGGTTACTTTAAAGATAAGAAGCAGCATTTGGGAGGAGATTCATTTCCTGCCTCCCGGCTTTATCTGCAAGAACTACATCTTTAGTGTCAAGAGACTGTGTATTTATAACAAAACTCTAATAAAGTCTGTCCTGGGCACATTGCACACCTGACTTGGTCATTGCTATCATCTATGGGGTCCCAAACTATTTCTTGTCTTTAAAAAGAGAAATACATTGTCAAGTCTATTTCATTAAAATTGCACTCTCAGAGGAAGGATAATAAGACCTTTGACTCTTCTTCTGAGTGTGCTAGCTGTTGCCAACATGGTTTATATTGATGCTTTTGAAAATAAGTTTGTGTTTCTAACTGAAAAAACATACAGAATTTTTATTTTATTGGTAAGTTAAAGAAAGGGGGAAGAGATACCATTCTATATACGTATGTTTTCATTAAAATTTATACGATACTGGTTGGGAGGGGATGGGTTTCAAGGCAGGGCTTTTCTGTGTAACAGCCCTACCTGGCCTCAAACTCACAGAGATTGCCTGCCTCAGCCTCCCAAGTACTGGGATTAAAGGCGTGCACCACTACCGCCAGCCCCTAAAATACTTGTTTTTCTATCACTAAATTTGGTTGTTATAACATGAGATATAAAAAATATGTTGAGTTTTTTCCTTTAATCGGGATCTTACACTGTGTGTGTTAGGGAACTGTACTGTTTTCATTATGAGCAATCCAAAACTGACCTTATACATTACCTTTATGCTACTCACATGTTTTGCTTTAACTTTTTATCTCAGAGAAATTATCATACAAAGCAGGTCAGGTAGTAATTTCAGAACTGCATTCTTCATGACATTAGCACATGCAATATGTAGAGGCAGCTGTCTGGTTTCTGGAACTATATTATTGCTTCAACAAAGGCAAGAGCCATTGGACACACAACAGACTTCTGAGTAGTTACTAGCAACTGTCATTTCAAGGCACACTACATCATTAGCCTGCACGTGACTCTGTCCTGCGGGATCTACTAGTTCCCTGTCTACCACATCCCTCATCCTCTCTTACTATCCTCTTTAAGCATACCATGATGTGACGAGGTAATATATTATTTTTGTCTAGGTAACTTTTGTTTTGGTTTTTGTTTCTTTTTTTCAAGACAGAGCTTCTCTATGTAGCCCTGAACTCAGAGATTCACCTGCTTCTGCCACCCTAGTACTGGGTTAAAGGCATGTGCCACCATGTCAAGCTGGTAGTCTTTAAATTTCATTTCATTTGTTGTATTAGAGATTAAACCCAGGACCTCATGCATGTTTGGCAAGTCTTCTACCACTTAGCTATATCCCAGACACCATGTGCTATTTGAAAGTTTGAGTTATAGATCTCATTTTTTTTCAGTTAAGACCGTATCTAACTACACCATACATATTGACTATTTTACCCATTTAAGAGTAAAAACTTAAATCACCTTTAGCTTCCTGCTATTATAATGGTGCTCTAAGGGGGGGGGGGGAGATCATGTAAATTTCCCAGTATGGTATCTACAAAAGTTTCATTAGGGGTATGTATCTTTTTTTTTTTTTGTCTCTTAGTACATAAACTTTAACAAATTAGAGATTTTTTTTATATTTAGAATTTATTGACTTTTCTTTTTTTAGCTCTTTTGTATGTGAATGAGTGTTCTGCCTGCATGCATGTCTGTATACCATGTGCATACAGTGCCTGCAAAGGCCAGAAAATGGCTTCAGATCCCCTAGGACTGGAGTCTTAGACAGTTGTGAGCCACTATGTGGACGCTGAGAATTGAATCCAGGTCCTCTAGAGTAACAGCTAGAGCCATCTTTCCAGCCCATGTCAAAACTTTTTAAAAATTTTTATTTATTTTTTATTTTGTATATATGGATATTTGCCTATGTGTGTGTTGTGTGTGTGTGCCTGGTGCCCGAGGAGGCCAGAAGAGTATCAGATACCCAAAATTGGAGTCAAAGATGGTTGCGAGCCACCATGTAGACACTAGAGACTAAACCCAGGTCTTATGGAAGAGCAGCAGTGTGCTTAATTGCTGAGCCATTTCTCCAGCCCCCTTTAGTAATTGATCGATGACATATTTATTTTGTGTTGTGTGTGTGGGTACATGCAGTACCATGGATGTGAAGGTCAGAGAAAAACTTTTAGGAGTCAGTTTTCTCCTACGTTGTGGGCCCCAGGGATCAAACTCAGATTGCCAAGCTTGGTGGCAAGTGCCTTAACCTTCAACCTATTGAAGTATCTTGCTAATTTTGTATAAATCAAATAGATATCAAATGCATTCCTGAAACCCACTGAAAGAAGAGTGATGCTATTTTTCTTTTGTTCATGTGATTTTTTTAATTACATATTTAAACATCAAACCACTCATTTCTTACCTAAATCCTATTTGAGGAAGACTTAATTTTTTTAATTAATTTTTATTTTTAATTATGTGTCTGCATGTGGATACATGGGGGTATGTGCACATGCATGCAGGTGCTTTAGTTCAGAAGAGTGTGTAAAACCCCCAGGAGCTGGAGTTGCAGGTAGTTTTGAATTACCCAGTGTGGGTTCTAGGGCCTGAACTTGAATCCTCGGTAACACCAGTATGCACTCCTGAACTCCTGATATTCCTGAGCTATCTCTTCTGCCCCAAATGGATTATTTTTAATATATGAATAGAATTCATTCCAATACATACATGTGCATGCACACATAAGGATTATAATCTCCAAATATACCTGTGGGTTTTAATTTATAGAGGTCACTGGTGACATGAAGTTGATACTATTGACAGATTATTATTAGTTATATACTAAGAGGTGAGGGCACACCACTCCATGTAGAGCCACATGTGAAAAGGTTGAGTTTATTTTTGAGACAAAGTCTTTAGGTCAGTGATTTTTCAGCTTTTCTAATACAACCCTTAATATAGTTCCTCTTGTGGTGACTCCCAACCATACAAATTATTTTCATTACTACTTCATAACTAATTTTTCAGCTGTTATAAATTATAATGTAAATATTTGATATGCAACTATAGAGAACCACTGCTTTAGGTAGTCCGAGTTGACCTTGAAACCAGTGAGTCCCTTCTACATCTGACTGAACCACCAGTTTTGAAAGAGCTAGGAGAAAGTGTGGTCCAGAGTCTTTTGTTTGTTTGATTTGAGACAGGGTTTCTCTGTGTAGCCTTTTCTGTTTTGGATCTGTAACTCTATAGACCAGGCTGACCTTGAACTCACAGAGATCCACCTGCCTCTGCCTCCTGAGCGCTGGGATTAAAGGCGTGCGCCACCACCGCACAATACTTGTTCAGAGTCTTTAATTGTGCTTTACTTGAAAAATGCAAGACTGGGTGGTGGAAATAGTCTACAGCTAGCAAATTTGGACATAGGGGGCTCTGGGCAGTTGGTGTGCTCTGTCTAGCCATAGAGTTATTGCTTCCTGGAATGTAAGAGCCTGCTGAAGAAGGTGGTTCAGAGTTTGGGTTGTGGTTTGGTAATTGGTACCAAAGATATGCTCATGGGCAATCCTTTACTTTGAGAATTCACTAGCTCTGAGAGGAGCAATCCTCTTAGAACATCAGATATACAGAAAGTAAGAAAATAGAGTTAATTTTAATAGAGTTAATAGGTCCGGGGATGGAGTGATGGCATATAGATGTCGACTATAAGGAAATGCAGTTATCTGTTCTTAGCCCTGTTTTTAGGTTTTAGTTTTTTGTTGGTTTTTTGTTTTGTTTTGTTTGGGGGGGGTTGTTTGTTTGTTTTTTGTGATCTCACAAAAAGCTAGGTGTTATTCTGCCCCTTGCTTTCTGATATATTTGTGTATGTCTGGGCTGAAAAGAGGCTTGGTGGTTTAGATCGCTGGCTGTTCTTTACAGATTTCCACACCCACACAGCAGCTCACAGCTGTCTATAGTTTCAGTTCCAAGGACATTGGAGCACCAAGCACACTCTAGGTACACAGACATTCCATTCAGACAAACTCCCATAAACATAAACTAAAAAACAAATCTAAGAAAAATAGAGAGGGCTGAAGACAAGGCTCAGTCAGTGAAGTGCCTGCTTCAGGAAATATTCAGAAGCAGAAACCAGAGCTAAAACATGTAAAGTCAAGTTGATAGGGTGCAAAATCAGAAATGTAATCTACAAGTAAAAGGCAAATTATAGCATAGCACCTGAGTCTAAACTTTATAAGTTATGTGTAGAATAAAGATGTACTGCAGTGTAAGATTGATTTTTAAGAACAGAAAGCAAGTAACCAAAAATAGGTGAATCCAGAGTGTGTAGCCAGAAATAGGTCAAAGTCAAGTTTATGGGAGTGAACAAAAGAAACAGAACTGCACAGGATAGGAGCTCATACAAAACTCCTCTCCGAGAAAGCTGGGTGGCTTTTGTTGTTTCTATTCTTGGCGTCTCAGTGAGAAATGGCCTTAGTCCTATCAAAGCACTCCTGATATATTGTGGGGAAAACCACATATTTTTGCGACAGGGTTTCCCTATATTGTAGCGAGCTGCGTGAAACCACATCTGATAATCAGCTCCTAATTATGGCTAAGACCTGACTTATGCTGTGATCACGCAATGATTGTCAGCTGCTTGCATATGCGTGGACCTATGGGCAGTGCCCACCTGGCAATCCGGGGTTGGTTGCCCATGCCTACTTAAGGGCTGGGAGAGGTTTGCCCAGGGAGAGAGGAAAAGAGAGAGAGGGAGAGAGTGAGAGAGAGAGAGAGAGATTTTACAATTGTTAACAAGGTCCTGAATAAACTGCTTAGCAAGAAGAGCTCCGGTGTTGCGCGTCTTCCTTGCTGGACGAGGGGGACTGCGACACTATATAGTTCTTTTTGGCCTGGGACTCACCGCTGTAGGCCAGGCTAGCCCTGAACACACAGAGATCTGCCTGCCAATACCTTTCCAATGCTAGGCTGGCAACAAAGGTAGGCAGTTTCTGAAATTTTAATTGTATAATTTCTGAAATTTTAATTTATTGGGAGTGACATATATATTCATGATATAAACATTTTCGTGATATAAACATGTTTGAGCAGAGTTTTATTAGGTGTCTCTTTACTGGCAATAGTACGTAGGGTGGTGTCTTCTACACAGCAAGATCCTCAAGTGATGGTTTAAAATAATAAAACCATTTTACTGGCTGGAGAGACAGCCGTGGGTGCTGGGAACCGAACTCTTATATTTTTGGTTGTGAGCCTAGCCTTTAACGGCTGAGCCATCTCTCCAGCCCTAATAAAACCATTTTAAAAATTAAGTTGAAATCTTAATTCTCAACTTCTGAAATATTATTAAATCAAAGTAAATTTTTGTGCTTGACCTCCTCATGCACTTAAAAGCATAAACATGGACAATTTTAAGTTCCAATAAGATATTAAGCCAAATTTTTTCCTCTTTTGGTGTTCTGTAGATAAGTACAATTGGTTTTATCTTTAGTCTGAGCTCATAATAAAAATATCACACACTCCTCTGTTAAGCAGGTTTTGCATTTTTTTTTAAAGTTTATTATGTATACGATGTTCTGCCTGCATATCCACCTGCAGGCCAGCAGAGGGAACCATATTTCATTACAGATGGTTGTGAGCTACCATGTGGTTGCTGGGAATTGAACTCAGGACCACTGGAAGAGCAGACAATGCTCTTAACTGCAGAGCCATCTCTCCAGCCCAGGTTTTGCATTTTTAATTAGTATAAATATGAGTAAATTAAGCCCATAACAGATTGCTGCTGAGTTACAGAACCATGAGTAAGTGGTCTAAAAATTAAAAGAACAGGGGAAACCAGACGTGGTGGTGTACGCCTTTAATCCCACCCAGCACTAGGGAGGCAGAGGTAGTTAAGGCCAGCCTCGTCTACAGAGCAAGTTCCAGGACAGCCAGAGCTACACAGTGAAACAAAACACACATACACTAACAGGGAATTTTGATCTCATAAATTTCCAACACAACAGATCATAGCTATGAGCCGTTTGAAAAGAAGCATTGGTTCTTGAACTGTTTTTCTTTAACTAAGAGCTATCTTGGGCAGTGGATAAGTAAACTCTTGTTTCAGAAAAAAAAGGCAATAGATGCCTTTCCCCCCATACTTAATGACAGGTTAATTTCTATAAAAATGAAAAACCTTGGTTCAGTTAAAGATTATGACTAGAAAAAGTTAGTATAGTGACCTACTATTTAAGTTTTCCAGATAGTTCCAGAGCCTCTTAGTGAAGCATGGCAGCAACATTTGCAGAGCTGCTTCTCGTTAATCACCACAGCCCAGGAGGCAGTTCAGCCAAATGGTGCCCAAAAAGTCTCCCCTTTAGGCTAGATCTCACTAAATTCAATGTAGCAAACACTGGGTCGGTTGGAGCATTTTTATTCTCATTGAATAAATGAGGAGTGCAAAGACCCATTTGTGCAATTTACAATGCCCACACTTGACTACATCTTTTATCTTTAGCCCTTAGAATTTTGTGAGGGGTACCTGTAGAATAAGTGCTAATTTTTTTTTTTTTAGTTGAAACTAAAATAGACCGAAACTTACTTACTTAGGTGCTAAGTGTTGGTGAGTTAAAACATTTGCAAGGTTTCAGGTTTTGTAGGCTTCTTTCCCTGAAATTTTTTGGCAGAAAATGTATTTTTAAGTATCTTTATGGGTTTTTGTTTTTCACTTTTATGATGATTCAAATGTTTATATTTTATCTTATTTTAATCAACTAATGAGTATATTTTGTAGTTTAAGCATATTTATCCAGGCTTTTTCCCCCCTTTAAACCAGTCGTGTGTATATTGTGAGGTGGGAATTGTTAAATGGTAGGAATATTGAAGCAGGGGAATTTGACATATGTGTGAAAACTGGAACTCACATCCCTGAGCTGCTTTGTGAACATTATTTTCAACTTCTTCCTTATTATCATCTAAGGTTAATAATTAAGTGTTGGCAGTAGCTATATATTAAGGTTTTGTTTTCTGTATGTATGTTGTTGCTTTCTCTGATTTGTGAAAGGAAGATAAAAAATCCATTTAATTTGCACTAATTAGAAGGATAGACATAAAATACATTGGAAGTATATATTATTCCTATAAATGTTTTAAATTGATAATCTGATAGGATATAGTGTTGTACACCTTAAATCCCAGCACTTTGGAGGCAGAGGCAGGCTGATCTGTGTGATTTAAGGCCAGCCTGGCAAGATTCAGGACAGCCAGGGCTACAGTAGTGAGACTGTGTTTCATAAGACAAACAAAAATTTTATTGAAAGTACTGCTTACTGGGGAAATTTGGGTTCAGTGACTAATACATTTGACCACACTTTGATAGTGTTGTAACATGTTGGTTCCATTCTCTGTGACTGAATACCCAATAGTAGGATTACTGGGTTACATTGTAGTTCTGTTTCTGATTCATTCTGAAACCTCCACCCTGTTTTCCCAAGTGACTACCTTGCAGGACTCGCTGTTCCCCAGTCCTTGTTGCACTGGTCTTGTTGATAGTAGCTATTTCAACAGGATTGAGGCAGTGTCTTGTAGCTCCAGTTCACACTTTCTTGCTATTTGTGATGCTGAATGTGTTTTTTCATATGCCTATTAGCTATTTATTTGCATGTCCTTTGGGGGTGATGTTTACTTATTTATTTGTTTGTTTGTTTTTGAGGCAGGGTTTCTCTGTGTAACAGCTCTGGCAGTCCTGAACTTTGTAGACCAGGCTGGCCTCAAACTCCCATATATGTCCATAGCTCATTATTTTGTATTACCCACTTCAGATGTATAGTGTACAAAATTCACAACCACCTTTTTTTTGTTTTTGTTTTTAGTGCCTTAGAACCTGTTCTGATGCATTACAATGGAAGTTAATTTGTCTCTTAACATTTAGGGGGAAAGACCTTAACATTAGTTTAATTAATATTACCTTTCTATTTTTAACTCTTTTTTTTTTTTTTTTTTTTTTTTTTTGGTTTTTCGAGACAGGGTTTCTCTGTGGCTTTTGGAGCCTGTCCTGGAACTAGCTCTGTAGACCAGGCTGGTCTCGAACTCACAGAGATCCGCCTGCCTCTGCCTCCCGAGTGCTGGGATTAAAGGCGTGAGCCACCACCGCCCGGCTATTTTTAACTCTTAAATAAGGAACCCTTTGCCAACCAGAATACTGGAAAGGGAATTTAAATTAGGTAAACAGTGACATTTTTCTGTCTTGCAGACCTCCGTGAGTGAAAGCCTTCAGAGGGAAGCTGCTAAGAAGCAGGCCATGAAACAGGTAGGGGTGAAAGAGTTTTGGTATCTACTACTGGAAGTTAAACAGAACAAATGTGTGTAATGAAGTCATTTTATCTCTTAAAATGTGTAAAGTGTTTCCCAGTTTATACAATTGCAGACTTTCTTTATGAATCCTAGAGGAAGATAGAGTTAGCTCTTTACCACAGGCTGTAGATTAAGCCACCTTTGTTTCCCAATGACTCAGCAGCCGTCTGGTAATGGGCTGTTAGGATTTCTTTCTTTATTAAATTTTGCTTGGAACTCACTTGTCAGAAGAAAAAAGTCTAGCCATAGCCAAAGTGATTTCACAATTACTTCGAATTCATCTGCCAAGAAGTGGGGAGTAGCCAGGTCCTATGTAACAGTGATTCTGTTGGGAGCTCCCTAGTGACGGAAGCCCTTCTTCCTGTGCATTCAGTATCTTTTAAAGGTTTAAAACTCACCCGTGCTTCTGACTGAGAAGGTATCAGTTGCTCTTTTTGTGGCACAACTAGATCTAAAATGTACTGATTTCTGCTTCTATAATAGCTAATCTCAGATTTGATGGTCCAAAGTATAATGCAGTGAGCGACGTTGAGAGTGTGGCCCAGGTGCACCCGCTCAGCTGCCGCTGCTGTGCCTTCCCATCGGGATCCCTCTGCTTCCTTTGTTCCCACTTTTACCTCTTCTGCTTTAAATCCAAACCAACTTACCATGAAGTTTGGTTGCATTTATCAAGTTGTCAAGAAAATAGGAACTAGGAAATGGATGATCCTTTAATGGTCCTTCTTCTTCCTTGTCCTTATTTATTTGGACATGAATTATCCCGAACTGATGGTGACGTTTTTGTATTTTACCTGTTTCACTGCAAGAGCACTGTTTGTCATGAGGGAATAGCATTTAGTGTGATTACCCAGATTGGAAAAAGTCTAATGCCAAGATGGCTAGCATTTACAGAATGAGCTAGTAAGTAATATGTATACTTTGTAAGTTTATTTCTACTCTAAGGCTTGTGTGTGAGTGAGTGTGTGTGTGTGTGTGTGTGTGTGTGTGTGAGAGAGAGAGAGAGAGAGAGAGAGAGAGAGAGAGAGAATGCCCTTGCATGTGTGAAGTCAGGAGTTGGTCCTCCCTCGCCTTGCCATCACCGCTCTCCTGTGTCTGCCTCCCACCCTGTTGCGGTAGTGCTGGGGTTATAGATGTGTGCTGCCACCTCCTGCTCCTGCACACTGTTCCAGGGATTGAACACGAGGGTCAGTTTTGCTCATCAGGTGCTTTTAGCTGCTGAGCTGTTTGTCCTGCCATACATTGTGTTTGTTTGTTTTAGTGTATTTATTTATATATTGTCTTATCACCTAGACTGGCTAGAATTTGTAATGCTTCTGCCTCCGCCTACCAAGTGTGGGGATAATAGGCTTATATCACTATGCATTGCTTCATAAAATTTTTTTTCAGGTTTATTTTGTTTTAGTTAGTTTTTTAGTTTAGAAATATTACATTTATTTTTTAAATTGTAGGTGGCTATGAGTCTGTGTGTGAAGGTCCGAGGCTAGCTTTAGGACTGCTTGCTCCTGTCATCGTAGTTACTGAGCCCTCTCACCAGCTCCTATTCAGAGACTTTTTGTTGGTGTTATTTTTAGCAGTAAATTACCAGCTTTTTAAGTTCTTAGAATTAGTTACAGTGAAATTTTAATTAAAAGCCCTACAAAAATGTTTCTCAATGTTACAATATTGTAGCCATTTTAGGGACCTTAATGACTGACATTGTCCTAGGGCTTATAATATGGCATTATTACTATTGCCAGCTTTTTCTAAATTTATACAGAAACTTTGTAAGAGACAAATTAATTGGCTGGCTTTAGTTTTTATTATGTTTAATTATGTGTAACTATGGGTGTCTTTATGTGGATATATGCATATCCTTGGGTGGTATAAATACCCAAGGAGGCCAGGGCCATTGGATCCTCTGGAGCTGGAGTTACAGGTGGTTGTGAGCTGCCAAATGTAGGATCTGGGAACTAAGCTGGGATCCTCTGCAAGAACAGTGTATACCCTTGACCACTGGGCTATCTGTCCAGCCCTTCCTTCCCCTAAGATTTTTAGATGAGTCCATAAATCTGTTGTTGATGCCCTGTCTGATATTTCTGAAAGCTGTATATTTACCTCAGAGCATTCCTGTATTTTGGTTTTGTCTTTTGAGACAGGATCTCATTCTGGAGCCCTGGCTGGCTTGGAGCTCACTATGTAGCCATCCCTGTTCTTGAACTCCTAATCCTCCTGCCTCCACCTCCCAGGTGCTGGGATTACATGTGCCACCACTTCCAGATGCTTTGTTGTTGGTTTTGGAGATGGCTGTATATTATTTCTTAGATGCATTTTTCTCTCTTTGGATTCTCCCAGCTAGTTGTGGAAGGAGCAGCAGTTTACTGTGATTCATTTTCTGAATATTGAGAAATCCAGAATGTGGGATTCTTGGTATTTTTAACAATATTCCAGGGCCGGGCGGTGGTGGCACACGCCTTTAATCCCAGCACTCGGGAGGCAGAGACAGGTGGATCTTTGTGAGTTCGAGGCACCCTGGTCTATAAGAGCTAGTTCCAGGACAGGCTCCGTAGCTACAGAGAAACCCTGTCTCGAAAAAACAAACAAACAAAAAAACCAATATTCCATCCAGATCAAATTTATTCATTTATATGTGCATTATTCTAGACTGTGGAGGTTTAGTGTAGAAAGCTAGGACAGACTGAGGCTGTAGCTCAGTGGTAGTGGATTTGTTTACCATGTACATGGCCTTGGGTTCAACCCTTAGCACTGCAAAGAAACCTGAAGATAACCAGGTAGATTGTTTTGAATAATCATATCACTTTTCCTTAAAAAGGACCACTCTTCATATCTGTATTAAACAAGTCAGTACAGCAGTTCAATAAAAAATAAATATAGCATATTTTATTCGTGGAACAGTAAAAAGGTGATAACATTAAACATAGGCATTCAGGGGCAGATCAAAGTACTGGCTGTTCTTGGAGAAGACCAAGGTTCAGGTCCAGCACCCTCATGGAGGCTCACAACCACATGTTAATTCTTGTTCCAGGGTATTAGACTCCGTCTTCTGGTCTCTTAGGAACCATATAGTGCACAGATATACATGCAGACAAAACACACATAAAATAAATCTCAAAAGAAAAACATTGAATGCTGCAGTTTACATGTTTATCAGACTCAAAAGAAATACAGTGTTGGTAGTTAAATTTCTCAGAGATGGCCTCATTTAAGATGCAGGGGTCGTGGTAGCTCTGAAACTCATAGGTAAGTTGTTTTTTTTTTTAAGATTTATTTTATATGTATAAGTTTTTGCCTACTTGTATGTATATGTGCATGTATGTGCACCACTTGCACACCTGATGTTCTCAAGCCAGAAGAGAGCATCAGCTCTTCTGAACTGGAGTTAATGTATGCTTATGAGCCAACATGCGGCATATGCTGGGAATCGAACCCAGGTCCTCTGCAAGAGCAGCCAGTGCTCTTAACCCCTGAACCATCTTTCCAGCCTCTAGATAAGATTTTGATATGCTGTAAGAGGAAAGAACAAAGATGGGAACATGATAAAAGCAGAGGACATTATATGATTGTTGATGTAAAAATTAATAGTAATATGGCTCCCATTTAATGCTGGTTTTGGATTTTTTTTTTTTTTAGGAACTTTAATGTGTTTCCTATGATCATACTTTTGAAAACTAAACAATTTATTAGGAAACCTAATTTATTAAACGTAACATAAAAATTAAGCCAGGGGTGCATGTTGCTCATTCGTGCCTTTGACTTTTTACATTTTTGATGTGGATAATTATGTATAATTCAGAATGTCATAGCTTATTGTAAACACTTACTAGAAGGTAGATATAATAGTCATTTTTTTTTAGGTGAGGTGAAATTAAAGCACACAAATTGCTCAAAGTAAGTGGAGCTAGGATTCACCCAGGTGGTCTGCTGTAGAGTTTGTGTTCGTATTTCCTGTCGTGGAATGTGATTGTTACGGTTTTTAAGATATATCCCTAACTTATGAGCCTTTGTGAAAAAGTAAGACTTTCAGTGGTCTCTTTTGACTGGTGCATAGTTTTTAAACATCTGCTTCTTTTAAAGACCAAACTGGAGATTCAGAAAGCTCTTGCAGAAGATTCCACTGTGTATGAGTATGACAGCATTTATGATGAAATGCAGAAAAAAAAGGAAGAAAGTAATCCCAAATTGCTTTTGGGGAAAGATCGAAAGGTTAGTAGCTGAAATACAACTTTTGTTGATCTTGACCTGTTTGTTTGTTTGGTATTATTTTAAAATGACTTCGTAAAAATTTAGGTATTGAAATGAATTTTTGATTCTAAACTATAGATTTAATGTTTAGAATCTTGATTCTAGCAGATGTCAAGTGAATTATCCAGTATTTTTGAATTTTTTTTACCTTGAAACCTTATAATTTTTTGAAAATTTTTCTATACTCATTCTGTATACTAGATTTATACTGCTCCTGGCTTGTTTTCTGATTCATTCATTTGTTGAATTAAGACTATCATGTAGCCAGGTATAGTGGCACACCCTTTAGATCCCAGTACTTTAGAGCCAGGCATGGCGATAAGCCATTGGAGACTGAGGCAGGAAGGTCAGAAGATGAGAGCAAGTTCGAGATCAGCTCGGACAGTGTCATACATTATCTCGGTAAAACAAACTAAAGAGAAAACCAGAAGTGAGGAAGCTGAGGCTGGGCAGGTCTCTCCAGCCATCACCTGCCTTGACCTGGATATTAGACTGAGCTAGCCTTGAACTTGGTGTGACTAGCCTGCCTTTGACTCCCACAGGCAAGGATTCCAATTGTGTCCTACTGCTCCTTCTGCTATACTCAGGTTTTTAGTGGAAACCATCTCAGTAGCAGTTTCGCTAGCAAATTTATTCTGAGTTTTGAAAAGACAGATTACTTAGACTAAACATTTCTATATTAATGGGTGTAAATTTTTTTCTCTTTCTGAAATAATTTTATTTTTCCCTAGCCCAAATACATTCACAATTTGCTAAAAGCAGTGGAGATCAGAAAAAAGGAACAGGAAAAAAGAATGGAAAAGAAAATACAGAGAGAGCGAGAGATGGAAAAGGGAGAATTTGATGATAAAGAGGCATTCGTGACATCTGCTTATAAAAAAAAACTTGAAGAGAGAGCTGAGGAGGAGGAAAGAGAGAAGAAGGCTGCTGCCCTGGAAGGTGAGGGAGGGAGGGGACAGGTTGCTGCTGTGACTGCAGGGCTGTGTCCGTGTTGGTGGTAGAGGCAGGACTGCGCCTTTAAGTCACTGTTACTCCTGATGGGCTTTTCATTTCATCCTTATTTTATTACATTGTCTTAGATACTCGCAATGTAAAAACATTTACAAGGCATAACAACATTACATTTGCCAGAACATAAATAAACTTTAAACTCTAATAACAATCTGAGATGAGAAAATGTTTAACACCACTCAAGAAACATTAACTGGGCAGTTAGAAAAAGAATATCATTAATAATTGGCAGCTAAGGAATATCTTAGCCATTGAATTGAGTACTTACCAGTAATTTAATTACAAATGCTCTCCAACTTCAAGTGAACGAAAACTAACTAATCTGTGAAGTTGTATCTGGAGGCTCAGCAGGTAAAGGAGCTTACCACCGAGCCTGAGTTTGATCCCTCTAACTTACACAGTGGCAGGAGAACCAACTACTACAGGTGTGTGAGTAGACAGAAAAATCAATTAAGCACTAAGAGCGTACTCCTGACTCCTGGACTAGAGGAAGGATCTTTACACATCTTTGTGTGATATGTGCTCTGCGTGTGTAAAGTGCAGCTGCACTGTGCTTCGATGAATCCATATTCTCAGTTTGTCTTTGTTTTCCTTCCCAGCACGACTGGATGTGACCAAGCAGAAAGATCTCAGTGGATTTTATAGGCACCTGCTAAATCAAGCAGTTGGTGAAGAGGCAGTTCCTAAGTCCAGCTTCCGTGAAGCCAGGTAAGAGGTGACAAGTGGAATGTTCACTAGAAAGATACCCTTGACCGTCTGTGGTTATGCGATTTGGGAATCGTTGTAAACTCTTGAGTGGACAGCTCAACCGACATGACCTAATTGAGTGAGTGAGTGGAGTTTACAGTTTCTTAACTTCAAAACCTAAAGATTTTGTTCAGCCTGGTTTTTATTCTACAGCTCACAAAACAATTGCTAGTTTATATTAAAACATTTTAGTGTACAAAGTTTCTGTTTAAGTGCTTTTTGGGTCTTATGTATGGCCTTAAAGGAGAAACAAAACCAAAGTGTACTCTTTCTTAAAGGAAAAATATTTAAGACCCTGGTGCCTGAGAACAATTACTGCAAGAAGAGATTGGCATAGGACTGGGTTGTACAGCATGTAATTGTACGTGATCAGTAGATGGCATATAATACAAAAGTGGTTTATTTTCTTGAGCAGAACCCAGCCTCCATAGAGGTCATATTCACAACTCAGAGAGTAAAACGACCCTGTCTGATATCAGCAGGAGTGACGTGTTGGGTATTCGAGTAACTTAAATCTAAAATTTTAATCTTAGTTACATTTCGGGTACTATGCTGCTATTTTTGGCTGATGACTGCCCTATCAGACAAATATCTATTTGTACAAATATCTATTTGTAGATATTACCATTTTTGTAGACAGTTCCATTACACATCTCTGATCTGGAAAAGTAAAGGATTGGGAGACTTTAGATAAAATTTTAAGCTATTATAGAATTAGTAAGTAATTATATCATGTGTACAGACTAGCTGAATGTAAAAGGGAGAATCTGAGAGGACACATGGATTTTTTTTATATATATATATATATATAATTTTTTTATTTTATTTGCATTGGTGTTTTGCCTGCATGTATGTCTATCTGAAGGTGTCAGATCTTGGAGTTACAGACAGCTGTTAACTGCCATGTGGGTGGTAGGAATTGAACTTGGGTCCTCTGGAAGAGCAGTCAGCACTCTTAACCACAGAGCCATCTCTCCAGCCCCCAACATGGATGTTTTAGAACACGTGACTGACATGCTTCACTGCTGGACGGGATATTTCACTACATCCAGTCCTCCGGCACTAGGAACAACAGTCACGTGTGAGTGTTATCACTGAGTTGATCGCGCAGCTGGCAAGTGCAGGTGGTGTGATAATTTCAGGATTGCTGATGGCAGCAGCCAGGAAGACTGAGCAGTTTCTTTCCTGTTGTGGTGGGCACCGAGACACTGTATCAGGTCAATGATGCCTTTCTAGTCTTAGGAAAGTTTAAATAGTAATGTTTAGAATTAGATTTGGTACTTTTTTCTGTGGGAAATTACCCTCATGTGTTTCTAGTACTTCTCAGAACAAAATGAAAAAATCTAATAGTCACAGCTTGAACTTTATGTTGTGAAAATAGAACTTAGTTTCATGGCAAACCTTACTTTTCCCAATTATTCTTTGTCTAGAACTAGAAAGAAAAATGAGACCTATACAGACTCTCCTGAAGATTCTGGGGACCAAGAGAGGAGGACTGTGTTCTTTGTTTTATGTCTATCAATACTAAAATGCCCCCAGCTGTTTGAAAGTCCTAATTTAAAAGACAAGTAGACATCAGTCTTGTGCATCAGACAGTACATATGATTTAGTTGTTGTGAGTTTTGTGAAAATTTACATGAGCGCTCCTTTGCTTTCTACAACTAAGAAAGTAGCATTTTGTATTTATATAATTTTTTAAATTTTATTTTAGGACTGGAATAAAAGAAGAGAAGCCTAGGGGTTACTCTGATGAAATAAATTCAGAGGACAGACCACAGCAGAACTGTGCTCTTCAGACTGGTGAAGAGGAGGCAAACCCAGATGCTGACAGCGATTTTGACACTAAGAGCAGTGATGACGATGAAAGGGGAGGAAATAAAGTAAACTACAGACGGGAAGAAGACACAGAAGCCTCCAAGAGACACCACACCCACTCACGGTCATCTAGTGACGAGAGAGGGCATGGTACCAAGTACCACTCCAGAAGCCCCAAGTCAAGAGGTCATCACCAGGACGGGCAGGCCAGAGAGCAGGAGAGCCGGCACACGGACCACGGCCACCGCAAAGAAAAGAGTTCCCACAGGCCCAGAGAAGCTGATCACAAAGATGACTACTGCAAGAGGCATGAGCACGAAGATAGACTGAGGAGACGAGAACAGCGAGAGAGAGAGGACAGAGGGTGGAAAAGGGAGACACACTCCTCTAGAGAACTAGAAAGAGACAGACTCCGTCATGACCAGGACCGATATAGTGAGAAAGGAAGAAAGGAGAGATACGAGAGCAACGGTAGGCACAGAGAGATGGAGAAACAGGAACGAAGTCGAGACAGAAGGGAAAGCAGCCCAAGGTCTAGACCAAAGGACGAATTTCTTGACCAGGAAAAATCCATCAGAATAAGAAATGTGGAAAAGGACAAAAGGGATCAAGAGAAGCCCTCTCGTTCTGAAACCTCACCAACAACAAAGCACAGACTGGCGGAGGAGAGGCCCCCTGAGGCCCTGAGCAAGTTTGCAAAGCGGAGCAGTGAGGAGACTGTGCTGTCAGCTAGAGACAGGTACTTGGCCAGGCAGATGGCGCGGATCAATGCAAAGACTTACATTGAGAAAGAGGATGACTAATGGCTGCCAGGGTCTGCAGTTCCTGAGCATAGAACATTGTGACCCCTGGAACTTGCTTTAAGAAAGCAAACAAGTATGTGAACAGTGACTGGAGGGTATTTTTTAAGGTATATTTTCAAAATTTGTGAAGTCAGAAGTCAGTTCTTTCAGGTTCAGTGCGCGGCTGGACTTGTGAGATGTTTCCTAGTCTGTAACACTTTGTTGATTGTACTCAAGAATCATACAGTGTAAAATCTTCCAGTAGATCCGTTGTGAGGAAAACCATTAAAATAAGTCTTTAATAATGTTGCTTTTGAGATTTTTCTTTTGGTTTTGTGTTAACTATTCATTTTACATGAATGGGTGTTTTGCCTTTGTAGTGTGGAGCGGCAGGCCGCTTCCCTGCCGCCCCAGCTCCTGGCCACCCGGCTAGCTTTACACCCGAAATAATTACACGGAAACTGTATTCTTTTAAACACTGATGGGCCCATTAGTTCTAGCCTCTTATTGGCTAATTCTCACATCTTTGATTAACCCATTTTTAATGATCTGTGTAGCACCACGAGCTGGTGGCTTACCAGGGAGGATCTTTTATCTTTTTTTTTTTTTTTTTTTTTTTTTTGGTTTTTTCGAGGCAGGGTTTCTCTGTGGCTTTGGAGCCTGTCCTGGAACTAGCTCTTGTAGACCAGGCTGGTCTCGAACTCACAGAGATCCGCCTGCCTCTGCCTCCCGAGTGCTGGGATTAAAGGCGTGAGCCACCATCGCCCGGCACCAGGGAGGATCTTAACCTGTGTCTGTGTCTGGCGGGAGAATCATGGCGACTGCCTGACTCAGCTTCTTTCTCCCAGCATTCTGTTCTGTCTACTCCGCCTACCTAATTTTCTGTCCTATCAGGCCAAGCAGTTTTCTTTATTAGTTAACCAGTGAAAGCAACAGATAAGATACAAGACCCACCTCCATCATGCCTTCTTGTAAGAAGTGCACCAAATGAGTGCCCAGTACCCATAGAGAAGGCCAGAAGAAAGCATTGGATCGCCTGGAACTGAAGTTATGGGTGGTTGTGAGCCACCATGTGAGTTCTTGGGAATCAAACCTGGATCCTCTGTAAGAGCAGCGAGCACTCTGAAACACTGAGTCGTCTTTCCAGCTTCAAATTTTTAAATTTTATTTTGTTTTGCTTTTAAGGGGCTGAATTTTTCAGGGGGTGGGGTGGGGTGGGGAGGGGCTGTGTTGTCACTGGGACAAAGTCCTGCTCATTACCCATGCTTCTGGAACTCCAGTGCTCAGGTGGTTCTCCTTCCGCGTGCTAGAGCTGCAGGCACGTGACTGACCCATTCCCAGTGTGTCATGTTTCTCTTGTTGCAGAAAATATTTTGTGAATACTGTCTTTCAAGTTAAAATACATAAATTTTAGAAGTAGAAAACATGGTATATGCTCTGAAATTTGTGTTAAAGCATAGATAATGAATGTTGTCTAAATAGCGTTTTGATCCACAGCATACTTGACTTAAAAGAAAGTGATGTGCTCCTGCATTTGATCCACCTTTTACTTGTCAACGGAATTACCAGGTTAGGGACAAGGCTTAGTAGTAGAGCTCCTGCCTGACATGCACAAGGCCCTGGGACTGATGGCCAGGATTGAGAAAAGGCAGGAATTTCATTCGTGTTTAAACCTTGTTGTTTAGAAGATATTTTATTTTGTAGTTTTATATTTTGCAAATTACTAAATTGGTCTAAGTCTGTCGGCTGAGAGTGAGATGTTTCATATACTCAGTAGGGAGACAGAAGCCTATTAAAGCCCCATTTCTCCATTCAAATAAAACTACACTTTCTGAACCTGAAACCTGACCGTGGTCTTTGCGTGCTATGAGTTTATCCGTGGGTACATAAAGGATGACCACTAGGGAAAATGTTCTCTGGCAAGTTTTCCCATGCCAGAAAGTCCATTTATTTCGTGGTACTTCATCGTGAAGAGTTCACTGTTTCAGAAGGACAAACTTGGTCTAGTGGCAGGTTTACTTAGATGAAGAACTATTGTATGTTTAGAGACATACTTAATATTTATTATTTTACCATATTCTTAGGTCCTAACAAGGAACGAAACAAAGTGAATGTCTAGACCCCTGACTGACCTAGTAAATGAGTTCTTGCAGATTCTTGGCAAGCCCTAAAAAGCCCCGATTTACACAGGGGAAGCAGCCTAAGTGGAAAGATGAGACCTTAGGAGAGCGGGAGTGATCACAAACTTTGAGTCTCAAGAGAGAACATCATTCCTTCCTTAGGATTAGTCCCTGTGCTTGGAAAAGTTAATTTGGTTGTAGTGTGCAAGGAGGGAGAGATCATATCAGAGAGATCAGGTAGTTTCCTACATATCAGATAGCTTCCCTCTCCCAGAAGTTCAAATACTTCCATAAAGCACATTGGCTACTCCGAATAGGAAAAGACACCAATTAATTATGATACACAGGTTTTCCCCAAATAAGCAGTTCTCATCTCTCTGTCCTTCATTCTCCTTTTCTGGGAACAGTATCCCGATTTTCCCTTGGGACACACCCTCTGTGTTGGTTCGTGTTCTCGTATACTGTGTGTATGGCAGTACCCATGGAGGCCAAGAGGGTGTTGGACCCCTGAAGCGGGAGTGACAGCTGAGCCACAGGCTGTGGTGCTGGAGACCAGCTTCTGTGAGAGCTGCAAGCAAACTCAACCACTGGGCCATCCCTCCAGCCACCTTTTCCTTCTTGATCCTGAGCTTCAGAGGGGACAGAGTGGTCTCTAGGGTGTGACTCAAGCAGGCAGATCTGAAATTAGATGTTCTCTGCTAGCATTGCTGCCTTGAAAATGGGGCAAGCCTGAAATTCCATGGTCGAGTGCCCAACTGCCTGCAGCCCACTGGTTTGTGCTGTGGTCAAGGGAGTGTCCTTGTTTGCAGGAAGCCTGTCCCTCATCCTTACTTTTTCTAGTTAGGATCTGTGTTTTTGTTTTTTGGTTTTTTGTTTGTTTGTTTGTTTGTTTTTTAATTTTTCGAGACAGGGTTTCTCTGTAGTTTTTGATTCCTGTCCTGGAACTAGCTCTTGTAGACTGGCCTCGAACTCACAGAGATCCGCCTGCCTCTGCCTCCCGAGTGCTGGGATTAAAGGCGTGCGCCACCACCGCCCGGCTCTAGGATCTATGTTTTAAGAATTTTTTTTTTTTTTAATCCAAACCCTTTCAGATCTCGGCATTATCCTCTCCATTTTCTCAGTTGAAATGTTAGAAACACCGAATACAGGTAATCATTTTAAGAGCCTTAGAGATCCTTATTGCAGATCCTATTGCAGATGACGGAGGCCTGGCTTGTGACGTCTCAGAGGAAAAGGAAGACTCCACCGGGATATTTGCATGAAGAATCTGTAGTTCTAGAGCTGGGCAGGGTGGTGCACACCTTTAATCCTAGTACATAGGAGGCAGAGGTAGGTGGATCCCTCAGTTCAAGACCAGATTGGTCTGCAGAGAGTTCCAGGACAGCTGGAGCCACAGAGAAACCCTGTCTTCAAACCTCCCTCTCTACCCTCAAAATCTGTGGTTCTGGTTAGCTAGGGCTGAAGGATTGGCTGTGATTAAGAAGAGCCCAGTATCACTGCGGTGATGTCCTCTGGGAAGTGTTTCCTCAGGGTCAGCACACAAAAGCTGTGTTCCAGAAGTGGCCAAGGTTGTGTCTCCTGCTGGCAGCTGAACTTGGCGGTGTAAGAGTCACCCAGGTGCTGCTGGTTTTGAAGGCTTGAAGGGGTCATGGAGAGCAGCTGGGGCCTGGCACTGTGTGACAGGACTGGAGTATCTGAGGAGCCCAGGAGACACTGATGGTGAAGTGAGAAGAAGAAGAAGAGTCCGTCATTTTGGAGAAGCCAGTACCATGGGGTGACCGCCAAGAACTGCAGGAGTGCGGAGTGGAGCCGGCTGAGCCTGGAAGACAGCTGTGTGTGCTGCAGAAGGCAGAGCGGAGAAGCAGCCCAAGCCCTTTGGAAAAGGCCAGAATAGTGGGTCCCAGATAATCTGACATTATTTAGTTAGAATTTGGTTTTGCTTTGTTCAAATTGTGACTGTTATTCTTTCCTAAAGTAAGAAATTGCTTGCTTGCTTTATTTATTTATTTATTTATTTTGGTTTTTCGAGACAGGGTTTCTCTATAGCTTTGGAGCCTGTCCTGGCACTAGCTCTTGTAGACCAGGCTGGCCTCGAACTCACAGAGATCCGCCTGCCTCTGCCTCTCGAGTGCTGGGATTAAAGGCGTGTACCGGCTATTTTTTATTTTTATAGGCGCCCACAGTTGAAAAATTTTTAAACTTAAAAAAAAAAAGGTATTTTGGAATTTTACAGAAAATTTGGATTGTATTTTTAAAGTATTAGAATTGTTAAGACTGGGTAACTTTTTAATTTTGTAAAAGGCATTATATGCGATGTTTTTATTAATGTGTAACCTTGGCATGAACAAGAAAGTAAAGGTTGTGGCTTTAAAGTGATGTGTGTTGAGGAAAACAAGCCAGTTCTGGGATTCCCAGCTGTATGAACTCAGGAAATCAGCTTCCTCAGCCCCAGGCTCCTCCTGCGCAGACCTGGGAGAGCGTCTGCTGGACCAATGGCGAGCAAATGAAATGGCCCGTGACAGACTGACGCTTGTCACAGACTACGAGGGATTGTAATGACCCGCTTAGCTTTTCTGAAATGTATTGTTCATAGTTCAAGGTCTGTTTGTTTCTCAAGACAGGGTTTCTCTGTGTAGCCCTGGCTGTCCTGGAACTCACCCTTGATACCAGGCTGGTCTCGAACTCACCAAGATCCACCTGCCTCTGCCTCCCAAGGGATTAAATACCTCACCACTGCCTGAATCAAGATGGTTTTCATATTAAATATTTGTAAATGATATGCTTGAGGGACTATTTAAATGTTTGACAATATACAGTTAAGATTTTTATCTTAACCTTAAGCGTTTGACTTTTTAAATGAAAGTTTTAATATAAAAAGTCACATCATGATGAATTATTGGTAAAGTAATAAAATTTCCTTTTCTGGAATCAATCAGCCTTTGCAGTCTTTCCTATTCTGATTTATCTTGTTGTTCTCCTCTCCCGGGGTTTCTATTACTTTCCTGTCCAAGATTGCATTGACAAGATTCTTTCCTGCACTCTGAAGGCTACATGGTTCAAGTTTGTAAATATATCCTTTTTATGACTCTTCTTGTTGCTCTTACCAAGTAGCTTACAAAGCACCTTAAAGTAGGGAGGGTTTATAGTTTGAGAGTGCAGTCCGATGTGGTGAGGGAGGCCTGGCAGAGGGGGTGGGGGGAGCAGTCCATCAGAGCGGGGGAGGCGTGGCCAGGGAGAGCAGTCCATCAGAGCGGGGGAGGCGCGGCCAGGGAGAGCAGCCCATCAGAGCGGGGGAGGCGTGGCCATAGGGGGAGGCGTGGCCAGAGAGCAGTCCTTCAGAGCGCGGGAGGCGTGGCGGTGCCAACAACTAGTGTAAAGGGACAAGGAGATAGATAGGCTCTCTTTTTATTCAGTCTGGCTCCCAAGCAAAAGAAACGGTGCTGCCCATGCTGAGGGTGGGTCTTCCTCACTGCCACCGCTAGGTGTTTGTCTCCTTGACTATTCTAAATCTTATCCAGTTGAGCCGTGAGGCCTTTACCGTGACTAGTGTTCGGGTACTGTTCCCTTCACATCCTCTCAATGTGAGATATGAAGTTCGTTTTCTTTTTTTTAATATTTATTTATTTATTATGTATACAATATTCTGTCAGTGTATGTGCCTGCAGGCCAGAAGAGGGCACCAGACCTCATTACCGATGGTTGTGAGCCACCATGTGGTTGCCGGGAATTGAACTCAGGACCTTTGGAAGAGCAGGCAGTGCTCTTAACCGCTGAGCCATCTCTCCAGCCCTGAAGTTCGTTTTCTGATTTTACTTTTTTCCCCCCAATAACAAAACTTACCTTTTTTTATTCACAAAATTAAATGTCAGTGTGACTGGATACAGGATTCTAGGCTGAAAGCCTTTCTTTGCTGAGTGTCGTGTTTCTCTGTGTTCCTTAAAATCAGGATGGCGTATGAGAATACTTGAATTTGTACATGAATGCTTTTTAGGATCTCCGTTCTGTGTTGCTAGTGATTTCAAGAGAGAAGTCAAGAGCCAGGTTAGGGTGGGCACTCCAATGCCTGTTTTTTCTTCCTCCTGTGTTCTGTGTTCCTTCTGTCGCTTTGCCAACTTTTTCTTCCCAGAGTCGCAAACCAAATAACTAGAGGGAATTTCTTTAAATTCATGTAAGGCCACCTTATTCTTAGTCTGAGAAATAGCCTCTGCTGATCTACCTCTTCCCCCATCTCCCTCCCCCTGCACTTCCGTGCCTTCCTCCCCCTTCTCCCTTCCTCTTTTTCTTCCTTCTTCCCCTCTTCCTCCTGCCTTTCCTTTCACTGACTCAGAATTCACTACCAAATCAATCAGTCCTCAAGCCATGCCTGGTTATTTCTGTTTCCTGCTTTGTCTTCCACAGTAAGAGGCTGAGAAGCTGAGTCCTGTTTCACATAACACTGAGACTCCCTTCCGCCTCTCTCCCTCCTTCCCGTAGATCTCTCGGTCCTCCTGCCTGTTTTCTTCACTTCATCTTGAACTATCTGAGATTTCTTATCCTTGTCCTTGAATTTTCTTTTCATCCCTCCTCTAGCTCTGAGACCCCATGATCCTCTAACTTGGTGGCTTCTTTTTCTTCCATCTCAAAGATGACTTAATTCCTTACTTAATCTCCTAGTTCTTCACTTCTAGCCCAGCATTTACCTTTCAGTGTCGCGGCCCCCCTTGTCCAGCAAGGATGACGGGACCACCGGAGCTCTTCTCACTGCAGTTTATTCCAGGACTTTATTCACAGCTTCCTTCTCTTTCTCTCCTTCTCTCTCTCCCTCTCCCCCTCTCTCCCAGCCCTTAAGTAGGCCTGGGCCGCCAACCTCAGATTGCCAGGTGGGCACTGCCCATAGGTCCACGCATATGCAAGCAGCTGACAGTCATTGCATGATAATAGCATAAGTCAGGCTTTAGCCATAGGAGTTGATTATCACAGAGAGCACTCGCTTTCGGGATTGCGGAGGGCGGGAGCCAGCACCATCAGGTGCGACTCCACGCAGCTCTCTACATTGCCATCAGGTGTGGCTTCACGCAGCTCGCTACATTTCAGGAATAGAAAGCTCAATATTTTGGTTCTTCCAGGTTGATGTTTGAGTTTTACTTTTTCTTGAATCCCATTTTTTCTTCTTGCTTGATTTGCCGTTTCATTCTATGGGGAGCGTCTCTTTGTAATTATTTATTAATGCATGAGTGCATATGATGGGAAAGGCATGTGTGCAGTGCATGTGTGGAGGTCAGAGGACAAGTTGGTGGCGTTGGTTCTCTCCTCCCACCTTTATGCGGGTCTCAGGGATTGAGCTCAAGTCACCAGGCTTATGTACACGTGACTTTACTTGCTGAGCCATCCCACTGTCTTCTTCATAATGGTTTAATGAAGAGTTTTTGATGCGGTTTCCTGAGACTTTTAAAGCTAACTCAGATTCCCAGTTGTTCCTGGACAGGCCAGGATTGCTCACGGAACGTTAGCCTCAATGTTTAACCGTGTGTGTGTGTGTGTGTGTGTGTGTGTGTGTAGAAGATGGTGAAAAGAGCAGGCGCCAAACACTGGGTTGTCACTGGAAAAGATGGTAGCAGAACACGCTTCTAAAAACACATACACAATGGTACACATAAAGTAGGTAGAATTTGTTTAATGTAAGAAAAATTAGAGGAGGCGGATATAGTTTGTAATGAGCCCGGGGTGTCGGGTGTAAGCACACAGACACAACAATGTACAGGCACAACAGTTCACAGATACACATCCTTTGTTCAGTCAGCATCCTTCCCTCTCCTTCCTTGGTTTCACAGCAGCACGTGGGTTAGAAGGTTCTAGTAGAGTCCAGCTATAGCATTCTACGCTACTGAGAAAATATGGCTAACACGATACCCTGTATTCTCTTAGATGGTTTCTGCATTCATGGACAATGAAGGCTTTCGAAGCACACAGATGTGAGATAATAGGATTTTACTAGAAGAAATGATACAGGAGACTTTCACAGACTCAGTTCTAAACCTAACACTAACTGATGTCTTCATCACCCCCTACGCTCCCTCACATGTCCCAGAGAGGCCAGTTCCGCTGTGGTGCGGCCATGAGGCAGTATGTCTGAGAGATTTCATGGAAAGAAGTGGCTGGAATCCACAAGAGTCTGGGCACCGTAGTCTTTAAGACTGTCTCCAGGAAGAAAGATCTTACATCATCAGGCTTGGCTGAGAGGGGAGAAGTCGAGGTGGGGTTTGTCAGAGCTGAGAGAGGTGGCTGGGAAGCCATTTCCTCTCTGGTGTGTTACACGGCATTCAAGCGGATGTCCCCACAGGGAATTTCCGTTGGTGTCTCAGGAGTGATACTTTTAATAATGCGCTGTTGGGAAGGAAATGCAAGGGTTATAAAATCTTGTTTGAAAAGATATTCCAGCATTAATATTAAAACAATGAATAGTATTTTAATGACATTTTATAGTAAGTTGGAATAGCCTCACTGCCTTTAAAAGAGAAATTCTCAACTTCTCTAATGTGGCTAAAAATGGCAGAGTGGAGAACTACACGCATCTGTAGCGCCAGTAGAAGCATCACTGTGATGCTAACGGGAGGAAATAATCCTTCAGTAGCACCTGGCTGGCCATAGCGCCACAGACTTGTCAGAGCCACACTGAACTTGGGGACAGACAGACTGAATTTCAGTTCACCGTCCTCTTGGCCATAGTGCCCAGTGCCATGAGCCATGGAATCCCACCCCTTACCTTGTTGTAAGCTATTGTTGACTAGATAAAAATATAATTAGGATTAGTGGTAAGTGGAGTTATGATACACAGGAAAGAGTAATTAAAGCGTGTGGGAGAGGCAAGCCCAGCAAATGACATTATAAAGAAAACTGGCTCGTTTGCCCCACCCCTTTGCTATGTGGACGGCTAGCCTTTTGGCTGACTCCCCCATGTCACCAGGCTTAGATACTATTTAGTTGTGTGTAACTGTGGGTAGGCACATATACGCCAGTGCGTACGTGGAAGTCGGAAGATGACTTTCAGACATCAGTTCCCGGCTATGTAGGCTCCTCCAGTTTAACTCATCTAGCTTGGTGGGAAGAGCCAGACCACCAGACTATTATTGATCTCAAATTTTGCTAGACCCCGGCCTTCTGCAAAATGGTAATCAGCTAACCTAAGAATGGAGCATTGCTGAAATCTTCATAACATGTGCTCATTAGAGACCACCTCCTGTTACCATGGTGTCACCTCCTGTTACCATAGTGTGGCCAATGGCTTTCTCCAATGATGTCTTTTTTTTTGATTTTCGAGACAGGGTTTCTCCGTAGCTTTTGGTTCCTGTCCCGGAACTAGCTCTTGTAGACCAGGCTGGCCTCGAACTCACAGAGATCCGCCTGCCTCTGCCTCCCGAGTGCTGGGATTAAAGGCGTGCGCCACCACCGCCCGGCTCTCCAATGATGTCTTTTTTTGTTTGTTTGTTTGTTTTTTGTTTTTCAAGACAGGGTTTCTCTGTGGCTTTGGAGCCTGTCCTGGAACTAGCTCTGTAGACCAGGCTGGTCTCGAACTCACAGAGATCCACCTGCCTCTGCCTCCCAAGTGCTGGGATTAAAGGCGTGCGCCACCATCGCGCGGAATGATGTCTTTAGTCAGTTAATGACCCCAGCCTTGAGCCTTCCAGGCTACTAGTGCCTGCACTCGCTCTATTTTACTATTCTACAGGCGGTCCCCAGCTGACAATGGGTCCCTACAGGCGGTCCCCAGCTGGCGATGGGTCACTACAGGTGGTCCCCAGCTGACGATGGGTCCCTACAGGCGGTCCCCAGCTGGCGATGGGTCACTACAGGTGGTCCCCAGCTGACAGTGGGTCACTACAAACCATTTTTCCTTTCTGATGATGCAAAAGGGATATCCTTTCAGGAGAAACTCTGGTCCGAATTCTGATCTTTTCCAAAGCTAGTGACATTGCTCTCTCCTGATGCCAGGTAGTGGCAACCAGCCACTGCTCCCTGCCAGCCAAGTGGTCATGAGAAAAACAGTACTGTGCTGTGTTGCTAGGTTATGATGTTCAGGAGGTTAGGCATATTCATTGTATTTTTTACTTAATGATATTTTCAATTTCTGATGGGTTTATCAGGATCTAATCTCATAAGGCCAGAAGCATCTGGATGTGACCAGCAGAGTTCAGACATTTACTTTTCTCATGTATTTACCTGTTTGTCTTTTTTTTTTTTTGTAACCAAACCAGAATTTTATACAGAACCTCCCTTCCTCCCAGAATGCTTCTGTCAAATCTGGCAATTAACAAATAATTACTTAAAAATTCCTACATAGATAGATATGGTGGCTAGTCTGAGCTACATAGTAAGATTTTGTTTTAGAATAAAAATCCTCTCTCTTAAGAAAAAAAAAACAGATTTCTATTTTCCTAGGGGTACTTGGGAAACAATCATGGCATGCTTGACCACTTGCATTAATACACACAAGGACAGAAAAGGTGTCTGAGATGTCCCATGTAAAGGAGAGCAATGTGTTCTCTAGTTTTTCTGCCCAGCGGGGGTCATTGTTGCTGCTCCATGGACACCCTCCCCTTAGAACACGTTCTTCTGATGGGAAGCCAAGGCCCCAAGGCCCGGAGGTGAGTGCTTTAATGGCTGACTAAATCCTCTCCTTAGCATTCCTTGGCCTTTATCAGCTGCTTCCTGGAAACCTACTGTCTCCCATCTGGTGGCCCGTGGTGAAGATGGCTCTGTCATCTCACCTACTGCCAAGGGGGTTGAGCTCCTTCACACTTTTTTGGGTGACACTTCCTTGTAACTGAAAATTGGCAAGAAAGACAGCCAGGATTTGGGGTGCAGCCTGTGACAAATTACTGACATTTGTTAGCCTGGAGCTCCTGCTGCTGACCCTGGCCTCCGTGTGAAGCAACAGAGGTCTTGGATCTTCTTAACCATCACTAAATAGTCGCCTGGAGGAAGAAACTTAATGGCTCTGCAGATAGAAATGGAGTTCAGGAAGCAACTGTCTGGTCCTCTCTGGGAGGGAAGGTCATAGGGGGGCTTTGGTTGCCATTGTAGAAATTTTCAAGAACTGAGTTTCCTTCACCTCGAGTTTATTTTTCCTACTTAGAAAAAGAAAGGAGCCGGGCAGTGGTGGCGCACGCCTTTAATCCCAGCACTCGGGAGGCAGAGGCAGGCGGATCTCTGTGAGTTCGAGACCAGCCTGGTCTACAAGAGCTAGTTCCAGGACAGGCTCCAAAGCCACAGAGAAACCCTGTCTCGAAAAACCAAAAAAAAAAAAAAAAAAAAAAAAAAAGAAAGGAATCGGTTGTTCTCAGAAAAAGATGTCTGTCTTGTGCTCTCTCATGAAATGTCTGAGCGTGCTGCTGTGATGGCCGATTCAGTAGAGAAGTTTTGCTCATCCGAACCCAGCCTAGTTCACCTGGGTTCTCAAGAGCCTCCCGCTTTCCCGTGGTGGGTCCCCTTCACCTCTGAGCTCTCCCTCTGCAAACACAACAGTGGACCTAAGCCTCTCCTGGTGTGACACTCGTCACTGTGTACAATAAATACACAGTATTCTGTGGCAGACACACAGCTGAACAAATAACATCTCAGACATTTGGGTTCTGAGGAAGTGAAGGCACACTGCCATAAATCTTAGTAGTTGACCACTAACGCCGGCAGCGTGGCATGAGAATGACCACTATTCTGTCCCTAACTTTTAACACTGATTTCTACACTAGCAAACGATCTGCTCAGAAAAAAGAAACTGCACCTAAAAATACAAAAAACACTGGCCAAAGAGTCAGAAGATCTGGCGAGTCCCTGAGCTGCGTTGTCTTCGGACAAGTCACTGAAATAATGACTTAGACAAGGTTATTCCCACGGTCGGTGTTCTCGTCCGTCTATAGCACCTGTGCCCGTCTGCCTCCCAAGGTCTCTGGAGAGCAAAATGAGACGACCTATAGGCAGACACTTTGGCAAGTTTGCATCTTATAGAAATTGTTAGGTACTTGATATTCAGACAGAAATAATCATTTCTAATATGGCGGAAAATTACTCCAATGGCCTGAGCCACAACTTTGATATCCAACTTCGTTGGGGGGGGGGGGGGTGACAGTGTTTTAGGCTAAAATTGTTACTGTAACATTCTTATTTTGTGATGTTCTTCAAAATAGTACTTGGCACACTGATGTGAGAGAAATGGCTATGGCACCAGGCATGGTGGCCACACCTTTAATCCCAACACTCAGGAGGCAGAGGTAGGCAGATCTGTGAGGTTGAGGCCAGCTGGTTTACAAGAGCTAGTTCCAGGACAGTTCCAAAGCTACAGAGAGACAGGGACTCACTATGTAGGCCCGGCGAAACTTTATGAATATATAAGACAAAGAGCCTTTGGTAGATTTTATCTTTTGAATAAGACAGAACAAGAACATTCCTTTCTTCCCAATTATCCTGCTAAACACACACACACACACACACACACACACACACACACACACACACTCATTAGTGGGGACATACCTCCTTCAGCGTCCCTGGAGTGCTGATCAGCCGATAAACGATGTATGTAGGGATGCAGATAATAGAAGACGTCCCTAAGCAGTAGCCCAAGACAATGCTCCAGTGAGGATAATTGTATTGGAAAAGCCGCAGCTGGGGTGGACTCATCAAAAAGCTGCAAAGGATGAACTAAGACAAATTCCAAGAGACAGTGAAAATCTTGAGACCACAAACACCAAAGACCAAATCTGACCTTCTACTGGGGGTATATCCTAGATTGAATTTCTCACCACTAAACAGAAAAACAGGTATGCTCCTTGCTGGGTTTCTTCACCTCAGGGCCTACTGTGGAAATTACAGCATCCCTACAGTTATCCCCAAAGTCAGGGAGATGGAGCGCCTCCTTCTGCCGAGGAGAAGAGACTGGCACCCACTGGGACTGGACAGCAAAGAGACAGACAACTTGGGCAGCCTCTCTGCTTGTCTCTGCTTTGTTGCCACAGCTGACATTTGCTGACTGTTTTAGGTCAGAGGGCAGCGCCTTCCGTCTGGGAGAGAGAACTGAGACGTGTTCTGCTCAGGGCCATGCTCCTTCCCACCTTTGCTCTCTGTGCGGCTCTGCAGCCTGGGGTTTCAATAAGAATGAATCAGCAAGGACTCGTCTGGACACTAGCGACCGTCTGCTACAGGCCCTCCTTGAAAGGAACAGTGGAAGTGGGAGAGCAGCTTCACGCATTTTTTACTTGAGAAAAATTTGAAATTTTTGATGAGAACTTCAAATCTCCTTTAACACCCACCCAACTTATAATTTTTGTATTTTCAGTTTGGTTTCCAGAGTGAGCATCAGTGTTGGCTTTTGTCTAGAAACCGCTGTGCCGAAATCACTATTGCTCTTGATTTAATTTTATTTTAGTACTTCAAGCTCATAAAGAAGACACTAATGTAAATTACTCGTGTGGTTAAACATCTATTTATATCTGTTTTTCCTTTGTCTGCAGGTAATAAAATGGGAAATTGCAAAGCACACATCCTTCTGCGGAGCCTGTGTCCAGGAGGAGGGCTTCAAAAACAGAGCCCCTCAGTCACAAACCTAACACAGGCTCCTCAGCCCCGGCCCTGGCTACTGAGGAGAGTAGCTGGGATTGGGGAGGGGACAATCCATTCAGGAGCGATCTTTGACAGAACTGGGCTATGTTGCTGTCATGTTTGGGAATCGAGCTCACCAGGACTCCCTCACTAAGCCCAGCTTATTTTCTCAAGCAATCTATTCTTTCTTTCTTTCTTCCTTCCTTCCTTCCTTCCTTCCTTCCTTCCTTCCTTCCTTCCTTCCTTCCTTCCTTCTTTCCTTTCTTTCTTTCTTCTTTCTTTCTTTCCTTTTCTTCTTTTTCTATCTTTTTTTGTAACTTGGTTTCAGTGAAAAAAGAATGTTTTTAGTAATTCACTATAAAGAACATCCCTATAAAGCTCTGAGCAGGAGACCTGTTTATTCCACGTAGACTTGGAATGCAGATTTGCCACCTCTCCCTGGGGCACGAGAGCACCGACCTTTGGAAGAGAGACGTGAACATCCCTGGGTTGGTGTAGTATGCCTGCCCTGGTCTCTACATGAGTGCTGACCATGAGCCTCCAGAAACAAACAAACCCAAGGTCTCTAGACCCAGACAAGAATGAAGCAGATGAAGAGACCTCATATCTAAGGGGGAGCCCAAATATTTTAACGTAATCTGTCAGATACAGGACCCAATGGGGACAGGCTGGGGTTAGGCGAGTGAGGTGAGTCACACAGGCTCAGGGACCAGGGCCAGAGTCTGATAAAATATTTTTATACAGATTTTCTGCATTAATGTGGCATTGCATTGAAATAGTATTTATCTTGCATACTGATGTGTTTTATGTTCCCTGGTGTGTCTCACTCGCCTCACCCCAGGCTGGGCCTGGACACTGCTTCCTTGTTGGATGGGGAATAAGAAAGCACATAAGAAAAAATGTCTCTGCCCTATGACATTCATCTAACGTGACTTCTTCCTCTGAGAAACAAATGAAAGAGTTTAAGTAGATTATCAAGAAGCAAAGGTATTAATTCAGGCTAATTATGTATGTCAGGGCCGTAGCTTCTGCTCACAGTGAACCCAGAGACTCAGTCCAAACCTCTTCCTAGAAAAGCAGCTGAAACTTTGCCAGGTGTATGAGCACTTGCCTTCAACACCAGCACTGCAGAGGCAGGGGGATTGATGTGAGTTTGAGGCTAACCTGGATCTGCATGACGAGTTCCAGGCCAGGTAGGACTAGAGAATGAGACCCTGTGCATACAAACAAAGACAGATGGATTTTTAAGGAATGGACAGACAACCTGGTGGTGTACAGCTGCAGCCCCCACTACTTGAAAAGCTGAGGCGAGAGGATTTCCTGGGCTAAGTTCAAGACCAGCAAACTTTGTTAAAAAATAAAAAAGTTCTCCAAAACCACAGAGAAACCCTGTCTCGAAAAACCAAAAAAAAAAAAAAAAAAAAAAAGTTTTGATTTGGGCTAAAAGCATCAAATGAACAAAGAGCTGACAAAGTAATCTGGGACTTAAACCTAAGAAAGTGCACAAGCCAGGGTCGGCACAAGGGTCTCCGCATGTTTGCTCTAGAGCGTGGGCCAGCACTGGAGCTACTGGGCTGGGAAGTTTGCTGCTAGGGACGAATGTTTACGGAAACTTGTGGAATCTAGAGCAGTCAGGAAGGCTTCTGGGAACAGAGACACATGCAGTGCCACAGAAGCAAAGCAAAGATAGCAACAACTGGACCATCATACAAAACTTAATCCTGCCGGGCACGGTGGCGCACACTTGGGAGACAGGCAGGCCTGGTCTACAAAGCAAGTTCCAGGATAGTCAGGACTGTTACTCAGAGAAACTCTGTCAAGAAAACAACAAAAACCCTCTTAGTCCTAAGATGTGTTAGCGGTTGGGAGCAGCAAAGACTCTCAAGAATGTCAGAAAGAGAGATGAAGAGATGAAGAGAGGCTGTGTGCTGCAGGCCTGAGACCTCTGGCGTGGCCCAGATGCCCTCAATAAGCTGAGTTGGTTAATGGAATCATATAACCTTGTTTTTTTTTCTCCAAAGGATTAAAAATGACCCCTACCAATAAAGTTATATATAAGTGAAAAAACTGAGAAGCAGTCCCCAGTGATTTAGCCCAGGCTGCCTCACTCAGTACGCACCTGAGAAGTTACTAGGGTATGATCTATCTCTGGGCAGTAGAGACACTTGGAGAGGAGGCGGCGGGGACACATAACAAGGTGCAGTGACGACTAAACACGTCACGAGCCACCCTTAGAACTCAACTTTCTATTCCAGGTCCTTTGGCAACAAATGAATTCTACTTTTGACTCGTCCTGAACTTGGGGACCTTTATGTGTGCCCCCTTCAAGGTGCATATAAAATTGGTATGAAATTGCTAGGAACCCCTCTCAGGGCTTTTCTGAGCAATAAATACAGTATGTCTTTCCATGGTCTTGAATAATGCTTGTCACCTGACTTTAATGACATTAAGCCTCAATTTCCTTAAATGCTGATCAGAAGCAACAAGCCAGTGGCTCATGCCTGAGGCAGCAGCTCTTGAGAGGCAGGAGGATCTCACATATGAGGCCAGCCGAGCCTATGTATAGAGTTCCAGGCCAAATCAATCTACATTTGATTTGGAGGCAGTCTTTAAAAACAAACAAAATACCCCAACGCCTTTCAGAGTGATCATAAAGATTCAAAGGGCAGCCACTGTAAGTTTGGTGCAGTTGGCCTACCGCTCAGTAAATGCTGTCGTTCTTGTTAGATTCTGCTGCACCGGCTGGATCCCTAGTGGTCAACGTCAACCAAGTGAGCAGTGGCGGCCACGACCCCTGGAAGGCCCCCCACAGAGGGGCTTCTTGGGGTACTAGTTTATTTTTGTCTCTTGGTAGGATTTTGTCCACACAGACGTGCTGGGTTTATAAAACTCTGAGGTGCACAACCTCAGTCAGTATGCCCTCCTGGCTCGGTGCTACACTTCAGCACCACTTTTTATTTTGATTTTCAAGACGGGGTTTCTCTGTAGTCCTTGCTGTCCTAGAGACCAGGCTGGCCTCGAACTCAGAGATGCTCCTGCCTCCCGAGTGCTTGGAATTAAACATGTGCACCATCTTTGCCTGGCCTTATTTCTTTTTCTTTTTTTTTTCTTTTTTTTTTTTTTTTTTTTTTTTTTGGTTTTTCGAGACAGGGTCTCTCTGTAGCTTTGGTGCCTGTCCCGGAACTAGCTCTTGTAGACCAGGCTGGCTTCGAACTCCCAGAGATCCGCCTGCCTCTGCCTCCCGAGTGCTGGGATTAAAGGCATGTGCCACCACCGCCCGGGCTGGCCTTATTTCTTATAAATAAATATCTGGAACCACAAGACAGAAGTGATAACTCACCAGGAGAAACAGAGGACTGATGGCTACCCAGCAGATCCTCCAGAACCATCCCGGGCTGAAGCCAAGCATTTCCTTCACGTCGCTGCAGAACTGACTGATGCCTAGAATCGCCCAAAGGAGAATGTGACTGAGGCCAGATCAGCACTGGCGCTGGCAAGAATGGGAGTGGGGGTTCCCCCTGAGCTGGAGGAGTCGCTTTGCTCTTCTCCACAGGAGGGGCTCCAGGGAGATGGAACAGTGGGGGGAGGGGTGCATTACAAAACTGAATAATTTTTATAGCAAGCAAAATTCACAGAGCCAGGAAGTTGATGGACAGCTAGGGAGAGAGCCAAGATCCCCACTAGTGCCCATACTGCCCTTCTAAGATCTCAGCCTGGATTTGATTATAGTGTTAATTGTAGAAAGGAAGTCATTTTATTTAGGAATGATAAGCCTGCCTTGCAGAGACCAACTTGAACTATCCATTGGCAACTTTCAAGGAGATTTTTTTTTTTAAGATTTATTTTAGGTGTATGCATGTTTGGCCCCCACATATGTCTGTGCACCATGTATATGTATGTCCACAGAAGAGGCCAAAAGAGGGTGTCTGGTCCCCTGGAACTGGAGTTAACAGTTGTGAGCCACCATGTGGGGTGCTGGGAATCAAACCCAGGTCCCCTGTGAGAGCAATCAGAGCTCTTAACCAATAAGCCATCTCTCCAGCTCTTCAAGGGAATGTTTTAATTACGGTATTGCTCACTCGTAGGTCAGGTCAAGATCCAGGTTCTTCTGTAAGAGATTACTGGCACTAATGACAACGCCCACTGATGGCTGAAGCATGAGGCGGGCGAGTGCTTCCAGCTGCCTTCTCCAGAAGTCTCTGGTTCCTAGGGCAGGTCTACACAGTGACTTTGAACTCTGTCCTCTGAATTAGCCCTGAATTCAGTCCCCAGAACCTACAAGAGGGGACTCACAACCTCCTACAAGTTCAGCTTCAGGAAATCCTGCCTCTGCAGGCTGCTACACGCACACACACACACACACACACACACACATATGCACACATGCACACGCACATGCACGCACTTAAATCCTTTATTTGTGTGCTCGCCCCTCTTCCTCGAAATGTGCATGATGACTATAACAATAAAGCCATTGATCATAGAAATTGGAAAGCAAGTGCATTTCCACAAAGAGATGTTTTCTTCTTGATCATACAGACACATGAAGAACTTGTGTTCTTCAGGTCATTTTGCTTGTACCCTCTCCTACCTCTATGTCAGCGCTGATGGAATCTCTGCCAATAGACCTCAGCTCACTTCCCTCACTTCCTGTACCTTTTCTTCCAGGACCAGAGGGAGTGAGCTGGAGATTTACCAATGCAGAGGCAGCAAGAACATTCTTGCCTGGTTAGGGGACAAGGGCCAAAGCTCACTCTGTCTCGGTGCTCTGGAAAGGGGTCTCGCTTGGGAAACTGAAATCTAGGCACTCACAGCAACGCACTGTACATCAGGCCTTCAATCACCACTGCGGGAGAACTGGCTGACTCTAGCTTCTCTCTTCTGTGTAAATGTTAAAATAAAAAATCAGGGTAGTAGCCATGTTCTCCCTCAAGGGTATGAAAACTGTGGTACAGCACGGGAGTGCGGGGGAGATGATGGGCTGCTCTAGAAAGGCCTCCCTGAGGTCAGCTTACACTCAGGAGCTCACACCTGCCAGCTGCCCCTTCCTGCCCTCCTCCGATGAAATCAGTGCCCTCTCCCTGCAGGCCGAGGGAAATAGTGAAAGAATTCTCCCTGGAAGGGACCTCTTACCGTAGAACCAAGACACGGCAATGGCTTCTATGAGTGCCACAGTGAGCACGGCGGGCCCGGTGGCATACTCCTCCAACAGGGTCACCACGTATGCCCCTCCCTGGGGACGAGATTGCACATGTGGTTAATAGTCTTCCGAGATACAAGCGCTCATTACAACGGCCTGCAGCAACTTCTGAATAGAGGTTGATGAGTGGGTGATTCTCCCATGCACTCCGTCTAAGAACCCCAGGGCTGTCAGGTGGAGTGGCCTTGGAATGTGTGCCTACTGACACCTACATACCGTGGAGCACAAAATCGAACCCACAGCCTGGGGCATGCTAGGCTCTACCACTGAGCCTCCAGCCCCCTAGCTCATCCTTGTTTTCCCCACCACACTGTAAGAGACAAACTCTAAAGGGCCTCTCTGTCCACTTTCAACTTACCGAATACTTTCTAGGCTCGACCTTGGAGAACCCACAACTGTAAAGACTGAACCTGGAAGCTGGGCATGGTGGTGCTCACCCTTAATCCTAACACTTGGGAGGCAGAGAAAGCCTGGTCTAGAGAGACACAGAGAGAGAGAGGAAGAGAGGGGGAGGGAGAGAGGGAGAAAGAGAAAGTCTGGCGGTGGTGGCACACACCTTTAATCCTAGCACCTGGGAAGCAGAAGCAGGTGGATCTCTGACTTCAAGACCAGCCTGGTCTAACTTCTGACCCCTCCGAGATCTCTACAGCCCCTTAACCTGACCTGGCAAATGCTGGAATCATTGAAGTCCTGGCTTGAGCCAGGAGTACACAAGTCCATGATGTCACATTATCTGATGTGCACTTTACTGGATTAGTCTTGGCTGCCAAGTCCTAATTTCTCTCCAGGTATTTTTGCTGAGCCTGAAACACAGCTGGATCTGTTGTGAAATGTTAAGTCTGGCTCCAAGCCACCCCCGAAGCTATACACAGATCTCCCAACAGGTAACACAGAAATAGCTTGTTGGTGACAAATTTTTTGATGCTGAAAATTGTAACCAGGGCCTCAAAATATGCTAGGCAAGCAACCTAACACTAGCCTCATCCTCAGCCCCTGATAAGCCTTTTAATAAATAGTGCTAGCAACACCCCTGGAGGCCCCCAAGAGAGGACATTATGGGAAGTGGAAGGAAAGAATCCGCTCTGCTTGTGGAGCCCTGGTGCCCTAGCAGAGGCCACTTGGAGCCAGAGGCCCTGGTACTCACAGAAGTCAGCGTGAGCAGGGATCCCAAGACACAAGTAATGACCACGATGAGCACAAACCACTCCCGGCGCTTGGCCCAGATGTGTGGAAACTCATCCAGCACCGCTGTTATCACGCCTTCCAAGCCTGCAAACTAAAAGATGCATGCAGATGGTCACAGTGGTGGCTTGGGACAAGCCTGTGCCTTAAGGACTGAGGACAGGAAGAGAGGTAAGACTACCAAGTGAACATTCAAGCCCATCAAGACTCATTTGCCTGCTCACTGGCCCGTGAACATGGCCCGTGAAGCCTATTTCCATCCAATACCAATACCGGCAGCAGAACCCATCATTTAGGATGTGCAGGCAAGGAACTGCAGCATCTGGAACTTCAGCATTTGGTGTGTCTGGGAGAGACTAGTTGTCCTAAGGTCAGCACAATGCCCATACCCTCTCTACACTAATACCTTTAGGTGCCATGAGGAGTAGGAATTTACACACACTGAGCTCTTTGCGTTACGCCAATTATAACTCTGCTGTACCAAAAGGTGCCATTGCTGAGAGGAGTGGACGGGCAGGGGCAGAATGGGAAGGAGCGGAGGAGGAAGAAGGGAAGAGGAGGGGGAGAGGGGAATTACCAGGAGGCAGCAAGCAGTAGCATGGAGGGTTTGGGTGGGAGGAAGTGAGTCTAGCCACTTCCTGCTCCCTTTCCTCTCGTCCTCCCAGACCACTTTCCGTTTCTACTCACCGTGCTGTCCAAACCCAGTGTGATGAGCATGAGGAAGAAGACAATGGCGAAGAAGGTGGCTGCTGGCATGTTGGCTATGGCCTCCGCGTATGTGATGAAGAGGAGGCTTGGGCCTGGAACGGGGAGACAGGAGGAGGCGACGCTGAGACCCAGCCTACCAAGCTATTGCCAAGTAGAACTGGGCTAAGGCCGCCGGTTACCGTTCTCACCCTCCACAGTGAATGCACCGAATCGGGCTTTTTCAGTACCAAAGGCTTCTTCACCCACCACGCCTGACAGTTTGCAAAGCCAGGGGGAAGATTATCCACCTTGAAAACTGGGTGTCTTCAATTCGGGAGATAGAAGGGGCTTAAGACTGGGACTACTCAAGCTCAGCCTGTGACAATTCTGTTTTATTGTCAGGACCAGGGCTGTTACATCCACGGTGCCTTGTGATGTCCTCAGCTCCAGAACAGCAGGAGAGGGAATAAGGACCTCCTGATATTTTTAACTCACCCCTTCTTTTTCCATTTGGGGGTGCTACGGTGTGAACTCCAGCATCTGAACACCATAGGCAAGTGCTCTACCACTGACCTACATATTCCAGGTCCTTAAAGTCCTTTTGACAGTGTGACAGACATGTTCTTAAACCCTCATGGTTAGCCAGGGAGGCTGTCATTTGGCCAAAGCACTGCATTGGGCTAAAATACAAACATTTCTCAAGGCCCTGGTGCTCCACTTGGTCTCATTGCCCTAAATGTCTGCTAAGTTATTTCCAATGAAAACAAACAACATGGCCCCATCAGTTAAATCTTTTCTCTCTGCAAGGGAAGTTCTAAGGACCAGTCGATTTTTGCCTACAAGACTGGACCGTACACGAGATTATCCCAGTGCCCAAACCCACCGATTTTAAAGCTCTCATACAAGCCATAGTTTTAAGCCCACCATGCACTGGGCACCAAGAGAACTGAATGCATGGCTAAGCTGAAATCACCGAGGCAATTAAGTTTCTTTCAAATCTCTGAAAAGTTTGCTTATGTCTAGAGCTTCCAAGTGTATCGGAGCCATAAACAGAACCCTGGATCCTACCTGCATCTTTGGCCACCTCAGACACCTCTTCATTCCTCATCTCAGCCATGTAGCCAAGCACCGTGAAGATGACAAAGCCAGAGACGAAGCTTGTCATGCAATTTACCACACTGGTCACCAGGGCGTCTCTGGAATGAAAACCCCAGGCTGCCTGAGACACTTCTGGGGTCAGGAGTCTAAGAAACACCTGTCTGTGTCTCTTCTGCTGCAACAAGTCTCCATGCCCAACCTACCGCCACATCTCCCAGAGCCCTATCTGCAGACACCATGGCAACCACATACAGCGTGGGGAAGGCAGGTCGAAGATGTCTTAAGACACGGGCCATAAACTGGGTACTGTAGCACAAGCCTTAATTCCATCCCGTGGAGGGCTGAGTAAGGCAGGAACAGAGCTATAAGCTACAGAGCATGGTGAGGAGGTGGAGAGCCTGACCTGCTGTGAGACATCACAGCATAGACTTCTCCACTTCAACCAGGAGAGGCAAAGCAGAAGTATCCTGGAGACTCTCTCAGCCTCTGACTAGCCTGGGTGAAGATACAGCAGGAATGGGCACTATGGCTATGGATGAATGGCCACGGCCTTGCGATGCCTCTGGGGGCAATGCCCTCATGGTGTGGGTCCAGACGGGCTTGAGACCATTGCCTTCCCTGGACTGTCTGTCCATCACTCCACCCTAAGCTCCGCTCAGCATCCCACGTACTCACTGGTAGCAGTTGTTGTTGAACTTGTTGTAGCTAGCAAAAGCCAGGAGAACCCCAAAGCCCGGGCCGAGGGAGAAGAAGATCTGAGCAGCAGCATCCACCCACACCTGAAACACAGCAGGTGAGGGCCCAAGGTGAGGGTGAGACCTGGGCTGCTGCCAAGCAAACCAGCACCCCCTCAGGCCTCCATGCGGCTATGCGCTGGGCAGAAGCCACCGTTTCCGGGTCTGTCACAAGGATGGCCACTTCTCTGGTGACATACATGTGATTTCTCTTCCTATCATTTAAAGTTAGCGACTTGAGGCCACTGAAAGGGAACGTGTTATTAGTGCTTGCATTTCTGATCTAGAGTATCATTGCAGACTTGCACATTCAATTTGAGTTGTCCCTATTGTCCTATTTGAGAGAATTGGCTTTCTCTAGTGAAAACCTGGTGAGTGCACACTTTCCCTCCATTCCTCACCCCCGTCTCCAAGAGTTTCTGCCAGTTGGGTTTCAGGTAGAAGACGACCCCTCTCCAGGCTCCAGGAAGGGTGGCCCCCCTCACGAGCAGGACAGACAGGATGATGTAAGGGAAGGTGGCTGTCACCCACACTACCTGGAATGAAGAACAGAAACACAGGTTACTACCACATTGTCCCAGAGACAGCAAGGAAGGGAGACAAGTCGCGGTGTCTTTTACGAATAAAGACCTCGGGGGGGGGGGGGCATTTTTCTGTCACTTTAAGAGGCAGCATGGCCTGGAAGAAGGATCAGTATCTTCAAGCCCAAAGCAGGGTGTAACATACTACTGTAATTCTGCCATTTGAGACGCTGAGGTAGGAGGATTCCTATGAGTTCCTGGCCAGCACGAGCTGCATAGTGAGATGCTGTTCTAAGAAGCAAACAGACAGCAGCAGCAGCAATAGCCAAACCCCGCTGCCTTCAGAGTTGGCCGACAGCAATCTGACTGCTTGCCAGGACTCCCTACCCCTAAGCCTGCTCCACATCTGTCCAGTAGGGACAGAAGCAAACAGTGGAATTAGCCACATATATGTGTGGAGACCCGAGGTTGACACTGGATGCCTTTCTCAGTTGGTCTCCATCTGACTTTTTGAGCTCTCACTGAACCTGAAGCTCACCCATTGGGTTAAACTGACTGGCCAGCAAGTCCAGGGGTCCTCCTAACTCTGCCTCCTGACGCCCTCCCTGCCATGCTGGGATTGCAGCCACACACTCGTGTACTACTATATGCAGCCCTTTACACAAGTGTTGGTGACACACACTCGAGTCTTCATGCTTCTGTGGGAAGAACATCACCTACTGAGCCCCCTCTCCAGCCCCTATGTATTTCCCAATATAAAGGGCTGAACTGTGCCTCCATTTAATTAGATGAGCTTACATGTAAATGATACTGGTTAATTTCTAGAACCTTCTAACAGATGTGATGAAGAAAGTTCCATAGAATGTTTTTGGACTTTCTCCTGCTCAGTAGCTGTCCGAGGTAATGTTCTTGAGTCTTGGTGACACTGGGGGGTCCTGGGCAGTCCAGGACAAGCAGCAGCAGGGTCCTCCTCACCTTGCCAGATGATTTGACTCCTTTCCAGATGCTAAAGTAGATAACGGTGAAGATGAGTAGGATGCAGAGAGCAAGCTGCCAGCTGATGGTCCCCAGGTCCTGGAGGCCCTTAGACTGGTGGATCTGCAGGACGTGGCGCCTGGAGTGACAGAAGGAGCCTGTGAGAGTCCCCTGAGCACATGGTCGTGACTCGTCCAGGGAATAGTGGACACCAGCAGGAGCCTGGGGAGGGCTGGAATGGGCCTTGATCATCCGGAAAGAGCCCTGGGTGGCAGGAGCTTCCGTCTCTCCACTTCACTGTCTATAACCAGAACCTCCCAACTGGCATGAGCAGGAGGTCAGCGTTTGCTGGGATAAGACATTTTCTTCAGTGGTGTAGCACTCGCAAGTTGCTCATGCTTCTCATAGCAACATTCATTAAACTCATTTGTCACCAGAAAGAATAAAGAAAAAACATGGCCATAGAAGGGGAGCAAGGCAGGAAGGGGATAAGTGGGAGTTAATAACGATACGAACAAATATAATCAAAATGCATTCTATCCACGTGTGCAAATGTCACAATGGAACCGGTTCTGTATAATTAATGCATGCTAATGAAGCACTTTAAAAGGAGTCTGCCAAGGGAGGGGTGAAGAGTTTCTGGCCCCTAAGATGCCAAGCTCCAGGGGGGTATGGCTGTCCTTAACAGACCACGCCCTCCCTCCCAGGTACCTACAGGTAAAACTCCTCAGCAGGTGATGTGGAATGGAGTGTCCAGGTGACGTTGTCCTGGGAGAAGTACTCGGTGCAGTTGCCAGTGTTCCAGGAGTTCTTGCAGCTGGTCCAGGGCAGCTGGTCCGTGAAGGAGGAGATGAGGTAGTAGAGCGCCCAGGCAATGATGGTGTTGTAGTAGGAGGCGATATAGAAGGCTATGATGCAGATGGCATAGCCAATCCCTGGACAGCAGGCGAGAAAGGCCAGGCTCACAGGGCAGCTCAGACCCGAGTCCCATGCCCCAACCCTACCTCCCCCCATCCCTGCCCCTCAGTTACCTTTGAAAATGGGGCAGATTTTCCTCCATATAGAAATGCACCCGTTTCGGTGGTACTGGCCCAGTGCAAGCTCCATGTAAAAGAGTGGGATCCCCCCAAAGATGGCCATGATGGTGTAAGGAAGGAGAAAGGCCCCTGTGGCAGAAGGGAGACAGTTTTACTTCCTGCCCACAGCTGTCCCCGATCAGCCCACTGATGTAGAGATGTGCTCACAGTTGGCTGCCTGGTCTCAGTGCTTTGTGAGAGGGGACAACAGACAAAGCCGTGGGGTACCAGCCAGTGTGAGCCGTCCGGGTTGGTGAGCGTGATTGTTGACATTGTAGAGTCACCTAGAAAGGGAGTCTTCCATTTGCTTTGTTTGTTTTGAGTTTTGTTTTTTTAAGACAGAGTTTCTCTGTGTAACAGCCCTGGCTGTCCTGAAACTCACTTCGTAGCCCAGGCTAGCCTCAAACTCACAGAAATCTTCCTGCCTCTCCTTCAGGAGTGCTGGGATCAAAGGTGTGGACCACCACACCAGGAAGTCTTGATTGGGTTGACCTTGAGACACTTTCTTAATTGAGGTCACAGAGATCAGAAGCCCCACCCTGAAGGTAGGTAGCACCGCTTCATGGGTTGGGCCCTGGACTGAGGAGACACTTACCTGAGCCAGCCTGCACACGTGCTCCTGACTTCAAGTTCCTGCCATTTAGAAGTCTCAGTGGTAATGGACCGTAACCTAGCACCCTGAGCCAAACAGACCCTTTTTCTTTAAACTATCTTTTTCTTGGTGTTTCACTGAAGCTACAAGAAGTGAAACTCAGATACTGTCTCAGGGCAAATCGAAGCAAAAACTAGTGAGCAAAAGACAAACCAAGCGAACAATACAGAGAGAGGAGCCTGGGAGAGTAGGTGGAGTCAACGGAGCAGGTGCCAGGAGTGTTATGGGTTTGGGGCCGTTTAGAGAGTCACCAATCTGACTCAAGTGTGGGTTTTAGTAAATTAGAGGCTTTCTATTAAAAAGAATCTGACCAGGACCAAACCAGAGAGAGTTCTCCAGGTAAGACCGTAGCTACTGTTAGCCAAAGAATTATAAAGGCAAAACCTACACAGTTATAATTTTGGGGAGCCAAATTAGCTCATATCCTGTCTGGGTGCTGGCAAGGCTAGGTTTTATAACAAACATCCAAGCAGTTGCCTTAGCTATCCAAGCAAGCAAGCGTTTCATACAAGGCAGAACTTAGCAGTTAGCCTGTTCAATTTTGTGACCCATTACGTTATAAGAATAGCAGAGGGAGGAAGTGAAATATTTTGCAACAATCAGCATTTTTTTTAAAGAATAGCCTAACTGCACCAGAAATCAGTCCATCTCGGGGCCAGCTGACAGGGTACTTTGAAGGTATGAACAATGTCCTCATGGCATAAACAAGTTAAAAACAACCTAGATTTTCAGAAGCCTAGCACAGTAAATGTATCCATTAGACATAACGTTCACCATGGCAAGGGCCTCCTCCACTTTTGTCTGAGCTCTGATTTCCTCTCCCATCAGATGATGGTGCCAGCAGAGTCACACATCAGAGTCACAGGGGCCTCTGGAAATTGACCTCCAGATTCGAGGGTCCACCCCAGGTCCAGATGTGGGCACAGTGCTGAACTGCCCAGTGATCCACACGGAGTCTAGGAACCGGATCCTTTCCCAGAATTACCTATGACTCCAGACTCTTGACCACTGATATTTTGACTGCATGTCCCTAATTACACGGAGCCAGACTAACTCCTGGCAAACCATCACTGTCTGAGAGCCTGGCTGAAAACAGTTGTTTCTCATGGGACAATAAGGTCGCTCATCTGCAGCTCAAGATTTAGCCTGATAACCTTCCTGTCTAAAGAGTGCTTCACCCCTGAAAATCTAAAGTCAGTGTGACTCAGAAAGGTCCATGTAATTACAGTTACTTTGACAAACCCAACTTGAGAATCAAAACCACGTTGTGTTTTGATGGTGGCTCTCGACTCATCCAAAGGATTTGCCCAGTTGGCTTTACAGTAGGAAATGCCACCAAGGATCCAGCTCTCATATAAGGTTCAGGCTAAACATCCTGCCAAACGGGAGAGGGAGAATATGATTTCCAGTCCTCCCAGGCAAGAGCTCTGCAACCTCCCGTGGCCCGAGGAACTGCCTTTGTAGCCACAGATGAAGAAGCTTCATGTTAGGTCCCAGAAGTCTGGGTGACATAAATGACCCATCTCCAGATCTCACTGTAGTTGCCTCTCAAACAACTTGTCAAAACATGTCCACTGATTTGACACCTATTTCTTTTAGCCCAGTACCCACTCACCCATCTCCCCCAGTCTGCTCTGTGCTCTCTCAGGCTCCCCAGCTCATGCATACAGTCACCAATGAAACTACTCTTAGCGTCTTAGGCTCACTAAGACGGGCAGGACAAGGCATGCACGACACACAGGAGATGTAACTGTAGCTGCTCACGCTCTAGGTTGGCAGTAATGCCATACCGAGGCTGAGCTCAGCCTCGGATCACATCAAGTCTGATAACTTAAGACTTTGGACCTAAACTAGTGCCGTTCTCTGATTTTACGCAAACCCAAAGTCCCAGCAGGTCTGGAGACTTACAGCCACCTCCCCGTGTTTCCTCCCGAAGGCCTTACACCTTCGGACTCTGCCAGCAGGACTTGAGCACACAGTGTGCTGAGTGTTCCCTTGCTTCTGACTCCCTAACAGGAGCTTGACTAACGCAGGATGAGAAGGAAAGCCCTTCAACAAGTGAAGCACAGTGATGCTATAAACCCAAGGCCGTGTGGGAGAGCTCAGGTCCAGCTTCACCACCTGATGGCCCCACACAAGCTACCTTAGGCTTTCGGCTAACTGGAGACTTGAGCAGCATGAAAGCCTAGGTTTCACATTCCCAGACTCCTGGCAGTCACACAGGACAGTAAAGACACGACTTGTCTTACAGCCTCCCCTGAGGACCAACAACCCACCCCTGGGTCAGAGCCTCTGCTGGTGGCCCATGGTACTAACCTCCACCATTCTGGTAGCATATGTAGGGAAAACGCCAGATGTTGCCCAGGTCTACAGCATAGCCGATGACAGACAGGAGAAAATCCATCTTCTTGCCCCAGGTCTCCCGTTCCCCTTGGCGAATCTCAGCCACCAGGGTGGTGGTGGCTGTTGGGATAGAGTGTGTAGCTTCATCTGCACTGGTGCTGGGATCTGCAGAGTACCCATTGGACATTTGGCCAGGCTCTGGCCTGTCCCCTGGGGTGGGGACACCCTTTTGGAGAACACCATTTCCTTGGCAGTCCTCTCTGTCTTTGCATGCTGACAGGACTTTCTGAGAATTCAAGGGTGTGGTCTCCATCCTGTTGGTCAGTAAATGATACCGATGCCCATCTGCCAAGGACCCAAACTAGTTCTCGTGCTTGGCTTCAGATCTCCTTCCAGTGTTATGGTGACAAAATTGAGAGGTCTGTTGGAAAAACATATGGAGAAAGGAGAGAGAAATTAGGATTTACTTGTTTGGGGTATTAACCATTCATGGTTTTATTTTTTGTTGGTTAAGAAAGGTCTCACTCTGTAGCCCAGGTTGGCCTTGAACTTGCAGCAGGCCTCCTCTCTCAGCTTCCTGAGTGCTGGGATTACAGACTTGAGCCATCACAACAGTTCTATGTATAGCTTAAATGATCTTAGTTATAGGGTTACACATGCTCTTATCTGTAAGCCAGCCCATTCACTCAGAGCAATAAAATCTTCTAAACTTTTCCACAAATGGAGGGTGTCAGAACACCATCAAGCAATTTGAAAAGGAAACAAAACAAAAATAGCAAATCACCAAGATTACGCACAGGCTTTACTTAAGATCCAGCGCTTGTGTCATTTAGAGGGACGCAGACGCCCCCTGTAGTTTATCAGTAACCCGGAGGACTGTCAGGAGCGGTTTCCTGCAGAGTCAGAGAGCCCTGTCCTAGGTGCCATGCCTAGAAACAGCAGCACAGCCACAGCTTCTGTCTGTCTACCTGCCAAAGGGTACAGTCCTCGCCATTTAAACTGAGTACCTGATGTTAGATTTTACATGTGCTACCAACGCGGCTCAAAAAGGAAGAGAGTCAAAGCACCAGTGCCCAGAGCTCCATATATCTGGGTCCTTTCTCGCCCTTCCCGACTGGCTCCGGGAAGATTCCAGCTGCCTGCAGCTGTGTCCGCCTGTGCTCCACTTTTCAACCTTCCCATTGAGCCTCTGCAGGTCCCAGTGGGCCACGTCTGTCACTGCTCCTCATTATTCATGCTTCCTGCCACTTGCCAGCAGCTTCTGGGGCTAAAGTCACTTGTCACTGCAGACATTAGCACGCCTGCCGGTGTGCTCCTCCAGAGGGTCAAAGAGAAAAGTTTGCGGGCCGCTGACCCCAGACTTGCCTGCAGAAGGCTGGACCCCGGTAACTGCACCTTTATCTCACTGCTATGCTGGGGTGCAAGGAAGGAGCTGGGTGCTCTTCTCTTCTGGACTGAGGATGAGATTTCTACACGTGGAGTAGAAATCTGAGCCCTTTTGGACTTTAAACCTCCTGCCTGCTATAAACTTAGTAGCTGCCAAGACCTTCCAGGTCCCTCTCCATTCCTTCCAAGCCCTTGACAGTTTGGGAGTTAGACTATGCCTCTGCTTCGTTAAGATCATGTCACACCTTTCTAGCAATGGACTCTTACCACTGCTCACAATGGCAGAGATCCCATGTCAGCCTCAAAGTCCAAGGACGGGAGGCGAGCAAGTGCTCAGCTCCTTCCGACCAGGGTTTCCTGGAAACCTGGTATTTTCCCCTTGGTTTCCTCAACAGGGGATCAAAAAGCCCAGGCTGGAACTGGAATTTACCACATAGGTAAGGATGACCTTGAATTTGTCTGACTCACCTGTGTGCACCACTGTGCCTTGGTTTAGCTACACTGGGGACAGAACGCAGCCCTCTGCACACTGGGCGAGCACTCTAGCAACTGAGCTACGTCATAACTCCAAACAGCCCATAACCCTCCATACAGACAGATGTGAAGACAAAAACTCCATGAGGGGCTAGGCATATATCTAAGTAGTAGAGCATTCACTGAGCATACCCAGCATTCCCACACACAGCACAGAATAAAAAACCTGAACCCACTGCAGATATAAATATTGGCAAAGATTAGAGCAAACCCCAGGACATGAGAATACTTAGAGTTTGTGCTCAATGGGTTCTTTTTTTTTTTTAATTGTAAAGTAGAAAGTTTAAATTTTAAAAGGATTGTTGTCAAAAATACTTAGAGAACCAAGGGGTAATTTGGTTCCGCGTAGAGAGGGTATACATGCTTATATGTAGGAACATGTCTTTGTATCTAACCTGCCCAGCTGTTTGGCCCTCATTCTATCTCAAATTCAAGGATGCAAACTCCACTGAAAAGAAGAAGGGGTTTCTGACCCATCGGTGCAGACAGAGCCTCATTCTGCTCACTTGAGCCTGTGTCCAGACTGCAGCTCGCCTCTGTGTGACCTAAGTAGACTTGATAAAGACCCATTTCTTTGTGGTGCGAGAGGTCAAACTAGGGCTTCACATGTATTACATACGTGCTGTTCCACTGAGCTGGAGCCCAGCCCTGACAAACTTTAAACATAACCACGTATTCCCTCATCTGCCATAAGTAACTATTCATTGGTCACACATATATTTATATTTCTTTATATATTAATATATTTACATATATTTGTATTTAAATGTACTTCACATATATATTTGTATGCATGGGGAGGATGCTGCTATATCAATGCAGTTAAAGAGAAAACTACACTGAACTCAAGCTTGGTTTTCCACACTAAGCACAGAAAAACCTGAAGACCGAACGGTGGGTGCTGAAGGTGTCGCCAAGGGTGAGGATGGCATAGAACTGGCAGCGGCTGCTCGAGCGTGGCCCTTACTCTCTTCTCTGTTTTGCCTGAAGGAACTGATGCCCAGCACCAACACCGGAACTTTTCTGGCACTTAAATTGCAGAATGGAGGGTGGATCAATTCATAGGACAAACCCTGGGGAGGGAAGAGGCAGCCCCGGCCTCAAGAACCAAGCAGTGTGTTCTAGGTGCCCTGTTTTTGTTTCCTCCCCTGGGCACCTTACAGTAAGCATGGAAACGAGTGGGTGTGTGCTTTCGGGAGGCCATGTGTACTTCCCAGGGTGCCAGGGGCACAGCCCCTAGGCCACGGTCTTCCTTTATTGGCAGCTATGATGAGCAGCTCCTGGAAGGACAATATCCTACTCTCTATTTTTATCTCAGCCATCAGAAAGCTCCAGTTTCCTGAAATATCTGCCCAGTGCTTTCTAACTTGATAAAAATAAAATAAACCTGGTCTGAGCATCCATCCGGCGACAAGAGACGCCGGGTTGCTTCTCCACAGGGGTCAGTCTCTAACCATCAGCTCTACTCTCTAGGGTTTAGTATACCAACTTTGATCGCAGCACTTGGGATACACAAAACAGCTCCGTCAACTCATTTCACAGTTAGAGGAAAACTCCTTTCAGCTCTACCGGTCTGGCTCCAGAGGGCAGCTGGTCTGGGCTCCCCTGTGGTGGTCAGGGCTCCCTTCTGACCTCACTGGTTGTCCGGAGCCCCCCAACTCTGACTTTCCTGACACCTGCCTCCCATAACAACGGCTGAGAGCAGGCAGGCCCCTGGCGGAGACTACAGGTCGTTAAGGTTAGTTTCTAAGAATTCTCTTCTGAAAGCTTTTCTAAAAGATATTTTTATCCTGCAGAGTAGGAAGCCAGGAAAGGAGGTCAGTATTACAGTGCAGCCTCCCCCTGGCAGGCTTTGAATCCATCCGTGGACAGGAAGCACCCTGGAAGCTGCCCTCAGCACATTGGCACTGTTATCCCAGGCTGAGCAGAGAGCAGGTTGTGGGGGCACCGAGCACCCAACTGCGCTGTGAAGCTACAGTCTGCTCCCACCTCCCATCTCCTACTCCCCACCCCGGGGGCAGCTTGGCCGCTGTCTGATGGGTCACTTTCTGTTCGCATTCCTGTTTCCAACTAATTCTTTCAATTTGTCCCTGGTTAGTTTAAAAGAAAAGTGTCTCTGTGCTGGGGGTCATTCTAAGTGGTAGTGTGTTTGTCTGGTCTGAGCCTCGAGGCTCTGGTTCCATCCCCAGAACTCAAAGGAGCTGGGGGAGTCTGGAGGAGGAGACAGAACCTGTCTCTATGTAAACTCCTGGTCAAACCTCCATTTTTCTGCTCCCAAACTGTCTCTGTAGCCAGAGGAACTGGTGTCTGAACAAGCAAGTAATTATAACAATTAGTCATAAAATACCCAACCCTCTGGAAGCGGATGTGACTGTTATGTTTAAGGCCGATCAGCACATTCTAAGTAAATATTCTGGGAGTTTTGCATTCTGATTTTACCTGTCAAGATCAAAGCAAGCTCACTTCTCAGGATACTCCATTTCCATCTTCAAAACCAAAACAAACCTCCAGCATGAATTATGGGTTGAACACTGAGATAAGATTAATTACAGGTCATCAAGCCAAGCGGCAATTTGCATTCTCGGTGCTGGAGGGAGGAGGCGCTCACAGAGGCTGGCAGAACTGTGGGGCTCTAGCAGCAATAAACACTGAACTTACTCCAGAGAGGCATGGACTCTGCCCAGCAGTCCAGTCCTACAGTCCCCCAAAATGTAGGGCTGTGTTCAGAGGGAAGCTGGCACTTCCTGGAGAAGCCACGGAGCCCGGGGATCCTGCCCACTGACCACATGAATGGCATGAGGCTGTCCCTCATGTGAACTCGGAGTCACTGAGGAGTTTGTGTCACAGGACCTTGACTTCTTTGACTCCCCTTCTCGGGCTCTGCAGTAGAAAGCGCTGGCCTGCATTGGTATCTACTGAGGGGCTGTGGAGCATGCTAAGGTGGGTAGCATCACTTGGGGGCCATAAGAACCCCAGCTTCCTCCTCAAGTGAAACAAAGAGATGGGGGGTATAAACAAAATCTAGTTTTGATATGACCTCCACAGTCAGTGACATCCATTATGCAAAGGAGTCCTTGTCTGAGAGATACCTTTGCTTTCTGGAATGGAATGAATAGGGGACATTCCTTAGAGTGGTTTGGGACAGTTACTGGGAAGAAAAAAAAAAAGTTCTGTATGGCAACAGAAAAGGGGCATCCCAATTTCTCCACACAGTGTACGGATTGGAGGAGGAGATACCAGGATGGATCCAGATGTGCCCAAGGGCAGCCGAAAATATAATGGGTCATGATACATTAAAAAAAAAAAAAAGGAATGGGTTTGGCATGAACAGGCAAGCATAGTCTCGGTGAGTATGAGCCGCCGTGCCCAGACAGCCACCCTCTCCAGTCACTTAGCAGTTCTGTGGCCCAGGGTGTTTCTTTCTGTCTCATGCATCAGTGTTGACAACCCAGAGCCATCCCTTACTGGCTGTGTGACTTTGACCAGGCCACTTGACATCTCTGAGCCTCTTGTTATTTCCTCCAGTTTAGAAGCAGAACAGTAAAATGAAAAGCCTCTTGTGGGAAAGGCATATGACAAATGCTGGATTTAGCGCTAACAGCACACAGGTAACCAGGAATGACGATGGGCGTTTCCGGGTCACCACACACAGGACACCCATTCTGCTTTCTACTTCACATTCTAGGGTAGGGAAACTACGGCTCACAGGGCTTGTGACTTGGGGAACTGGAGGTTCACTGGCTGTGTACCTCTCCATTGAGACAGGTGGTTATCTGGGAAACTTGGGAACAGATACTTGGGCTGTGCTCCAGAGATGTGTGTTGGAAGGCACATTAACAAGCACCCCAAATTATTCCAGGGTGAGCCCTGGAACATGCCCATACATCTCCCCGCTGTATCCTGGGAGGCCTGGTGAGAGACACTTGGCCTCCTCCATGAGGGTTCCTCTTTGTACCCTAGCCCAAGACAAGCCCTGAATAATTGCTCCCTTGTCCTTGACCATGTGTGTTTGCTTTAGGTCTCTCTGGAAGCAGGGGCTTTGGCTTCAGGTCTCTGCTTCAGCAACTGCTTACAGGAGTGAACCTCACCACCTGGAGGGCCTGCCTCGGGGTCCCGTGACTGTGCTGTCTTGTAGCCCTAATGGAGCCCAAAGACAAGCACTCCTTCCTCCAAGATAACTCACAGGGGCCCAGGGGCCCCCCACCCCCATAGGGTAGACCCACTGTACATCCCTAGGTGGAGGAGGGGACATCACAGCAACAGTTCCAAGATTGCAACAGATGTGGGGCTGAAGAGTCAGGATTAAAGTCCTCTGGCTTTTTGAAACAAGCACAGGCAGGTAAAGAAAGCCTTCCTTGCCTGTGCTCAGAATGCCCGCTTGCCAGTTGGCTGTTTGAAACGGGGAGTGTATTTCCTACTCACAGGAGTAAATGAACAACCCCGTAAAACAGTGTGTGGCTGCTGGACCCCACCAGAAATCAACTGCTTATTTAACGCTCTTTCTGTTTCTCAAAGGAAACTAAAAGCAGATAAGGCCGCTGCCTCCCACGCAGGCCTGGGGAGGTGTCTTCTAGGTCCTTGAAGGCCTTTCAAAGTAGCCAGGTGGAATTCTTCCATTTAACCTACTTTCAAACCAGCCCTGGTGGCTCACACTGTAATCCTAGTACCTTGGAGACTGAGGCAGGAAGAGCGGCTGGAACAAAGGGCTAGCCTGGGCTAGGGGGAGACCTAGCTTTAAAGAAAGAGAGGAAGATAAGATTTCCTTCACAAAGCACAAAATTTAGCAGAAGACAAAACTTGTCTGTGCTTGCTTGCTGTTGTGTATTTAAAGATGCACAAGGACAAAGAAAGGCGGGGGGGGGGGAGAGCAGGAACATCACTTTAAACACTTTAAATCGGGCTCTTTTCCAGCTGGAGATGAACCTTGCACAGGCCAGCCAAGCGCTTTATCACCGAGCCTCACCCTGCCTAGAAATCAGGATAAAAGAGGGATGTCTCCACCACAGCTTTGCTTTTCCTCCGTATGAGCATATTAAAGACATTCTCATGTGGCACGGACACCATTAAATGCAGAACAAGCGAGGGGAGGGAGACAGAAGACGACCGACCGAGCAAGGGGCTAGGGAAGTGGCTCAGAGGGTGAAGTGCTTTCTGTGCCAACATAAGGTCCCCAGCACATGCAGAAAAGGGTGGCAGTCTGTAACTCCAGCACTGAGCTGGCAGGAGTGGGGAGGCGAGGATACAGGAAAAACTCAGGGACCCTCCGGCCAGTCAGTCTAGTGGAAACAGCAAGTTTCAGTGAGAGACTATCTGAAAGCATAAAGTTAAGGGATTGAGGAAGACACTGTCCTCAGCCTCTGACCACGTGTGCCCACACAAGCAAGCACACTCCCACACACTCATGCACACACTTGCACGCACAGGGCGGAGGAAGAAGAAGGAGAAAGCAAGACATGTGACGCTCCTCCCCCAGACAAGTAGTTTACAATCAAAGAGTGACCCCACCCACTAAAGAGGACAGAGAGACAGACACTACCATCCTGCAGAGACTCCTCCTACAGGGAAGGGAGCTCATGGAGGTGGGCTTCTTTCTTCAGAAAAGCACACTGAAATATTTAGGGGTGAGGCATTTGGGCTTCCACAGACTCAAAGGTTCAACCAAAAACATTATATTTGATACATAACTTGTAGAACCACGTTAATGATCTTATTATAACCAATGTCACATTCTATCTGTTGGACACGTGACTAAAGGGAGCATGCTTGGCCAAAAGGATAACTTTCAATTGCTTTTGATTGTTTTGTCTGAGATAGGGTCCCACTATGGCACCCAAGTTAGCTTCAAACTCCTAATCCTCCTGCCTCTGCTTTCCCAGGCCTGGCGTTGCAGATGTGAGTCAGCGAGCCCTGCCTTGGTTGAAATCTGTGGGAAGAAAATTCCAGCCTTAGACCAGGGCTGGGGACAGTGACTGCCCAGAATGGCTAAGCCACCTCGGCTGTTCTCTCCTTTTCCTCCGCCCAGCTCTGCTCCTTAGAAACAAAGCAACAGCAAATACGGTCAATGAGACACTTGGACAGGGGACAAGTTCTAGGACTGGAGGGGTCCTGTCAGCCATGTCATAGGTGGCTTCTCTCTAGGGTCACTGTGGCTGCTCCACTCCCTCTTTTTAGGGCCTTTCCTTGGGGGTGGGGGAGAATTTAGTTGAAGAATTCGGTTTACTCCTGTTTTATTCCACAAATCAGAAACAAAGGAAATAAACTGCTTTGACTTTCCCCATTGAACATGCAAAAACATGAAACGTTAACAGCCCCTGGCTCCACCCTCCTACCGCCTCTCGCCTGACCTGGGCTCCAGATTCTCTCAGAGCCCCCAGCTGTTTTCCTCAGCAAGCTACGAAGCTGACCTATGCGGCCCTTCTCCCTACTGCAAACCTTGTCAGGTGGAACTGGGCCTTGGGACCCCAGGCCTCCTCACTTGTCAGTGCCTGGGAACCTGGGACACCTCTTCCAACAATCCACGTGGCTTCGTGGGCTTTGTACATTCGTGGAATTTGTCGAGTTGTGAAGTTTAACAACCTATGACTTCAGACCTAATAAGTCTTCCAAGCCCAGCAGGGTTGGGTGGGAGCTTGGGAGCTGCTGCCAGCCTCTAGGGGAAGCCAAGAAGAGAGTGAAATGACATCAGGTGACATTCCGAAGCCTCACAGCAGCCGTCTCTGCTGGTATTGTCACCCTTTTAGACACAGACTGAGGAAAGGCATTTGCTGCCTTGTGCTGTTAACGTTCAGTAAACACACACACGCACACACCACTCCAGGCTGGAAGAGCTGACCCCAACGAGGTGTTATTCACAGATTAGCACTTTTTGAACGTGGACCAACGTCACTGCCAAGAGTTTCACCTGGAAATTTAAGTGGCTGTGTCTGCCCGTGGTGGGTCCCATGTCCACCCTAGCAATGTGCTGCCCCTCTGTGCTCTGGGACAATCAGCCATGCCAGGTTTCTTTTTCTTTTTTATTTTTATTTATTTTTTTTTTGGTTTTTCGAGACAGGGTTTCTCTGTGGTTTTGGAGCCTGTCCTGGAACTAGCTCTTGTAGACCAGGCTGGTCTCGAACTCACAGAGATCCGCCTGCCTCTGCCTCCCAAGTGCTGGGATTAAAGGCGTGTGCCACCACCGCCCGGCTGCCAGGTTTCTTTTTAAAGACTAACTTGATCTAGTTTTCCACCTGGATCTCTCCTAGGAAGATGCATTTTCTTTAGGATGCAGTTTTGTCTGAGAAGGAAGCTGCTTTCTTGAAGTGAGCCCAGAGACAAGCTGCAGCTGTACCCCTTCCTCAAGTAGAAATAAACAGGTATTCTGTCAAACGTGGGTCTCCTACCCACCCATGCCTGTTTGGCTGGGCACTGAAAACCTCAGAGGGTGGGGCCCAACCTAGAGACTAGCAGAGAAGTCAGCCTGTCTGTGCATCTGGGAGTCAGCTAGCAGGGATCACTAAGGAAGTCAAGGAACGCCATCCACTAGCTGGGTGTGGTTTAGGCACAGAACTTAACTTACAGGAGTCTGAGCAGTCAGAGCCTCTGCCCTTGCTGAAACACAAGATCCTGGGAGGACTCCAGCTCACAGCGCTGTCCCGGCAGGGTCTCGGTCCTGGGGCACTTAGCACCATGATTGCAGTTTGTGCTTTCTTCAAGAAGGACGGTTAGGACTTCAACCACAGGAGCCTGAACATCGTGTTTCCCAGGTCCCTTACTCCCTCTTACTCAAAGCCTTGGTTCACGAGCCCCACAGGACCGTCAATGTTGCTGAAAACAGCTAAAGCCCTATTCGTCTTCCCAACATGAAATGACTGCGTAATTTCCCATCTGGCCATTGGCATCTTAAGTTAAGAGTTAAGTCATAACCACATCCTGCTAATGCAGTAATCCAAAGTAAAATTTAGGCAGCCTATGCACCCAAATGATATCAGTCCAAGCATGGTGAAGGGCCTGCTGTGCCCAGGCTTCACTTCCGGAATTACCTGAGTTCCTCTCGGCTGGGGGCACCCAGGCTATTTTGCAAGCTTGCCACGGACAGTGCCCAACACAGCTACCTAACCCCTGTGGCTCACTCGACACCCTCATCCCACAGTCACCCCCATCTGGGAAACTCTTCTACGTGCCCTGTCCCCCCCCCCCCCAAGTTTCATCAAAATGCTCACATGATTCTAAAAATCCCCCTAAGAGGACTGTCTGAGATCTTGGGTTCTTGGATTCCACCAAGGTGCCAACATAGTCCATCTGCCCTCCTCACCATGTGAACCCCCCTTCTTTCCATGCAGCTCAGTAGATAGGATGCCTGCTCAGAGCGCCAAAGACCCTGGGTTCAAGCCTCACAGCTACCCCAAATAATTGAGTAATATTGCCTGCACTGCAGAAGAACCCACCTATCAGCTGTGGCTGGAACAGTTAGTCACTCTTACCAGGGGGACCAGACTGGGGAGAAGCCAGATGCACCTTCAGGTGTCAGCAAGCCACACAAAAGTGAAGGGACGCCGTCTGAGCTCTTTCTCCCACCACTCCTGCCCACCAGCCACTAATGCTACCCTGGCTCTCTACTACATTTAAACAGACCCCAGTGTTATCTTCTTAGACATTTTTCCTATGTAACTGAAAACGCATTAAATATTTGATCTCCTTTTACTACGATGAGAGTTAGCAGGTCCATAAATAATCCATTGACCTGGTTCATTTTTCTGGACAAAACTGATCATAAGAATACATACACACAGGGGTTTGTGTTGCCTGACTCTTAGAAATTATACCCTTCACATTTCTGAGCACTTTGAACTGAAAAAGAACAATTCAATATGCACCCTCCTCCCCCCACCCCTTGTGAAAAAAAGAAAATCTCCTTCATGGGCACCAGGTTTTTAGAAACAATTTGAATATACACCCCAGCCCCCACCAACTGCTGGTTACACACTTCGATGGTGTGATACAGCCCACTGGCGTTTCCATAAATTCTAAATGGCCTGTGAGCTGTCTGAGATGGCATGCGCTCTTCAGCAAGGCCATCCGAGTGCATTGAGGCTTGGCCCTCTTAAGTATCACTCAAAGATTCCTCTGGTTATTTGAGCATTCGTGTCTGCCAGTGTCTTTGCATAAAGCCACCAGCCTGTGTCCCAAAAGTAAAGCCCAAGCACGCACCACCGCAACTTTTGCAGAAGAGCGAGGCTGCGTCAGGCCAGCGCCAGGCCAGCGCCAGGTCCCCCAGGTTTCCATCGAGTCCCTAGCAGGGACCTTGCACAGTGAAGACAAAGGCGCCCTAAGCCTGGAGAGTCAAGCTCAGGATCGAGAGCTTCTGAAAAGAAGCGTGGGTTAAAGACGAAAAAGAAAAAAAATACATATATGTATTTTTTAAAAGGGAAAGCGACCCACCTGCGGGCGGCGCGGCGGCGGGTCCCGGGCTGCGGAGGCGGCGCGACCCTCGCGCCCTCGAGGCACCGGCGCTGCCGCTGGAGTGGCGCCGCCCGCCGCGCTATTTGTACTCGCGGCCCCTCACATGGTCTGATCTCTAGATAGCCGCCGCCAAAGAGCTCCGCAAGAATTTTTGCGTCACTTTGAGATCGAAGAACTTTGTTTCTCCGCGGCCGCAGCTCAGCTCTAGCTGGAGACAGGGAGGGGCGGGGGTCCACGGGCCCCGGCCGGTGGGAGGGAGACAGAATCACCCACTCATTCACTCATTTATGCTCACACATTCGTCCACACTAACACACTCATCCACATTCGCCAGCCAGGTCCGGGACAGGGCTAAGCAGGGCGAAGGATCTGGTTCTTCTGTTCTTGGACTTGTGTGGCAGGAGGATGCTACACTAACCGAAATTACTTTCTTCCCTTACCAAATCTGCCTTAAATTGTGTTTAGGTACTGTTCCGTGTCACTTCCTAAGAGTGCTCCGCTTGTTCTTGACTACAGCCAGACACCCCCCAACAGAACCGGAAGGTCTTTCCAAGGACTAACTTGGAAATGGTACTTTGTTCTGGGTTCTCTAGGTGGGACGAGAGCTCAGCCGGGATTCTCCCCATGCTGGGAGCCGCCCGCAAACGCTTACAAGTACCCCTGGGAGGAACCGAGGAGGAACCGAGGGTGCTGCGGTCTTGCTACCTAGCCACAGATGAAAACATTTTGCAGAAAGCATCGGTTCAGGTCCGCCGACCCTCCCGTGCCCGTGGGCAGCACTCGACAAATTACCAGCCTTTGAAGGCGCTCAGCGTTTCATGGGACTACATTGTTTTCAAGTGTGTATGGATTGTTTTGTTCACACACAGAGGCTTAAACATTAATCTAATGTTATTACATTCTTTTTTTTTCACCAAAATTACGGTAACTTTTTTTTCTTTTTTCTTTCTTTTTTTTCTTTTCTTTTCTTTCTTTCTTTCTTTCTTTCTTTCTTTCTTTCTTTCTTTCTTTCTTTCTTTCTTTCTTTCTTTTCTTTTCTTTCTTTCTTTCTTTTTTTTTTTTTTTTAAGGGCAGATGCAGGGCTTGTTTGAGGCAGAGAACCAGGACCTGGGCTGGCCAGCCCTTTCTCTCCTCATCTGACCAGAGCAGGGGGAGCAACATCGAAGCTTAGGAGGGAGATAGTAAGGGAGAGTCAGTGGCTGCGAGGAAGCTTCGGTCCCGTTGTTCCAGAGGGTCTTGAATCTAGACATCGGAACCCCCAGCTGGGCTGAGCTGACACCGGGAAAGGTTGGACCGCTCTGTCCACAGGTGTGGGCGGCTCCCGGCCGCAGGGATCATCAGTACGAGGCTTTGGTGCCACCTAGGCGCCAGGGCGGGGGACTGCAAGGAGAGGAGGGAGCCTTAGCTCTGGGGAGAGTGGACTGAAGAAGCCACCCCGGGGTATATTTGGCCACTCCATAATCTAGACAGATCTTAGAGTCGCATGGACTTCACCGGGCTCATCCTTTCGAATGAACACAGTGTCTGTCTGCTGACCGCCCCCCGCCCCCATAGTGTTTTCTTTGCAGACACAAGGCTGCCCAAGAATAAGATCGCTTTGAGGAGGGTTCTAGGCAGACAGTGGAGCATAGGTGACTTCAGCAGGAGCTAAGGCTCTTGTCTTCACTCTGGCTGTCCCCGTGTGGATTCATTCTGACGAGCTCACTCCTGACCTCCTAGGCCTTGCTTGCCTCCTTCTGCCAGGCTGCTTCCTCCTTCTTGGTCCTGCCACCTTGTGTGTGCTGTGTATTGGTGACATTCCTCCAAACAGAATGAGACAAGGGACTGCAAACCCTCTGCCATTTGTGGGTTGGGTCAGCCACTCAGTCACAGAGTGCCAGGCAGGCCTTGTCTTGGAAAATGATAGCAATGTTGGTCCAGTCAGGCTGTAGGGAATGAAGGGGCTCTCCACTTGGGGATGCCCAGTTCTCCTCCCTTGTGCTGAGACTAAGCCCAGGTGGTCTCACCTCTGACTCCCTGGCTGAGCTGCCCGGACAGTGTCTATCCCTCACTCCCACACTGGCCTGCACACATTACCCTCTCTCCAAGTGCTTTCTTTCCTCTTACCTGGAGGTCACCCTGCAGGGGCCACTGTCCAGCAGTTCTTCAACAGCAGACCTGGCCCCTCCCTGCAGAGCTCTGTTCGGCTATGCTGCCCTGCCTGCCTCCCCCACCAAGAGCCCTGCTTCTGACATTTGCTAGGGACACAGAGAGGAAATGCAAGCCCGAAACCCACAAAGGCGGTGCACCGGGTTGGTACATGGGGAGAGAGCTGTAGAAAGGACGAAAGGGCTGAGGAGACTTTGATGGAGGGGAGCAGTGGCTGGCTCTCTAGTTCTATCCCAGAGACGAGACACGGGGCTCAGCTGCTAGGGGCAGCCATCTTCCAGAGCGACGGACACACATTAGCCGCACGTGACGCACACCGCCATAACCAAGAGGACGAGGGAGCGTCCCGAAGCCCAGCAATGATGCACTGAGGAGATGACCAGGGCAAAGCCCTCTGAATGCCAGGCGCTCCCTCCAGAAGCGCTCGGTGCCCCGTCTGCCTGTCTGCCTGTGATCTGTTCACACAGTGATAGAAGACGGAAGCCCTCCCTTCCTTGTGGGCTTCTCCTCCCTTCCTCGTGGGCTTCTCCCTTCCTTGTGGGCTTCTTCTCTGGCCCAGGATATGACTACCAGCACCCCTCCCTTTCGGGGAATCACTTGCTTCAGAGGTCCTCCATGATAGGCCTGGGTTCTCTACAGCAGTCACCTGAGGCTGACCCTGCTGATAAAGATGGAGACAGATGAAGGGGTACCAGGGAAGGCTCCATTAGTGTTAGTGGGCTGACTGTGTTAGGGTGTAGGGGAGAGACGGGGGAGGGCCGGACACAGTTCTGACAGTGGCAGGGAACACTTAGTGAATGGACTTTATCTTGGTCACTTTTTTCCTGTCTCTTTTCGGTCATTCCTTATGAGTCTTAAGCTTCTGGGAAACACAGCTTCCTCCAAACACCGCACCACCCTCACTCCCGCCCCTTGCCTGTGCCTCCCTCCTGGCTGCCCTCTCCCTTGAGTGCCCACTATTTTTATTCCTCTCCTAGCTTCCCTATGAAGGGGTCCTGCCTCACAAGAGCCCGCATGGGGCCAATGGTGATGAAGCTGGATCCGCTGCTGCTGGCCACCCTATCCATGTGCTTCACCACGAACTAACCCAACCTCAGGAGCAACTTTGAAATCACAAAATAAAATTCTTGTCACATTGGTTCGCTGTGAGTGACATGCGCTGTTCATGGGTGGGAGCATCTGATATGGAAGGTGTAGGGGCATTTATACATAGGGTTCGTGTGTGTGTGCGCGCACACACACGTGTGCACGTGCGTACATTCAGGGCTTTGAAACAGCTCCCTCTGGAATCCAGGCTGACCTTGACTTTGAAAATTTCTTGCCAGGCTGAGGCAGCCTCCCTCGGGCTGGTCTTGGACATGGACCACCCGGCTTTGAACCAGGTTTGTTTGTGTATGTGGGGGTGGGGTGGGGCCAGAGCTTGACGTCGGTGTCTTTCTCAACAGCTCTCCACAGGTTTTCGAGACTCCGCCCTATTTGGCTAACGGAGGTTCTAGGGATCCCATCTTCCCACCACTGGAGTTACAAGCTTTTTTTTTTTCAACCCGGCTTTATTTACTTGTTTGTTTGTTTGTTTATAATATAGATTCTGGGGATTGAACTCTGGGTTCTCTCTTGCTTGTATAGCAAGCACTTTGCTGACTGAGCCATCTCTCCATCTCCTGAGCTAAGGTTTTTTATTTTTATACCCATCCTGTAGCACCAACAATAAAAACCCAGAGACAGATATTGGGGTTCAACCTGAACATCAGAAAAGCAAAGTAGCCACTGGCTCTTACTTCTACCTCGGACCCAAAATGGGTGATCCTGCCTCCATGAATCCTCAGATTCAGAGTGAGAGAGATTTCTTGTTTCATCCCACTTTATATTCCTCTCTAGTGCTGGGGTTAAAGGTGCATACCACCACCGCCTGGCCTCTATGGCTAACTAGTGTGGTTGCTTTGTGTTCTTGTCTTCAGGTAAGCTTTATTTATTAAAATACAAATGAAATATCACTATGCCATCCGACTAGATTCCCTCTTCTACCTGTAAGCACCCCTAGTTAGGGTCACGTTCTGGTGGCAGTTGGTTTCCTACTTCACCTTGGTAGAGAAGCCAGAAGCCCAGAGCTCCGGGAGGGCCCTACCCCTGCGTGTACAGATGTGGACAGCACTTCTGTCTCTAGAGGCCCTAATCACCCACAAGCTATGAGCTCTTTCTCTTACTGCATCTCAGAACCTGCCATTGTCTGCAGGCTGCGGGTGCCTAGGGTACAGGATTGTCAAGAGTGATGGGCAGCTGCATGGGAGGCTGATGCGGTCATCAAAACCAGCTGCTAGGGCTGGAAGGGAAACCAGCCTGGGTCCAGGGCTGGCATGGTGCATGCCTTTAAACCCAGCCTAGGAGCCTGAGGTAAGGGGCTGTACAGAGAGATTCTGTGCCCTAAAACAAGAAAGAAGAGAGAAAAGGGGAGGAGAAAGCCCCATACAGTGGCTAAAACGTAAACTAGTTTGACATGGAAGTACCCCAAGATTTACTGATGTGTGTGTGTGTGTGTGTGTGTGTAAAACGCACTCACCCAGAACTAAGTAAAAAAATTAGGATGCAGTTGAGGCTTTGGTAAGAATGAACACTGGAGGTGAGAACTCACTGATCATGCTGTATCTTTTTGTAAAAAGAATTTATGTGTATATATATATATATATATATGTGTGTGTGTGTGTGTGTGTGGGTGTGTGGATGAGTATACATCACACATGGCAGGTGCCCACTGTAGAGGCCAGAAGAGCATGTCAGACTCCCTGGAAGTGGAGTCGCAGATGGTTGTGAGCTGCCAGGTGTGGATGCCGGGAACCCACACAACCAGGAGAGCCTGAAGTGCTCCTAACCACAGAGCCATCTCTCCAGCCCACTGTGCACTTTTCATAGTATTAAGCATTTGCAGTAGGGGCTAGAGAAATGGCTCAGTGGTCAAAAACACCAGCTGTTTCAGAGGACCCAGGGGGTCCCCAGAATCCATAGGGCAGCTCACAACCATCTGTAACTCCAGCTCTAGGGGATCTGATGTCCTTCTGGCCTCTGCAGGCACCAGGAACATATATGTAGTTCATACATACATGGAGGCAAACACTCTTACACATAAAATGAAAATAAGTTAGGGCTGTTACAGAGAATCCCTGTCTCGAAAAACCAAAAATAAAATGAAATAAAATGAAAATAAATCTTTTTTAAAAATTGCAGTAACGCTTTCATAATTTTTTTTCCAGAAAAGCAGGTTTTGCATCTGCTAAACAAGCAAGCCTTCTGCCAGTGTACCATGGCCCTGCCCTCAAAGCAGCTTTATTTTAAATAATACATAAATAAGAAAAATGGGGAGGAGAGAAAGGCATCCGGGCTCAAGCTTCTTGAAAAGCGAACAAGCCCTGGAAAACTGCCAGCTCCCCTTGCCACCTCTTAGACAACACATGGGCCAGTGCCTCCTCACCTGCAGGGTGTGTGTGTGTGTATGAGAAGGAGGGAGACAGGGAGGGGAGGCCAGGGCTCAGCTCAGCAGTGAGCAGGGGCCATTTCCCTGTGTCTCTGTCTCCCTCCCCTTTCCTCTCTTGTCTGAACTCTCTTAGGCTCTTCTCCCCCACGCCGCCACCCCCACTTCATGATGACGAGGGCTTGTGCATGTGGGGAGTTCCCCACAGCCCCTCCCTGGGGTCCGTGTCTCTGGTCAGAAAGTGGCCTTGCTTTCCCCTCTGCAGCTTCAGGCTGCCACAGTCCCCATAGTGCTGCGTGGAAACCTCACCAAGAGTCACCTTCCTTTCCAACAGCCTGTTTCCCACCTCAGTGACAACTTAGCAGGGGACCAGGGAGTTGTCTTAAGCCCCTAGGGAGCCTGAGTGTCACAGCAGGCATGCTGGAGGAGCGTGGGAGTAAAGGTTTTAGTAAAATCTACCATTTGTTAAACATCTTCTAAATATATTCTTGCATAATGTTCTGCTCTCTTCCTGTCATATAGGTTAAATGACAGATTATTAAAAATAAATTAGCGTTATTTGTATTCAAGCAAAGTTTTCATACTTAATGAATTTTAAGATAACTTTTTAATATGGGTAACATGGAAACGGAGGCTCAGGGAGCATCAGTGGCTTCTCTAGGCTTCCACAGTCTCCATGCTGAATCACCAGGCCATCCCCTCTGCTCTTCCTTTGGTTTGGGCTAACTAGAAATAGGAAGGGCTCAAGGCAGAAAACAGCAGGCTTTTGCTCATTTCTTTGTCTCTTCTCCCTGAGCACCAGCCACTTGGATTGTGCAGTCCCAGGTGCTTTAAGAATGAATATGGAGTCACAGAGGCTTCTCTCCTGTTCAACTCGTCCCCACCCAGCTGCTTGCAGGGAAGCAGACCTCAGATCTCTGTGCAGACTTGTAACTGATTACAGCCGTCAGAATGTGGGGTACATTCAATCACTCAGCTTCTGATAGTTACTTGGAGCCAGGGGTTGAGAATACACTGTGGGGTGGGGAGACAGTTCCTGCCCTTGGGAAGCTGGCAGGAAGTACTGACTTAAACTGGAGCCAGGTGAGTAAGAACATCGGGTTTGGAGAGGTGATCTGGGTGCGGCATTGTGTCCCTGTGATTGAAGGATGTCCAAGCAGAACTTCTGCAGATTTTACAAGTGTTTAGGTCAGGAGAGCCATAAGGGCCCCTGTAGGTGAGACCCGGGGATGGACAGATGCTGCAGTTGGAAACACTCCGTCAAGTCCAAGGAAGTCACCACGGTCCTGCCTCAGCTGTCCTAGCCTTCAGCAGCAGGCATGGGGCAGCTGGAAAGAAAGGACCGGAGTTCACCGGGCCCATTTCCTGCTGCGCCTCTGCATAAGGGGTCCTTCAGGGATAAACAGGAGGGTAAGCTGAGGGCAACTGTACCCTCCTGCAGGCTGGCATGAGCCAAATGTGCTAGTTTCAATTCATGTGCCCCACAACCCCAGCATGAGAGTCATGAACATGTTGTCCAAAGTATGAGAGGGCTCATCTGGAATCGCTTTAAAAACAAAATCAACAAATGACTAACTGCAGCCATGGAGCAACGGGGCACTCCCTTCCCACAGGAGGCACTTGAGAATGCCTAGCCGGTACCCGCAACCACATGGGAAGATGTGTCCCATTATCTGGTCTTAGTTTCTGACAGTCAGCATGACTCTCAGGCCATCCAGAGTCACCAACTTTGCCTTCCGGTGCTGATGCGTTAGGGAGGACAAGCCCTCACCGTCCATTCCTGGCACCCAGAAGACACAGCTGACATTCTTTGCTTCCACTTACCAGATCTTTTTTGGGTTTGTTTGTTTTGTTTGTTCATTTGAGACAGAGTCTCACTATGCAGCCCTGGCTAGCCTTGAACTTAGAGATCTGCTGGCCTCTGCCTCCTGAGTGCTGGGATGATAGCATTAGTCAAGGCTAGCCTTGAACTCTCAGTAACCCTCCTGCTACAAGCCTCCCGAGTACTGGGGATATAGGTGTGGACCTGCACACGGGCTCATCTGGGTCCTGTCTTTGGGGAAAAAAAAAGTAGCTAATAAAAGTTTGTTTTTGGAGGTACTGTTTGATAGATGGCTGGTTTGGTTGGGGACTTTTGCATCCATGTTTGTAGGTGAAATTTACACGGTTGTTTTTATTATGTTGTACCAGACTTAAAAACAAACAATTCTTTAGGCCATAAGGTAGTTTATTGTGTTAAGCACACACGTGTTGCCCATGCACAGAGGCCAGGGGTTGGTGGCAGACGTCTGTCTCTATTTGGAGAGTCTCATTGAGATGTTTCTGCTGGACCGGCTGGCCAATGCCCTCAGAATCCACCTGTCCCCTGTAGCACAGACTGGTCTCAAACTTGCTGTATAGTCACGGATGACCACAAATTCCTGATGCTGTTGCCCCTACTTCCTCCCCCAAATCTGCAGCTACGGGCATCAGCTGCCACAGTCAAGTGTCCTTTTGCTTACTTATTAAAAACTTGCCGAGTCTTACAAAAGATTTGTTACTCTTTAAAAAGAATTTTGGGCTTTGTGAATCCATTTAGCCTCTGTTGGTGTATCTTCCTTTGGGCTTAATCCTTTCTGATCCCTTTTGATATACACTTATATAACTAATCTAATTATAATTCAGGTTAAACTTCCTGTGATCATGAGTTAATTTTTAAAGATAGGGACACACTTCAACTGGTCTTCTAATTTTGGTTCTTCACTTAAGTGTCCTATGGTTGGAGTGTACGCTATAAGGGTTGAATTTTAGAGTTTCACATGTGGTGTGTGAACATAGCTCCGTGACAGCATTTGCTAGGGCAGGACCCAGGTTCAATCCTTGGTGCCAGAAAAAAAAAAAAAGTCCCACTCATGCTCAAAACGTACATTCAGCTGTGAGATGATCCCCACAGCAGCCTCGTAGCAAACACACTGAATGCTGTTTCTTTTATATACTCACCAACTTCCCGTTGTTCAATCTCTTGGTAATCATGAAGTTTCTTAAACTCCCATTATGATGTGGATTGCTTGTATTTTCATATAGTTTTCAGTTTTTCATGTATTTTGAGGTGTTATTAGGAGCACAGAATTTAAGGTCTTCATATTTTTCTGGGAATGGGTAAAGTCATGCAACGAGTCCATGTCTATGGACGTTTCTGCTTCAGTACCTTTCCAGGGCCGCTGTGTTACCCGACTCCAGGGAGGCATTCACACTGCAGCTGGACCGATGGGCTACTCTGAATGGCCCTCCTTCTGTGGCTTGTGGCTTCACCAGGCTTGTTTTGGTTTGTACACTACCTGAGAGAGCTTTTGAGAAAGGCTGGATTGGACCTGGCTCTGTGGCTGAGGATGGCCTTGAATCCGGGTCCTCCTCCACAGGCTTCACAAGGCACCGCTATGCCGGGTAATGCATTTTTATATTGAAGGCCACCTATGTCTCTTATACTCAGCACATAGCTCAATTTCCTTTTAAAATGCAATTAAGTATTGCTTAGAGGAACATTGAATACGTTTATATAAACTATACCCTGAGTCAGGCACACTTCTCTTTTATCTCACTGGATGGCCCTGGCTGGAATTTATAGACCATGGCTGTCCTTGAACTCAAAGACCCTCCGGTCTCCACCTCTTGGGTGCTTAGAGTCAAGTCAGGAGCCACCACCAAACCTGGTCACATACCCTACTTTATTTTGATATTCTACTTTTCTTGCTATTTTCTCCCATCCTGCCTTCTTCTTTCTTTCTTTCTTTCTTTTTTTTTTTTGATTTTCAAGACGGTTTCTCCGTAGCTTTTTGGTTCCTGTCCTGGAACTAGCTCTTGTAGACCAGGCTGGCCTCAAACTCACAGAGATCCACCTGCCTCTGCCTCTCGAGTGCTGGGATTAAAGGCGTGCGCCACCACCGCCCGTCTATCCTGCCTTCTTTTTAAATGTTTAGTACATGTTTATTATTGTGTGTCATGTGTAGGGTTATGTGATGTGTGTGGTTAAACACAGACATGCACATGACATTCGGAGGCCAGAGAACAACTTTCAGTTGGTCCTCTCCTTCCACCAAGGGGCCTGAGGCTCGAACTCACTCACGTCAGGCTTGGCCAGCAAGCACTTCTCAGCAGAGTCTTCTCAGGGGCCCGCACTGTCTTCTATGGACTGTCTGTGTTTTCTTACTCTGTTCGCCCTTGGCTGGGAACTATCTTACGTCTATCCCAGGAATCCAATAATGTTTAGCATCTGTGTTAACACACCAATACCTAAAATTAACACTTTTATCTTCTACCCAAATGATAAGACTTTCAATGAGTCAACTCAGTTACCTGCCTCTCCAGCTACCTTTATGACTCTGGGGTTTTCTTTTTGGGGGGGGAAGGGGGTGTTTTGAGACCAGGCCTCACTGTGTAGCTGGTCTGGGCTTCCTTATTTTAGTTTTCTTCTGAGCTCTGTCAGACCGACGGGCCCTGGTGGGCTGGATGCTGCTATGCTTAGCAGTCTGTGCTCTCTGTGCACTGATGTGTTAAGGATGCACTTAGGGGTCACCTCCTTCTTTGGGGAAAAACTCAATTTTTCTTTTTCTTTTTTTTTTTTTTTTTTGGAAAAATGCCCTTTATTTCATCTCAATCTTGAAAGGCAGTTTTACTGAGTACAGAGTTCTAGCTTTTGTTTTTCTCATATCATTTTTATTTGTTTTGTTCAAAACAGGCTCTTGGTCTCAGTCCACCCTGGTCTGGAACTCATTATGTATTCTAGGCTGACCTTGAGCTCTTGGCAATCCTCCTGACTCAGCCCTTCAGTGCCTGCGCCACTACTCTCCACCTCTCCTAGCACTCCCAAATGCACTCCAGGGTTTCTGGTAAACATAGTTAAAGTGAGAAGGTAGCCATCAGTTTCCTTGGCCTCAGTTTGGAGGTGACCCGAATTTTCAGATCTGTGTAGGGGCGACTATTACCCTAGACCAGGATGACTCGAATGCTGTGGACATACTGGCTAAGGTCTGAGTCTTTATCGGATTTGACAAACAACATCCCCTGCTAGGGCTAGGAACAATTGGGGAGCCACAAAAATCAGGGACGCAGACATTGATGTAAATGCTACATGGAAGCGCTGCTCAATGTTCATTGAAACAGATACAGTCTGTTTGCCTATGCTCGTTAGCCCCTAAGCCCAGACCCATCAGAGGCCCCACCTTGAGAGAGAAACACTGGATCTGGGTGGGACGATGGCAGGGACACAGGCTCTCAGATCTGCAGAGGCCATGAGGATAAGGGTGGGCAGGCCCAGGATGGGTTGGATCCTGCAGGAAACCCTGAGCTCTGACCCTGGTTCTTCACTTTGATGAACCTCCACCATTGGCTGATCCCATTTGTAGCTAAATACACACTTCTTAGAATTTACAGATCAAACACGCTGGCTTATTCTCATTTAGCAAAGTATTTTATTCAAAAGCTTCTCAGCACCATCAAGTTATCAGAAGAAGGAGCATCGCTTCCTCTCCCCACCCAACCCCCAAGGCAGAGACACAAGTTAAACCTGTCAGTGGGGCACCCCAGTGACCACAGCTGACCCCACAAGGTTTTCTCTAAACCTATTTAACCTGACCCAAGCGAAGCTGTGTCCCACAGGAAGGAATCATGTCAGACTGATCAACCTTCCCTTCTCAGGCTATCAGAATCACATGAAGCAACCCTGCAAAAGTTGAATTAGTGACCACCGTGTAGGAAGGACAGTGACCTGTGAGGCAGCATGCAGCGCTGAGAGTTCTAATCCTAGCTAACCCTCCCCCAATCTACTCTAGAAACGAGGAGCACGGGTCTGTTTGTTCTCTGCACACCTCAGCGGCTCCTCTTATTCTCTTACTACAAACACAGAGACCACGACAGTTAGGACAATTACATCTAGTTAAAATGCCAAGAGATCCTGAGCCAGCAGAGATGAGGAGAGCAAACAGTGCTCTCCCTTTTTCTTTTTTTTTTTCTTCTTATGAATATTTGTTTCAGCATAAAGCATCTTTCCCAAAGAGGTTCCTGGAGGAGACTGGGAACCCAAGAGTCTACCTGTGTCCTGTGGGAACAGCCACCCATGTAACTTTGGTTTCAGTCCCTGGATCTGTCCTTGGCAGCTATATCCGATCCCATGGGAGGAGGAAAGAGCTGGAAGCAGTGCCACTCACTCAGCCAAAGCCCCCATGGGGTCCCATGCTGGCAGGACAATGGGCTCCTGCTCTAAGACAGCCAGCACCTCTTCTGGGACATGCTTCCTGTCCACCACCACCTCGTAGACATACTCGGAGAACCACTCATCGGTCATGCACAGGTAACCTGGAAGGAGAGAAGGGCACCTATGAGTTCAAAGAGCAGGGAACCTCCTGCAGAAAGGTCTTTTACCAAAGTGTTTTCCAGCTTTAACCTGCAATCGCATTTGAATCCCAGTCTTACTAGCAATTCTGTGAAGCAAACAGGACAGACATGGCTCTACTTTTACCAACTATGAAACGGGGACTCAGAGGAACTGATGCCCAGTACTAGGGAAGTTTGGTTCAGAGAGGACCAATGGCTATGCAGGTCCATTCTCACCTCACCCACACTCCCAGCATCCCAGCTCCAGGCATGTAGATGGGCCATGTCACCATGCCCAGCAGTCACTCACTCATTTGCAGTTGACAGTGAGTGATCACACAGCCCTTGCTTTTCTGAAAGGGAATGTGTAGTGCCCAAACACCGAGACAGCAAGTGTCCCACATTCCCCAGCATGGCTTCCAAGGGGAGTTGCACAGAGGTACCCATACTAGCAGCCTGCCTCTTCCCATCAGAGAGATTGTCTGAATCTCAGCCTCTACAAGGTCACACAAGTTCCTCTTCAGGACCACACTTCCAGCAAGCTCCTGTGGGCAAATAATCCGCCTAAGCCACCAGTAGTATGAAAAACAAAGTGGAAATGAGAGACTACTAAAGTGTGTGTTAAAACATGTTAAAAGAGTCGCCATGATTCTCCCACTCCAGACAGACGCAGGTTAAGATCCTTCCTGGTAAGCCAGCTCGCGATGCTACACAGCATATTAGAAATGGGTTAGATCAATATGTAAGAGCTAGCCAATAAGAGGTTTAAACTAATGGGCCAAGCAGTGTTTAAAAGAAAAAAAAATGTTAAAAGCATGATTATGAGCTACGAAGGGATGCACAAGCATACACAAAACATGTACCTAACAGGAGCACGGCAGGTGCATCAAAGGATTCGCAAGAACGAGCATCCACTAGCTACAAGATGCAGCTGGCACCTGGTATAAACACTTAGCCACCTCTCTCTCTCTGTTTCTGTAAATCTGGGTTTGTGGTATTAATTCCCACACAGGAGGACCAAGAGTAAGGGAGAAGACACAGATGTTTCTTCCAAGAGGGTTCTCTAAAGTCAGGTATGATAGCACACTCTTATAACAGCAGCATTTCGGAAGGGAAGGCAAGAAGATCAAGATTTCAAAGCCATCTTCTGCTACATAGGGAGATCAGAGTCAGCATGGGCTCCATGACACCCTGTCTCAAAAACAAAGCAAAGCAAATCATACACAGAAAGATATATAGAAACAAATACACATACACACACACACACACTCACTCACACACACACTCCCAAACCCAAGAGGGTTCTCTAGTTAAGTGGTTTCCAAACTTCTTTGGCCTCAAGATCTGTTTATACTATTAAAATAATTAAAGATGGCTAGAGGGATGGCTCAGTGGTCTAGAGCACTTACTGCTCTTGCTGAGGACCTAGGTTTGATTCCTGGCACCAACACGGTGACCAGCACATGTGCTCCAGTTCCAGGGCATCCAATGCATTCTTCTGATCCCCAAGGATACCAGATAACATATGCAGAACACACCCATGCCTGCAGGAGAAACTCTCACACACACAAAATGAAATAAATAAACCTAAAAAGTTAGCTTATGTGGGTTATATTACTATTTATTATACTAAAACTTAAGTTTAAACAGTTCTATGGGCTGGGAAGATGGTTCAGTGGGTAAAGTGCTTGCTGTACATGAGGATTTAAGTTCAGATTACCAGCACTCACATCGAAAGCTCTGCGTGATGGTAAGCTCCTAAAACCATGACTGGGGGTATGGAGAGAAGTGGATTCCAGGGTCTTGCTGGCAGTCACAGTAAGTTCCGGGTTCAGTGAGAAACACTGCCTCAAAAAATAAGGGAGGAGATCACAGAGGAAAAGCAGCTTGCCCACATATGTATACCAGCTCACCGCGTCACCTCATAAGAAAACGTTCTAATGAGCACCTGCCAGTTACTGTGAAAATGGTCTCTGGTTCCTTTCCCCAGCATCACACAGGCAAGTACACACACGTGATGGGGGAGAGTCTTCTGTTTTGTGTTAATTTCATTGGTTAAATAAAGAAACTGCCTTGGCTCTTTAATAGGACAGAAAATTAGGTAGGCGGAGTAGACAGAACAGAATGCTGGGAGAAAGAAGCCGAGTCAGGCAGTCTCCATGATTCTCCTCTCCAAGACAGACGCAGGTTAAGACAGGGTGAATCTTTCCTGATAAGCTACCACCTCGTGGTGGTACACAGATTATTAGAAATCGGTTAATCAAGATGAGAGAGCTAGCCAGAAGAGGCTAGAACTAATGGGCCAAGCAGTGTTTAAAAGAATACAGTTTCTGTGTAATTATTTCCGGGTATAAAGCTAGCCGGGTGGCGGGACGCAGCCCCGCTGCTCATTCAACACACACGAGTGATCTCAGGGGTACTGAACCAAGGCTTGTCAAGGGTTGCTCACCTGGTGAGTACCCTCTTGATGCTGGGCTGCTTCTTCCAACAGTGGGTAAGGAGTGAGCACAGAGCGTGGCCTGTGCTCTTCCGATTGCCCCGACACTGATTGCCGTCATCTGTATCAGTGCACTCCTGAGAAACTCACATTCGCCTTGTCAAAGACATGCGCTGGCCAATGCCTGCAATCCTAGCACCTCAGAGGCTGAAGCAGGATTACTGCAAGTTTGAGGTCAGGCTAGGCTACAGAGTGAGAGCACCATCTGAAACATAGCCATTGTCCCCTACCACAGTGCAGCTGCGCGTGTCCTGGAGCAGCTGTGGCAGTGAAGCAGGTAAAGGACAGAGCAAACTCCGTAAGAAAGCTCTGTGCCCTAACAATACTATCGCACACAATCAAATGAGTCTCCCAAGACTGCCCCGAGAAAATGGACACAAAGTACATCTGCACGATCTTGTCCCAAAAGCAGATCAGATTAAGTCCTCACAAATTAAATCTCCTATCAATTGTAGCCCACCCTTTCCATGTCCCTGCAAGAGGACCGCCTTGATTAGCTTCTCTCTGCAGGATATGAGTTCTTCGAGGCCCATGACACCCTCACAGTGTGAAAGCTGCCAAGTAATTGCACCCTGGGAAGATAACAGACGTGGCAGCTCCAATTGTTGACACCGCATGTCTCAGAGTTTTACCGAGATTAGGATCAGTGAGGCTGAAACCAGGAGGGCTGACACAGTCTGGAGCCCCAGGGTGCTGCGGTGCACTCGGCAGCAGATTGTGGGTGTGGGGCTCTGAACTTCAGTTCCCAGCCCAAATGAGAACAGTAAATTAGGATCCCAAGGTTAACATTTAGGAAGACAGACAATGCAATGTATAATGAAGTCAACTTCAGAGATACAATTTCACTTAAGCATTAGTATCTTATTTATATTCTTTGAGCAAATAAAATAAGCAATTCCTAAGTATCTGGCAAAGTTTCTGAGTTTTGTATGGGGAAAGGGCAGGCAGGGTCTGGGATAAAGGTGCAGAGCCAGGTGCTGAGACTCACACGTGAAGAGCCTGGTCGGCAGCTTTACAGATAGGAGTGCCTACCTGAGTCTCTGATTGCCTGCCGGGGTCTGAGAATTAAACCTTGCAGACTATATTAAAACAATAAAACATTATCATTTATTTTTTAACTGACTAATACATATTTTTAATTATTACTTTATTTCTAGTTATATGTATGTAGTAGGGTGTGTAGACGCAGTGTAAACCTATGGGAGCCAGAAGAGGAACTTGGACGTCCTGGAGCTGGGGTTACAGGTGATTGTGGGCTGTCTGTCTAATCTGAAGTGGGTGCTGAGAACTGAACCTGGGTCCTCGGGAAGGGAGCCTGTGCTCTCAACTGCTGAGCCAACTCCAGCCCCAATCTGCCACTTATGAATTAGAAATATTTCCCAGTTTTTCTCATCTTGTTCTAAGACATACTGCACCTCACTGACAATTTGTAGTTAATTATTACTTTGCTATTAAAAAAGTGTGTGTGGCGGGGAGGCTGGAGAGATGGCTCAGTGGTTAAGAGCATTGGCTGATCTTCCAGAGGTCCTGAGTTCAATTCCCAGCACCCACATGGTGGCTCACAGCCATCTGTAATGAAATCTGGTGCCCTCCTTCTGGTCTACAGATGTACATGTAGATAGAGCATCATATACATAAGATAAATAAAACTTAAAAAATTATTAAAAACAAACAAGTGTAGGAAAAACGAAGTCATTAAATAGGTGTGGTAGTGCACACCTGTAATCCCAGCACAAGCAGCCAGACAGGAAGACCACACAGTTGAGGCTGGCCTGAGCAATGTAATGAGATTCTGAACATATAAATAAACAGTGAGATATTGTCTGCTCAGCTCTGGTGAGTGTGTTCAGCTGCACTGACCTAAGGAAGGGTATGACTCAACACCCTAACTCAAGGGTGCAGCTAGGCTTCCAAACTGTCTAAGACAGAGTGAGAGACACCTTACAGACGCTAGCCAGCCACTGCAACGACACTGCAAAGAACACACAGCAATTGAAAAAGTCCTTAAGAAAGCACACATAAGCGGTCTGTCATCTGAGGGCTTCACACACAGTGCATGCACTGTACACACACAGTCCAACACATAACATTAACTAAACAGCATGTCATGCCATGAGCTAATCCATGTTCTCTCCCAGGTATTTGAAATGTTCTATTATTTTTTGGTTCCTTTAAAAAGTTACCCAAGTAATTCAAGTTTATTATAAGAAAATATTTTTAGAAACAGTAAGAAGAGAAGAAGAGAAGGAAGCGGTAATTTTAAAACGATCTACACCTACTAGAGGAACCTGTTACCTTTACATCGCTTCAGTAAGTCTACCTGCAGACTGCATCCTAGGGGACAAACCGCAACAACTGTCATCACAAGCACCACCCCTACCACTGAGTCTGGGCTGTTTGTTCATCTCAGGACCAATACTGTAATACTAACAATAGTTCTGGGACTGACTCTGTGTCTGCATTCTCAATCTCCATGTGTCTCTATTATTAAGACTTGTATAGACAACTGCCAACTTTCTTTTACGGTTTGTCTGAGCCATTTTTAAGTTTTCTTTTACCTGAGGCCTCTCAAGATGGCTTTCTTGTGGGTAAAGGCACTGGCTGCTCAGCTCAATAACCCAAGTGTGACGCCTGGAATGCACATGGTAAAGGAGAGAACCAAGTCCTTCACGTAGCCCTCTTCCCTCCACATTTTGCCTGTGGCATGTACGCGCACACACACAAATAAAAGTATGGAGAAACCGAAAGAGAAGCAGTAGAGGCTGGAGAGATGGCTGAACAGTTAAGAGTCCTTGCTGCTCTTCTAGGAGACCTGAGTTTAGTTCTCAGAACCCGTGTTGGGGGAATTACAACCATCTGTAACTATCTCCAAGGGAACCGATACCCACCTTCTAGCCTCCAAAGGCACCTGTACTATGTGCACATACACAAGGACACACACATATTTAAAAACCTCTAACAAAAGGAAAGGCAATAAATTATCTGAGCTCTGTCTTACCCCCATAAAGGGTTAATGTTTCATAAAGAAAAAGGTAGAGGGAGGTGACCAAATAACCACTTATACTTATGACTGTCACTTGGACAGTGATTTAAGAAGCTGCTTCTCCTCCAGACTAGACACAGATGTCTGGCTGGGCTGAGGACACATTCATGGTCACGCACCTTCGCTGATAACAGCTGAGATATCCACAGAGCCGGATATTATGGGTGGCCTCTCTCAGACACAAAGGCCAGAGAAGGTGAGGCGGCACTGATAAAGGCACAGGAAAAACGAGGCATGGTGAAACAGCAAACACAGTAAAGGAGGGCTGCTTGGGTATCTTTAAGTGTTTAAATTATATTTATTTGAATGTGCAAACATGCCATGGTATAGAGTCAGAGGGCAACCTGTGGGAGATGGCTTTCTCCTTCTACCACATGGGCCTCAGGAACCAATCTCACGGTGTAAGGTTTAGAAGCGAGGTCCTTTACCCAATTTCATTGCCCCATTCATACTCCTCCAACCCCCTTTTTCTTGTGTTTTTGTTTTTTTGATTTTTGAGATAAAGTTTTTCTGTATAGCCTTAGCTGTCCTAGATATCCTGGAACTCACTCTGTAGACCAGGCTGGCCGCAAACTCACAGAGATCCACCTGTCTCTGCCTCCTGAGTGCTGGGATTAAAGATGTATGCCACCACTCCCAGTTTTCATTTGTACTTTTAAAAGCCATAACAAAATTCAAGAACCAAAAGTGCAGTCACCCCAAGGAGGTGCCCTTCCCTAAGTGGTCCAGAGACGACAGCTTACTGCAGGGCTCCAGTCTCTTATCCCTAGAACCCAGGCAAGCCTGAGACTAGACGTGACTGGGTCAGGCCAAGGTTTTTCCTGCCCAAGGGCCTCACTTCACAGGGAACTTTTCTCTGTCCCCCCAAACCATCACTCCTTGTTCTAGGGTAAGGCCCGTGGATGGCAGGCCACATTACTGCTTAGCCACACCTCTTGTCCGAAGCATTCTCCAAATGCCAAGGACTGCTATCTGAGCTACCAACTCCCTAGCTAGCCTCTCCTTAGCCTTGGCAAGAAGCCCTACCCTTTATCAAGCTGTTTTCCTGGAGAACTCCTAAGGGGGGGCCACAGTTTACTCTCCCTGCTCACCATTCTGTTACTCTGCACTTATTCTCGTGTTTGTCACACACACACGCACGCACGCACACACGCACACACACACGCACGCACACACACACACACGCACGCACGCACACACGCACAGAGTGAGACTAGCCTCAACCATCCCAGCTTCAATACTCCCCCCCCCGCCCCCCACACACACTGTACTAGACTAGAAGACACAATAGTGAAAAGCTGGTTTGGCACAAAGGACACAGTGCTGGCATCCCGGTCTCCTAAAATTCCGACACCACCCGAGTATCTAACTAAGCCCAAAGCTCTTTCCTTTGCTCTGACTACTCCTTCATCACATTACTATGGCCCGCCCCCAATCTCCCAAACCCTGACACCTGGCTGCTGAGGTAGGCTTTCCACCCTCACCTTCTCAGGAACCTCAGCCCTGCTTTCCCACATCCCCGCACTGAGGGGCCATGCCCAGCCCTTCCTCTCTCCAGTCACCAGCCTCTAGGAGCAATCACCTTTGCTTTTCTCGGTCTATTTGTCCTGTATCTTACAGTCTGAGGAGCACACCATGAATGCCACTTCTGTCACATCACAGCCCTCTTCAGATCCTGTTCCCATGTCCCAGGAGATTAAGTATAAATTCCTCTGAGGGTCGGGGACATTCATTCCATCATGGTTTGTGCACGGGTCTCTGCATCCTGTTGATAAATGGGAGCTGACGCCACTGCTAATGGCTTTTCCTCAGCACCGGGTTTACCCATCTTCACTGCCTTTTCTCACAAAACCAAGCTTACACTGTAACTGTGACGTAGTAGCAGTCATGCTGAGAGCTGTATTCTCAAAGCTCTGTAGCCATGGCAAGTGAGACAGTCCTTTCCAAACGAGGAAGTGAGCGAGCAATGCTCCCGCTCTCGTCAGTCTAGAGCATTAATGACAGTAGCCAAGGCTGTGGTGTGCTTCCTTTGCACTTCACACAACAGTTACACACCAGCCTTATAGATGAGAAAGTCACACTCAGACAGGCTCAATACCACACAACACCATGCACAGCCAATGGATGGTGGGACGCTTGGAGGCATCCATACAGCCTAGCTCCAGATTCTGTGCTTAACCATCCTTAAAATGGCGTAAACACGTCTTAGGGCAAAGTAGAGTCTTTTACACAAAAAAGCAGAAATATACATATAACATTTTGTTAACTAGGAGAGGGATTCTCTCAGAAGCTGAGCCTGTTTACAGGTTTGAAGCCTTGGATCTGGAGTGTCCCTGTGCCTACATGGCCGCTGTCTCAAGTTCTGCATGTCAATACAGACCCACCACTGACCCCGACAGCCTGTGTTCCCTCTGCTCCACTCACACGTACTAGCTTCCAGTTAACAAAGATAAGCAGTGAAAAGTCCTTCTCAAAGAACTGCACTCCCAGGTGTCCCTGGCAAGAGCTGAATCGACCAATCGTGGGGAAACATGAAACCCTCTGCCGTAAAGTAACAAGCTCTCCAGATCAAGGACCTCTACCGCAAGCTATAAAATCACTCTTATTATAGTCAGTTCAGCTCACATCATTTATACTATTTGAGTTTCTAGCTCTCCAAGTGAATCCTAAGCACACCAGCAAATACTGGTGGTTCTCTGTAAGTCGTATATGACTAAGGAATCCAAGAGATCTGAATCCCAACCCTGCCCCAATCCTGTGCAACATGTACACATCAAAATCTCTCAATAAGCTTCAACTGCTTCACGCACAGCACTGGTGCAACCACACAATCACATCCTGCCGTGACACGGTGCTGTGATAGGAACACACATGCACATCAGCAAACCCATCTTGGGTCCCTCTAACAGCTAACTCTGGGGTTTGAGCGACTGTCATACAGTCTGAACAAAGCTTTATGGGAAGAGCAGCAGCTGTGCTGTTGGGAGGGCAGCACAAAGGCCAGTGAGGCCCTCGGGGATCTGTGCCCAGGAACCGATAAGCAGGTTTTTACCACAGCACACCAGCTTCCACGACAGAAAATCACAGGAACGGGTTTTGTGCAAAACTCTGAATATACTGCTTTCAAAATTATGTGCTATCTGGCTAGTGAGAGACACTTATTGGTCATGATGTTGGATATAATAAAGGATGTAACGTAAATTGGCAAGGAAGTTTCTTTCTGATTAATATCCAACATGCTGACATTTCTCTAACCAGAAACACAGAGTTCTTTTTTTGGAGGAAGTCTAGACATTTTACTAAAATTATATCAGAAACAGGCAGATTTATTTGTAAGATAAAAAAAATGTGGTTTAAAATCATTTTAAAAGCTCATGTACCTGAAAGATGCAAAACAATCTGAATGTGTAAAACTCATCTTGGCTCAAAACGAAAAATAAGAGATTTTTTTGTTTTGTTTTTCAAGACAGGGTTCTTTGTGTAGTCTTGGCTGTTCTAGAACTAGCTCTATAGACCAGGCTGGCCTTGAACTTGTAGAGATCCACCTACCTCTGTCTCCTGAGTGCTGGGATTAAAGGTGTGTAACACCACTGCCTGGCTAAGAGACAATTTTTAAAAGATAAAGATTTTCATCCAATGAAGAAAATTTGCAGTATTGGAAATATCCCCTCTCAAAAGTTACATTATTCTCTTACTTTCTCATGTAATCTTAGCTTAACAACAAAGAACAGAGTCTTATGTCCCTTCAGCCACTGTTTCTGGTCACCAAAGATCAATGAGAGCTCACGACCACCATGTGGCAGGGAGCATGGCAGCAGGCAGCAAGGTGCTAGGGCTGTAGCTGGGACAACCACAAGGCCGAGAGCTAACTGGGAATGCTGTGGACTTCTGAAAACTCAAAACCCGTCCCCAGAGACACATCTTCCCCAGTGAGGCCATACCTAATTCTTCCCAGTTTCACTAACCAGAGACTAAACATTCAAATATAACTGAACCACGCACTGTCTTGTGACTGGGCCAGATGCTTCCACATGAGTTCAGAGAAAGCATTGCTTGCACTCAGGAAGCCACTCTGCAGTCAGGGTGAGTGTGATCTGGCTCTGTCACACATCACTGTGGCCTGAAGTCATTCTGGCCTAAAGACTACACTCTCTCAGATAAGTTTCTGGCTAAGGATGAGTGGAGTTGAGGGCTATTTCCTCTATTATTTTTTTGGGGGGTGGGGGCCGATACTAGGTCTCATAAACACAGGATGACCTTGAACTCCTAATCTTCCCACCTCCACCTCCCAAGTACTGGGTTACAGTGTAGGCCACTATCCTCAGCACTACTTCCTTGAACTTACACTTCTGAACAGCTTCTAAAATACTTTATCAGATCACCTTTTTAAAATAAGAAATAAGGTAGCAAATCCCACAGCCTTTCTTCATATCACTATGAAACCCATTTCTGATACGATCCATAAACAAGGATCAAACGAGGCAGGATTTCACACAGGGCAGGAAACAGCCGTGGGATGCCTGCTCTACACGCACTCCATTTCCAGCGCAGCAGACTGCCAGTACTCACACCCATCCGCATATCCAACTTACGCTGGGCAGAAAATGCCAGGAACATGATCAAAAGAGAAGACTGAGGCCGAGCCAGGGCAGGGAGCAAGGACAGCCTGCCTAAGTATCTTTGCCTGTTTACCTCCAGCTTATAGGATCAAAGCTGCTTTTCAGAAATATGGATCTTAATGGACAGAAATCCCAAAGAGAACAATAATAAACTGTTAACAATGTCTTCAGAACCCCAGGAGCCCACTTCACACAAATTACAAGGTCTGCCTCCATGGGCCAGTCGTGGATGACAGACAAAGGACTTTGCTGAAGTAAACATACATTGTCACCAGAGTAACACATTAGGTGCTCTTCAAAGGCCAGGCCAAGTGTGCCAAAAAAATTAGATCATAGTTTCCTTTCTTCCTGTTAAGTTAGAAAGGACATTACCAAGAAACACATAAGAGTTATTTATTTTGGCTTTGAAAGAACTATTTCTTGCCCATCCCCAATTCAATCTCTTATCTTTGTGGCTCTACAATCTCAGGCATTTTAGCTATTTGAGAATAACCACCAAAACAGTATTCAGCTTTCTCGAGACAGATTCCAGAGAGTGTGAGCATCAAGACCCTGGTTCTCTCAACATGACAGAGGCAGTGAGACTGAGAAGGTAACCTGCACTGCACAGGGAAAGGGTCCAACCACAGAGGAAGTCAGCAAAGCGGCAGAATCCTCTCTAGAGTAAGTATTTAGTTTCCGAGCAGTAACACAAGACACAGAGCCTTCTCCTAGCTTTGTGATTGTCCGGCCTTCCTTATAGCTGAAACCCAGTGATGTCACAGAATGAAACTGCCAAAAAAGCAAGCTGTATGTAACCTTAGTCCTTTTCTTGGACAAAGATCAGACAGAAGCCAGAGAAGTTCACCTGAAGCAAGAGAAAAGTAACTTGAACCCAGTATTTTAGATTTGCTACAAGTTACCCAATCCTTTAAAATGTAAGCATCCCTTTCTTTTATAAAAAATTAAAACGGAAGAAGCATGAACACAGTAAGTTTTCTGCATCTGGGGAAATTGCAGCGGGTCAACATTGGAGGACAATGGATGAGTCTCACTCTGGGAAACCACCTTCATGCATTTCCCTGCCAGGTAACGTTAAGTGCTCATTTGTTGCCAGACATTTGTACATTGTGTGAACATGTATTGCTGTGATTGGTATAATAAAAAGCTGAAAGACCAAATAGCTAGACAGGAGGTATAGGCGTGATTTCTGAGAAGAAAAATTAAGATGAGGAGGAATCTAGGCATGTGGGAGGCATGTAAGAGGCATGGGGAAGAAACAGGAGGTGCAAGATGAAAGAAAGGTAATGCCACTTGATAGAACATAAATAAATATAAATGGGTTGATTAAAGTTATAAGAGCTAATGGGATAAGCCTAAACTAATGGCCAAGCTTTTGTAATTAATACGATGTCTCCATGTAGTTATTTGGGAGCTGGCTGGCAGTACAGAGAAAGACATGCTGCAGCTGCATTCATTTCTTAGCCATCACTGACTCATGGATTTAACAGAGACGTTGAAACTCTTTTTGCTAGCTTTGTTAAGGCTTAAAGTCTCTACTCCCAGATACCAACTGCATTTGTACTAAAATGAAATTTATTTAGTAAGAAAGCATACTTTTTAAAGTACTGCACTGCAATTCTTAACAGTGGAATTGGCAAAAGGAACATTTCTGTAGGGAACTCCTAGGATTCTCTTAAGTATGAAGCCTAAAGTTACCACTTAAAATGCTTTTTATACTGCAATTTCGGACCCTGGTAGAAATCAGAATAAGTTACAGTGGCAAGGCTAAACAAAATAATGTAGATATATACAAGTTGTAGGAAAATTTTAAATAAGGATAACTAAAAGAAAATTAAGATCTCTAACTGACCACTGATTTGTAGTTGGGAATGTTCTTGGAAACCTTGAGATTTTTTGTTTGTTTGTTTTTGTTTCTGATATATAAAAGCTTTTTAGGGGCTGGAGAGATGGCTCAGTGATTAAGAGCACTGCCTGCTCTTCCAGAGTACCCAAGATCAATTCCTCATATCCACATGGCAGCTTATAACTGTCTGTAATTCCAGTTCTGGGGACCTTACACCCATGGCCAAACACCAATGCATATAAAATAAAAATAAATAAGTTTTAAAAACCCGCTTTTTAAAGGCTGTTTATGCTTGAAATTTTAGAACTTCAAGCTGAAAAATGTGGTCTGGGAGTACAACTCGGTGGTCAAGTGCCTGCTTAACAGGCACAGGGCCTGAGCTAGTCAATCCTCAGTATGGACAGAGTGGGGGACGATGAAGAGGGAGAAAGAGAGGGGGAAGTCAGGTATAGTAGCACAGCCCTGTTACCTCAGCTGAAGGACTGAGAGTTCAGTCAGCTTGGGCAATTTAGTGAAGCCTCTTTCAAAACAGAATTCCCAAAATGGGCTGGGGAATTAAAAAAAAAAAAAAAAAAAGCAGTAGCTACAGTCACATGTGATAGGACCACATACATGTGTGGGCTGGCGTTTTGTGGTTACCTCTTTCTCAGCATCTGTCTTCCTTACTTTTGGAGAAAACATGAACCACACAGTCTACTAGACTAGTTGTAAGAATGAAAAGAGTGTGGTGTGGAAGCCAGAGATGCAAGATAGACACTTAGGACCAAACTGAAGCACACGTCTCACCCGACAGGGATCAAAGAGCTGGAAGGAGGGACGGTTTGATCTCAGCCTTTCTTGCTAGGGCCCCATCTCTAACATGATGGTGCAGGGACAAGAATGTATGAAATGTCACATACCAAGGTCACTGAGAAGGACTCACCACTTTCATTCAACCAAGATGCTCTGTTACAGTCCTAACGACACATGTTGGTCTCAGTGAACTTGGGAGTTTAGGTACACATAAGAAATCGGTTTTTCCTGTAGAAGAGCTGAGCCGGAGGAATCAGTATTGACAAATCCCCTACATTGGAACACTCTTCTACCCAGAGAGGCAGAGTACAGCAGGTCCCAGGTTCGCTGAGTTAGTGGCTGAACCTTACCTTTGTGGCCGTGGTCTTCACCCCACGAATTCTCTACTCTCCATTTCACAAATACACCATCCTGATCATCCTGCCAGAAAGTGAACAACAGTGTAGTCTGAAATGAGAGCCTGTTAGCTGGTGTCACATCGTTTAACTCATTGCAAGCTGCTTAGAGAACTGTATGAGCAGGGCCATGTTACCAAGACACTCCAAGATTAGGGGAATTTTAACCTCTCAGAAGTAAAAATACAGTAAAAAAGAAAATACTACCTCCTTTTTTATTTCAGAGATCTATGTTTTATTTATGTGTGTTGGTGTGCACATGTGCACATACATATATGTGGGTGCTGTGAAGGCTAGCGGGTGTGAGGCCTTCTGGAGCTGGAGTTACAGAAAGGTTTCTGAGCCCCCTGCCCTTGGTGCTGGGACATAAAATCTTGTCCTCTAAAGAGCAATAAGCTCTCTTAACCACTGAGCCATCCCCCTCCCCCATATTTCCTCCTTTATGTTCTATTCTATACAGAAAGAAAAGGCACCTAGGGCTGGCTGGAGGGCTCAGTGGGTGAAGTACTTGATACGCAAGCCTGACTACCTTAGTTGGGTCTCTGGAACCCAGCAAAGGTGGATGGAGAGAGCCAACTCCTCAAAGCACAAAGCTGTCCCCAGGGACTCTTGCTTTCATTCAAATTCTTTGAAAAGGCATCCCACTGCCTTAATTTTAGGAAATCCTAAGACCTGGTCAAAGTTTTTATAAAGCAAAACAAAAATATCAAGATACCCAGTTTTCTATTTAGGGAAACTAAGTAATGATATCCTCCAAATATGTTCTTTTACTGATTCAGCTACATAAATACTGAATTTAAGAGATTGAATAAAAAGAACAATTTCATAAACAAAGCCCAGCCAGTTCAACTGTTCTCCCTCTTTTGTCTTCATTAATAAAGTAGGTTTGATTTTCATCTTCTTAAAGAGGCAGTGATACTCACCATGATAACCCTCATTCACAGTCTTTATTAAGAGACACAGAGAGGGACGAAAGGCAAACTCCATCTGGGAAAAAGTTTTTCCTCTGTGTCTACCGAGGCCATTGCTGCTGTCAGAACAGCTCTCATCTCTGACCTCTGACCCTTGTGTCAGCTCCAGTGACTTCACGTGCCAGCTCCCACCTGCACATCACTGCCTGATGAGTGTCATCCACGTGGGATTCAGTTTCTTCTGGCTTTGCCCACCCAAACATTGGCTATCTTCTCTTAGCAAACGTTTCTTAGATCTCAGATTTAGCCAACAAACAAACCCACAGACATCCAACACCTGTACTAACACCACCAAACTATCCATGCTGGGTCCGGTTCATTACCCTGCCCACTGCAATGCCTCTTCTCTTCCTCTGAAACATCACCGCTACCATCACATCTGTTCACCTGTCAGTCTAAGTCTGATGATGTTTGCCGTGGATTCCTGTGCAACCTAAATCAAGCTGTCCTCTAGGTCACATACAAACTGAGAATGACACATGGTCCTGCTTCACAGAGAGTCCAAGAAACCACCAACACAGCAGGACCTTTTAGGAATTATCACTAGTGTGCATTTACCTCAGTATGACTATTAAAATATAGTTCAAACTAGTTTTAGTGGCCAAAAACTTGTAGTGGTAGGAAAAAAAAACATTTTTCTTTCTTTTCTTCGAGATAAAGTCTCACGCTATAGCCAGGCTGGCCTCAAACTCATGGCAATCCTCTACCTCTATCTCTTGAATGTTAGAATTATAGGAATGAACTACAATGCTTGGCAAATGTTTTCCTTCTTAAAAACAAAACAAAAAACATGTGTAAGAATGTGTTGTTGCATGCTGCATGAATAGCTTTCCCAATCTACAAAGGCAACAGCAACTGTACTCCATACATCTGTCTGTATCTTGGTGTGGGAACCTCTTTACCCACAGAGCTGAGAAGATACAGTGATGAAGAAAACAGCTGCCTGGCTGTAAGAATTCACCTTCTAGCAATTTAGGAAAAGTACCTGAGGATCAGAAATGAGCAGTGGCTGACTACTTAGTTCAGGGTGCTTTATACACCACAATGGGCTTGAACTCACATAAAACATCTAAGAGTCTTATTACTTAAAAGCCAAACCCTAAAACTTACATAAATGTAATTAAACCTGCAAGATTAGGTTTTGGTTTTGGATTCTTCTGTTTTGAGCAGAGTCTTGAGATACAGACCAAACAGGGATCTAGCACTCAGCCTTCCTGCCTCAGGCTCCCCAGGGCTGGGACGGCAGCAGTGCACCTCTACAGCCAGCTAAGATCTGGATCTGAGTAAGAGAGCACAGGGTTCCGGAGCACTGTGAGGTCAAAGAATATCCTCTAATGAAGCAGCTGGAAGGGACGGGAGGAAAGCACAGTGAAAACTCCATCCCACTCTCAGTTCTGCCTAGAGAGCACACAAAGCGATTCAGACAAACGCCTCAGAAACGTCAGGACTTCTAGGAGGATAGTTAAGACAATCTGGCATAACAATATGCCGGCTATTTCTAAATGCTTTGGTGATCATAAATCTGGCAGACAGCATAACAAACCCAATGTAGGTAAGGGAGGGAGTGAGCCTGAGTGCCTTTCTGGCGATGGTGCTGGACAGAGAACACGCTTGCTTGTGAGGGCAAAGGGCCAACGCAGCTCACGCCGTCTCTCTTCTGTGCTTCCTGACCACTCCACAGCCTAGAATGGGTCCAAACAGCAGTACTGCCATTGACAGGGAGCCCAAAGCATTTACATCCCAATTCCTACAGCTATGTATAAATCCAGTGTTGGGCACAGAGGCCACAGTTATTGTGAACCACAGCAGCTTGTGAATCGGAATGACCACAGCAAAAAAGGTGAGCAAGGCCATCAAGATACTTACTTTAAGAGCCCATTTCAGTTTCTGACATCTTTTCCTAGGTTCCTTTCCTAACCTTCCAAACCACGGAAAAGAAGTTACTGCTTTGCTTTTTGCTGACCCAAACTTTTAAAAGTTTTAATTGTTTTAATTACCACTGAGCAAGTAGCCAAACACCACGTGACACAGGAACATCTTAGTTGGAAGCTAACACTCAACAGAAATCAAATACAGAACGTCCATGGCTCTGCTGGACTGACAGTCTGAGAAGCTGGATCCACCTGCGCATCAGTGGGCCCATTAGCGACATGCCGGGGCCTACCTTCTCTGAGACAGCAGTGAAGGTCATGGCGTGGGTCATGAGCGACTCACCGAAAGCCAACCTCTCGGCTTTATTCATGTTCTTCAAGGAGACACCAAACACTAACTCATGGTCGTAGCTGTAAAGAGAATGACAGAGGAAAGTAAGGAGAGTGTAGCCAGCCGGGCAGCTCCAAAGGAGAGGCTGTGAGAGCACCGGCACACACAGAGCCAGTGCCAACGGGCGCCCACTCCTTTCATGCCACTACAGTATGCAGGGCAAGCTCAATTTGTACTGTAATTTTGGAAAAAAAAACTTACTTTTTTTCTTGGTTTTGTTTGCTTGTTTGAACGATTTTGTTTGAGACAGGGTCTCTCTACATAGCTCTGACTGTCCTGGAACTCACTCTGTAGACCAAGCTGCCCTCTAACTCAGAGATCCACCCGCCTCTGCCTCCCAAGTGCTGGGATTAAAGCTGTGCACCTCCACATTAGGCAAAAAAACCAAAAAAAACAAACAAAAAAAAAACCAACCCTCTATTTTAAGAAATTAAAGCTTTTGAAATAACTTCTTTATTATGAAAATGGTCTCTTTCAAGTTGGTAGGCCCTCCTAGTTACTGAATCAAACCACTGACTGTGGAATTAATTAATTAGAGGCACGGTCTTATATAGCTCAGGCTGGCTTTGGATTCACTATATAGCAGAGCTTCACTTGAACTCTTGATCCTTCCTGCCTCCACTCTCCAAGTGCTGGGGTTACAGTCTTGTGCAACTCCACTGCTCTGAATGTGAAATTTAAATATATAAATGCTAAAACAATGGTGACTAATTTCAAATATAAAACCAAAAAATTTAACCATTAGAAGTTCCTTTCCTTTTGTTAAATATCAGGATATTACTCCTACTAGTAACAATTACTTATGGATAAATCTAAAAAGATGTATTTTATTTTATTATTTTTGTGAAGATTGCATGTGTGTGTCTGTAGATGCCGATGGAGGTCAGAAGAGAACATTAGATCCCCTGGAGCTGGAGTCACAGGTGGTTATGAGCTATCTGACATTACCTGGGAACTGAACTCAGGTCCTCTGCAAGAGCAACAAGTGCTCTTAAAACCATGCTCAGCCATCTCTCCAGTCCCTAAAATAATGTATTTTAAAACCTAGGAATCTTGCCTGATGCAGCTTGGAAATGAACCTTCAATGTCAGCAAAGATGAAGGAGAATGATTTAAGGAAAATATATAAATTAGCCCAACTGTCCTAAAGGAAAATATATAAGGCATCAAAGTAAGGGAAGCATTGAGAGAAAGATCAGTAGAAGGGCTCCAGAAAGCCTCTTATTACACCGCAATGTGCCAAGCAGCTTTCCTGCCGGACCGCTGCATGTTCAGTGTCTCCCACATAAGCCAGCATCTTAGGAACTCCAGTGAGTTCTGCTAGTGTGATCTTGGTTTCCTGGGTTACAGCAGTTACACTTGTGCGGCCTCTGCCAGGAGCCACAACTTCACAGATGCAGAGAAAGACCCACCCTCAGGCCAACCTCAATGTCCTGATGAACCTCAGCAGAGGATTTCAAACACGAGCGCATTCCAACAGCAACGACCCACAAAGAACTTTCTATTTTGAATTCCGTGCACTCACACATTCATGTCACTGAGGCCCAGCTTGCCATTGAAGTGTTTTCCAACATCACAGCCAAACCACACAGCCTAGAAATAGAAGAAAGTCAACATAAACCAGAGCAGTGAAAAGGAAAGCGGCAGCTGTGTTAACAACCACGTGGGAGACAGAAACGTAAGGCAGTACTAACCTCTCCATCTTTGATGGAGGCAGCAACCATCTTTTTCAAGAAGTCAATGGGCTGGTTGTTATACAGCGTTTTTCTCCCTCCAACCATATTGCTCAAGTAGTCTACTGTGTACAATTTATTGTACTTGTGCTGGGGCCGTGGGTCATTCACAAAACAAATCTTTTGAGATCAAGAACATGTGTATTAGAACACAAGACCAAAGATGTCAAGCAAGACACAATCCTCACTGATAGGTCGCTATGGTTACAACAAGGTCATCACCTCTAACTACAAGAAGAAACACTATAGTCACAAATAAAAGTAACAAATAAGCAAAAACTGGTCAAACACATATAAAGAAGGGTACTACGTATTCTAATTAGCACAAAGAGCACACTTGAGAGCTGTCCCCTACTGGTAAAAACTGCCCCCAAATTTATTCTGTCATACTGCACATAACACATGAGGTAACACATTGTCACACACCCTTCCTCAAAGTGCAAGAGAGGCTCAATGTGCAGCAATGCAATTTCTTGAAGAGGGTCAAAAAGCCCATTGAGGAGGGAGGGGGCCCTGGTCATCCTGCTAGGCAGACGCAGAAGAAGGAAGTACAACACTGGATGCCTCCTTTAACAAGAAAGCTCCCAGCAAGGCCAGGAGATTGGGGTGCTCTGAGCTATTCATACTATCCAATATACCACCAATATCAATCTATGTACCTGAGATTGATCTGGACCTAACTTATAGGGAAGAAGGGTGGGATGTGGGAATAAGCTGACTCTTGGCCTAGAGTCAGGAACCCTCTGAAGAGACACACTAGGGGAAAGTAACCCTGCTGTGCCTACTTTTGTCAGGTGCATATAAGCTTCAGAGAATGAAAACAAAAAGTTTCTAGCATCCAGTTTGATGGATGTGCACATTAACCTGGGACTCTTACGTTCTCCATGTAAACAACAGACCTTAACCATTTACATAGTCAGCAGCCGCCGACACTAGTCTCTAACCTTATCTTCCATATTGAAGAGTGGCTTCACGTGTTCCTGGTAAAACTGCAAGGGGGTTATGGGGCCAATCTTGTGGTAGTTTTTGTCTTTGTCTCGATACTCCCAGGTGAAGGTCTCTGGTGGGTTACCCAAGCAGATGCACACCACTCGGAAGATCTGGAAGAGATGGGTGATTAAGGGCTTCATTTCCACAAGCCTCAAAAGTGCTCAGGAATTAACAGCTATGTTTCAAACCCAGAAAATGCAGAAGAAATCTACTACTACTCCAAGATTCAAAAGTTATCACAAGTCAATATCTAAGTTCTCAAGCACTCCGAACAGCAAAGCTCTGAAATGTGAATACATTAATATTCTTAGCCAAGCGCTGCAAATTTCCTTAGCTAAGAAACTTGTCCACACCAGGCATGGTGGCACGTTAACAATTAGTAGAGCAATTAGCTTTAATCTCAGCACTTGGAAGGCAGAAGCAGGGGGATCTCTGTGGGTGGAAGGCCAGCCTGGTCTACATAGTGAGTTCCAGGACAGCCAGAGCAAATAGTGAGACCCTGTCTCGAAAGGAAAGAAAGGTAAATGCTCTAACACTAAACAATACTACCAATCCCCAAATAATGTATTTTTAAAATACTTGTTTATACTTTTAATCATGTGTATTTGTGTGTCTGTGTAGGGAGGCACGGGTGTTGGAGAAGACCAGGGATGTTGGATCCCTGTGAAATTGGTGATATAGGAACTTATAAACTGCCCCATATGGATACTGGGAATCAAACTCAGGTCCTCTGCAAGAGCTCTTAGCCAGTCCCAAATGATGTATTTTCTTTTTCTAACTTTTTAAAAAATCTATTTATTTATTATGTATACAGTAGTCTCAGTATTCTGTCTGCATGTATGCCTGCGGGCCAGAAGAGGGCACCAGATCTCATTATAGATGGTTGTGAGCCACCATGTGGTTGCTGGGAACTGAACTCAGGACCTTTGGAAGGGCAGGCAGTACTCTTAATCACTGAGCCATTTCTCCAGCCCATGATCTATTTTCTTAAAAGTTATAAAAAGACCTTTGAGCCGGGCGGTGGTGGCGCACGCCTTTAATCCCAGCACTCGGGAGGCAGAGGCAGGCGGATCTCTGTGAGTTCGAGACCAGCCTGGTCTACAGAGCTAGTTCCAGGACAGGCTCCAAAGCCACAGAGAAACCCTGTCTCGAAAAAAACCAAAAAAAAAAAAAAAAAAAAAAAACATTAAAAAAGACCTTTGTGTTTGCGTTAATAAAATTGTAAAATATGCTTGTATTATTTTTACTTTATACAAAAAAAAAGAGAAATAAATACTTTGTACAAGGCCAGAATATACAAAATACTTCCTTTTCTTTCTTTTTTTTTTACTTTGAGAATACTATTGTGGTTGTTTGGATAAGAATGGCCCCCACAGGCTCATACATTTGAACACTTAGTCACCAGGGAGTGGCACTATTTGAAAGCATTAGAAGGATTTATATGTGTGGCCTTGTTGGAGGAAGTGTGTCACTAGGAATTTCCAAGCCCCAAATCTCTCCCTCTCCCCCCCTCTATGGATGAAAATGTATTTCTCAGCTACTGTTCCATGTCTACCTGCATGCTGCCTTGCTTGCCATGATGATAATGGGCTAAACCCCTGAAATTATAAGCAAGTTCCCAAATAAATGCTGTAGTTCCCTGGGCGTGGCAACTTCACAGAAATAGAACAGTGATGAAGAAAGCTATTTTGGGTTCAGTGGTACACAACGTTAATCCCAGCACTTGGAAGGCAAGTGGATCTCTATGAGTTCAAGGCAAGTTCCAGACCAGCCAAAACTACAGAATGAAACCCCCCCCTCTCTCCCACACACACACACACACACACGCCTCACAACATAACAATTTGCCCCTATCTCTCTACCCTACTGTCACTACCCTGTTCCAGGCTCATCTCTAACTCAGCTTCACTCCTCGTTACACCCAAAAGAAGCGAGTCTTCTGTCTGCTAAGTTTGTGTTGTGCTAGTGTCTACACACTTACTAGGTTAACTCTAACACTCTCAAGGTAATCTACTCCTTCCCTCCCTTTTTCAGATGAGATTGTGACTCAAAAAAATGAAGTAACCAACTTAAAATCCTAGAGCCGGTGACTGTAAGATCAGGATCTGAGCTGAAGTCACGTGCTATTAAAGGAAAGCATTCTACTGAGCTTTAAAAGGGGACCATCTACTGAAGGCCTACTCTGTTGTGCTATAATCTACATACTGTAGCGCTCAATCCTCTCAACTAAGATGGCAGCTGTTACTGTCACTTGAGAGATAAAGTCCACAGCCTCAGGAAGTAAGCAGCATGCTAGAAGTCCCAGAGCAAGTAAATGGCAGATCTGAACTGAGTTTAGACTAAACTTTCCAAAATTCTGTAAATTCACCTCATGGCTTTCTGGGTTTCATATAACTTTTCTCCTATAATGTAGTACAAGGCTTTTAAAGGCCAGCAAACTGTCCTCTGACCTCCACACCTGTGTCATGGATGTTTGTGCCCACATGTTCATGTATGCGGCAAATGCACACACCTGCTCTCTCTCTCTCTCTCTCTCTCTCTCTCTCTCTCTCTCTCTCTCTCTCTCTCTCTCTCTCTCTCTCTCCCTCTCTCTGCTAAAGAAGAGAGGAATGACCTGGCTATACCAGCACACCTGGCTCATTTTCTACATCACCTCAGAGTAAATAATTTTAGAAGTACTTTCTTTGAGTCACTTCCCTGTTGAAAATTCAATAAAAGTTGCCTATTACTTCCCACAACAAATCCAAATTCCATGACCTAATTTCTTTTTCTTCTGTTTTGTTCCTATGTTCAGCACTACTCTTAAACGTACAGCCCAATTCACTGTTTTTCACATACATGGAGGTAACCACCATCTAGAACAGAATACATTAAAAAGGGTCCCTGGTTCTTTTTTTAGTAAATAACTCACATACTTGGCCAAGGTGACTATCATTTGACTCCTGCACTCTTGTCGATATGCCTGTGGGCTACGCTCATGTTCCTGTGATATAAGCAGTGTGTTCCTAACTGCTGTGATTCCACTGTCTACAGAAGAGGCTCTGCTTGCCTTTCACCCTGCTCTGCTGTTTTTCAAGAGAACTGTCCTTCAGGAGGATTTTCTGTGTACTTTATGAGCTTACACAGGTAACATCAACCACTGTCTTCTACTACTACATTCTCAAGCTGGTTTCCGCATAGCTCAGAGAGAGGCAGAGCAGTTTACAAGCAACTGTAATCGAGTTGTCCCAGCCATGGACTATGATTTTTGCTTGGGATTCACATAGACCATACAGTGTCCTGGATTTGCTATAGAAGGCAACTTTAGGACTCTGTCGCCATGAGAACACTACCACTGATAACTAAGGTAGAGAACCATGATTTGTATGTTCAACTGTTAACTACTAACATACATGTACGTATACCTATCAGTGAAATTGTTCTGGTCCACTCCAAATTATCCAAACGTGGTGAATCTACCAAGCTCTACACAACTTTCTGGTTTCACTTTCCTCTCTAAGGTGCACTGTACCTTATAGTATATTCTGTTCCCCTACCTGAATATCCGAAGCAAAAAGTATTAAATTACTACCTCCTCCCCAAAGCTGAACCTGAGGTAATACTCACAAATACACAATACACACACACACACACGAAAGCATCAGAAGAAATTGGTACTGGCCAGATGGCTCAGCAGGTAAAGACGCTGGCTGAATGAGCCTGAGGAGTTGAGCTCTGTTTTCAGAACCCATGTAAAAGTGGAAGGGATCAACCACACAGAGCTGTCCCCTCTGGTCTCCTTATGTACACCACGGTATATGCACACCTACAAACACGCCATACACAGAAGTAGTAATAAAATAGTTTTTTAAACTTTTTAAAAAGAAACCTGCATTTACATTACCAAACTGAATTCTCTAGTAAACCCCTTTGCAAGACAATAGTTGCTCACCCCTTATAAATCTAAAGATTTTAATCAAATATACTTGATATGACTGAGAGCTCTTCCTTTTAGATTCTTCAACTTAAGACGCATAGTTTTGCAAGTCAGGTATAGCACACACTTTAATCCCAGCACTGGGAGGCAGAAGCAGGATATTTCTGAGAGTTTGAGGCAGGCCTGTTTTACACAGTGAATCCTAGGACAGTCAGAGCTACACAGTGAGAACCTGTCTCAAAAAACAAACAAACAAAAACACATGAAGTTTTACTACTTAGTCATTACTTTGGATAATTTATAGCTCATCTATACCAATGGGCAGGGGACATCTGTCCCCAGTCAAGTAACGATAAATAATTTTAAGGATTCCCAAGGTTCCTAAGACTGCATTTTCTTGAAATGTAAGAATCTCTACTTTGAAATAACACTATTTTCAAAGGCACAAAAATGACAGTTAATGTTGAACATCCAAGTCTGCTCTCTGGTGGACAAAGCAGGAGTGTCACCTGATTCTCCCAAAATTTAACTGACATTCATGACACGGAATATGCACAAGAGCACAAGCATATTCCTCAGAATATAACTACATATGAGAATCCACCATTAAGTCCCTGGGGAAATGCACTGGTGACTTTAGGATTCTCTCTCTCAGCCCAGCACCTCTGCTCCTCCCTTTTCTCCACGGGAGATTACACTTGTTACATACTACTACTATATGTACACTGCTACTATATGTACACTGCTACTATATGTATACTACTACTACTATATGTACACTGCTACTATATGTACACTGCTACTATATGTACACTGCTACTATATGTATACTGCTACTATATGTATACTACTACTACTACTATATGTACACTGCTACTATATGTACACTACTACTACTATATGTACACTGCTACTATATGTACACTACTACTATATGTACACTGCTACTATATCTACACTGCTACTATATGTACACTGCTACTATATGTATACTACTACTACTATATGTATACTACTACATGTATACTACTATATGTATACTACTACATGTATACTACTACTATATATATACTGCTACTATATGTACACTGCTACTATATGTATACTACTACTACTATATGTACACTGCTACTATATGTACACTGCTACTATATGTATACTACTACTACTATATGTACACTGTTACTATATGTACACTGCTACTATATGTACACTGCTACTATATGTATACTGCTACTATATGTATACTACTACTACTATATGTATACTGCTACTATATGTACACTGCTACTATATGTATACTGCTACTATATGTACACTACTACTACTATATGTACACTGCTACTATATGTACACTACTACTACTATATGTACACTGCTACTATATGTACACTGCTACTATATGTACACTGCTACTATATGTACACTGCTACTATATGTACACTGCTACTATATGTACACTGCTACTATATGTATACTACTACATGTATACTACTATATGTATACTACTACATGTATACTACTACTATATGTATACTGCTACTATATGTACACTGCTACTATATGTATACTGCTACTATATGTATACTACTACTACTATATGTATACTGCTACTATATGTACACTGCTACGATATGTATACTGCTACTATATGTATACTACTACTACTATATGTACACTGCTACTATATGTACACTGCTACGATATGTATACTGCTACTATATGTATACTACTACTACTATATGTATACTGCTACTATATGTACACTGCTACTATATGTACACTGCTACTATATGTATACTACTACTACTATATGTACACTGCTACTATATGTACACTGCTACTATATGTACACTGCTACTATATGTACACTACTACTATATGTACACTACTACTACTATATGTACACTGCTACTATATGTACACTACTACTACTATATGTACACTGCTACGATATGTATACTGCTACTATATGTATACTACTACTACTATATGTATACTGCTACTATATGTACACTGCTACTATATGTACACTGCTACTATATGTATACTGCTACTATATGTATACTGCTACTATATGTATACTACTACTATATGTATACTGCTACTATATGTACACTACTACTACTATATGTACACTGCTACTATATGTACACTGCTACTATATGTATACTACTACTACTATATGTATACTACTACATGTATACTACTATATGTATACTACTACATGTATACTACTACTATATGTATACTGCTACTATATGTACACTGCTACTATATGTATACTGCTACTATATGTATACTACTACTATATGTACACTGCTACTATATGTATACTGCTACTATATGTATACTACTACTACTATATGTACACTGCTACTATATGTACACTGCTACTATATGTACACTGCTACTATATGTACATTGCTACTATATGTACACTGCTACTATATGTATACTACTACTACTATATGTACACTGCTATTATATGTACACTGCTACTATATGTACACTGCTACTATATGTATACTACTACTACTATATGTATACTACTACTACTATATGTACACTGCTACTATATGTATACTACTACTACTATATGTACACTGCTACTATATGTATACTACTACTACTATATGTATACTGCTACTATATGTACACTGCTACTATATGTACACTGCTACTATATGTATACTACTACTAGAAAGCAAATACACAGAGACAGGAATCCCTACCTGATTTGTTCACTGCTAAATCTCCGATGCCTAGACCGTACTAGGTACAGGTAATTTACTATTTGTGCCTTCTAATTGTGATTTCAGAGTAAACTTAGTGTATAGTCCAACCTGACTTAAAACGAAACAAAACAAAACACTAACACAGTCAAGGGGCTGAGCCTAAGTAACGCTGGCTTTCTAAACTAACACAGTCAAGGGGCTGAGCCTAAGTAACGCTGGCTTTCTAAACACTGCAAAGCTACAAGCTCTCCACACAGACGCCCTAGATGTGACTCTCCTTTCCCAAATCCCCAAGCCAATAATTACATGGTCTTGTTGGTTTTTATTTTTATTTTTAAAAAGAAGCCAATGGGGGCTGGAGAGATGGCTCAGAGGTTAAGAGCACTGACTGCTCTTCAGGAGGTCCTGAGTTCAATTCCCAGCAACCACATGGTGGCTCACAACCATCTGTAATGAAATCTGGTGCCCTCTGCTGGCCTGCAGGCATACATGCAGACGTACTGTACACATAATAAATAAAAAAAAAAAAAAGAAGCCAATGTTTTTTAGCTATTCTCTCCTGTCTGTGGCCCACAGAGACCCTTTTCCCTCACAACTTTGGAAGAAGGCAGTCTAGAGAAACCATGCTGAACATGGCTACACATGCATCCTAGGCCATCTGGTTTTTAATTCTTGATTAATTTAACTGTAATTAAGTTGGAAATTTAAAGTACTCCTACTTTGGGAATGTGTAATCTTTGTCTACCAACATATAACCCTTCGGAAAAGCTGCCGTCTGTATAAGAAAGATCTAATTCCTATCTCTAGTTAAATACATCTTCTAAGGGGCTCAAGAGTTGGCTCAGAGGTTAAGAACACTGGCTACTCTTGTAGAGTACCCAGGTTCAATTTTTAGCACCTTCATGGCAGCTCATAACCATCTGTAACTCCAGCTTCAGGGGATCTGACACCCTTACACAAACATACATGTAGGTAAAACACCAACACACATATATAAAATTAAACTAATTAAAAAAATACATTTTTCTGGGGCTGGAGAGATGGCTCAGCAGTTAAAGAGCACTGACTGTTCTTCCAGGAGGACTCAGGTTCAAATCCCAGCACCCACATGGTAGCTCACAACTGTCTGTTAACTCCAAGATCTGACACACCAATGCACATAAAAAAAAAATAAAATAAAAATATTTTTAATGATACATCTTCTAAGAAGGCAGAGTCTAAGTTTCAAGTTTACTTTTGTTAAAAAAAAAAAAAACAACTATTTTAATTGGCTTCTAAAACTATTTCCCCTAGCAGAGATTTATTTTCATTGACTTGTCAAAGTCTAACATGGCAAATGGCATAAACAGCATAAGGAAAGGAAAAAGGAAACAAGGCACAAAAAGCATGGGATTCAGAACAAAAGCAAAGCCTACCTGGCCTAATTTAAAGACAAACAAATGGAGAAAGTCAGTTCTCACGCACATGACTATTCTGGCTTCATCAGGTGAGGAAGAGAGAATTTAAAGCCAGTCAGGGGTAGACAAGAAATGAATGAAAGGTTAGAAGGAGACAGCAGTTCAGAGAAAACGGGTAAATCTGAAGATTCCAGAGGTTAGAACTATGTAGAGGTGGCACAATCTTAGAAGCAATGGTTGTTGAAAAAAAATCGAAAAAATCGGGGCTGGAGAGATGGCTCAGTGGTTAAGAGCATTGCCTGCTCTTCCAAAGGTCCTGAGTTCAATTCCCAGCAACCACATGGTGGCTCACAACCATCTGTAAAGAGGTCTGGCGCCCTCTTCTGGCCTTCAGGCATACAGACAGAATATTGTATACATAATAAATAAATAAATATTTAAAAAAAAGCGAAAAAATCTAAAGCATGGTAAAACTTAGTTACTTCCATTGTTATAAAGCACAAAGCTACAATGCTGTTTTATTTTGAGAGACTGTCTCACTATTTAGGCTAAAGTAACTCAAATCTGTAATCCTCCTGCCTCAGCTTCTGAAGTGAAGAGATTACAGGTATGGATCGGTATCCAGCTAGCTACAATGTTCTTAAGAAATCAATTACCTCAACTTCCTACTTTTACTGATGGAGAAACTAGGTTTAAAGGTAAAATGAACCACTGACCAGTCTGGCCACAAGCATCTTCATAAAAGCAGTAAACTCTGAAGGCAGTTCAGGAGTTCAGTGAACTAACTTCTGGAGAGGTATGTTATCGACCTTTATGAATGGGCTACACAGAGAAAGGGGACAGGAGGAAGGCACTCGCTACGGCTCCCTGGTGTAAGATAGAATAAGATGCTTAAAAACAAAAATATCTCCCTAAGTAAAAAGGGCAGATACATTAAATCTGTCTTCAGACAGGAAAGGCATGCAAGGTGCATGCCGGCAAACACAAGGTGTGGGCTGCTCTGAGATGATAGGAGAGTGAGCTCGGTAACCAACAGTGTTTTTGAGATTGCTTCTAGAGTAATGTGTGAATTAAGGAACCAGAAATGCAGACTTTCCTTCCCATCTCACTGCAGACCCTCTTGACCTGTATTTTCTGTACTGCTTTACATAGACTTGAAAAGTCTGTAAGTACTTCATTAGACCCTATCTTTCCCTCCTCTCAAATCTTCTCAATTATTATTTCTTTCCCACAGTTTCCCTACTCCTGATTGAACTGATAAAAAGCCTTTCCTCATATCTACAATCTTCCCTCAAGACATCATGACATCACCAAGATATCTCCCCTTCCCTGCCTTCCACAGAGCTCACTGGCAAGTCCTAACAGCAACCCTTCCAGACAAACCCAGAGATGTCACTGCTCATGAGTCTCTCTAACCTGTGTGCTTACAACTAACTTTCCGTCTAGTTTCTCTGCTTCTACAATCTGTTCTTAAAATATCCAGAGCGAAGGTGTCTTTCTGTCCTTGCCTCTCTGACCAACACACACACACACACACACACACACACACTCACTCACTCACTCACTCACTCACTCACACCTACCTTCCTTGAAACAGGGTTTCATATAGCCATACTGGCCTCAATCTTGTGATTCTCCTGTCTTAGCCTCCCTTGCACTACAATTACAAGTGTGTTTCACTATGCACAGCTTCAAGCTTCAGAGCAAAAAAAAAAAAAAAAAACTAAGCAAAGTATTAGTTAAATTCCCTAAAAGCTACCTTACTTAGAATAAGATGTAAACTCTTCACCACAGTTCTGGGCCCTGCATTAAGCCGGTTCCCATTTCATCTGCTTTCTGACCCACTCGCCCCCATTCTCCCTTCCCAGGCTCAAGTCACAGTGCCTTCTTTCTGTTACTCAGGAACGCCAGCTTCTTCCACCATGGGGCATTTGTCCTTGCTGTCCCCTGCCTGGTTCACTCTTATTATTCTTAGCTCAGCTCAGATTTTACCTCTGAAGACCTATTCAAACAGGTAAAGTATGAATCCTGGGACTGTAAAGATGGTTCAGTGGTTAAGAGTGCTCGCTACGCTTACAGAGGACCTGATCCAATCAATGGCTAATACCCACATGCAATGGCTCATGCCTACCGTATCTCCTCCAACACCCTCTTCCGGTGTCCTCAGACACTGCACTCTTATGCACATATCCACACACACGGACACACACATGAATACATAATACAGTTTTTTAAATAGTAAATTTTAGGACCTGGGCAGGTGATTCAATGGTTAAAAGCACTTGCTGCTTTTATGGAGAACCCAATCACTTCTAGTTCCTGTTTTAGGGGATTCAACAGCCTTTTCTGACCCCTGCAGGCTCCTGTATATACATGGTACACAAACATACACTCAAACACAAATACATACACACAAAATTAAAAAAATACATCTAAACATGATTTTAGGATATTAATATAGTTCATAAAAATGCTCAGTCTCACTCAAAATCATATATCATGAGATAATATTATTTACCTATCAGACTGACCCAAATCTAATTGTCACTGACAATAAGAATAGACATTAGTGTAACCCCCAGATAATTTGGAATGTGTCATCAGTTCCTTCCACTTCCCTCCTCTGGACATTAAAGACCTTAAGCATGTTACGCAAATACTATACCACTGAGCTATATCCTTAGCTCAATGTTTTATTTAAGGTTTATTTATTGATTTTATTTATTTATTTGTTTGTTTATTTATTTAGAGGCATCTGTGTAGCTCTGGCTGTCCTGGAACTTGCTCTATAGACCAGGCTGGCCTCCACCTCAGAGACCTGCCTCTGGGATCAAAGGTGTGTGCCACCACTACTTGACAGGTTTATTTATTTTTATTTTATGTGCATGAGTGGTTGCCTGCATGTGTGCCCAGTGTTCAGAGGTCAGAAGAGGGTGTAGGATCTGCTGGAACTGAAATTACAGATGTTATGATCCACCATGTGGGTGTTAGGAACAGAACTGGGTCCTCTGGAAAAGCAGTCAGTGCTCTTAACCACTGGGCCTTCTCTCCAGTACCATTAATGTTGTTTTTAAGAACCCTGCTATAGAATTTCCTAAGCCATCAAAATTATTTCCTGTCCCTTTTCACAACCCTGACAAGTATTGGCTTTGGTCTTTGTTTCAGGGTTTATTTTTAATAGAGCATGTTTGGAAAAGTACACATTAGTAATCCTAAGGGATCTGGATGCTCCAAGGGAGAGCACATGGACAACACCTGTAACTGAAGCGGCTGCAGGATTCCAGAAAGATCTGCTGAGTCTCCCACATCCACAAACCACCTACGCTCCTCTCTGAAAGAATGCCTTTGGCATAAACAAGTTCCCTTAGCGCTACCTCGGCTTCACGGTTACTCACTGAGGTCATCACTGAGACTTGCCCATAAGGCTAGGTAAATCATAGGTATTAATTTGTGGCTTTAAGTGAAGCTAGACTCTTCATTACAAAAGAGTCAGGTTCAATAATAAGGAGTTATTTGGAAGATTGTAAAAATGTGAAAACCTACCACACAGATTCTGTAGTGAACAGATGAAATAAGTCCCTAAGTAAACAACCTTACAAAACACCTAGACTCAGGACATGGCAAAGTATTATCTTTGGATTTCAAGGCAGGGGTAGAAGAAAACAAAACAAAATGTAAAAATGTATAGCTATAATTCTGAGTCATTTATTGTCCCCTACTAATCTATGGTTAGGACATAAATCTTAAGACTATTATTAATTCGAGGAGGATCACTAAAACAATACCATAGGCCATGATACTTATGGTCTATAAGCAGAATATCTGGGGGCTAGAAAGCTGGCTCAGGCAGTTAAGAGCATTTGTTCCTGCAGAGCCCCGAGCCACCCACATGGCAGCTCACTAATGTCTGTAACTCCAGTTCACAGGATCAGATGTCTTCTGGCCTCTGTGGGTACTGCACTGCACTTCCTGCAATTACATACATGCAGGCAAAGCACTCAGAAGTAAAAATAAACCCTAAGAAAAAAGAAGGCAGGGCAGTGGTGATGCACACCTTTGATCTGAGCACTCAGGAAGCAGAAGCAGGCGGATCTCTGAGTTCAAGGCCAGCCTGGTCTACAGAGCGAGTTCCTGGACAGCCAAGGCTACACAGAGAAACCCTGTCTTGGGGAAAAAAATATACTTCTCCTACTCTTCCTACTACTCTCTGGACCTTTTCATTAACCATTAGCACACAACCTCTCTAAGTTATTACATTCACTTATTTCTTTGTAAATGCATGTGTAGAGGTCAGAGGATAACTAGCAGGAATCCATCTTTCCCTTCCACCACAGGGGTCCCAAAGACTGAACTTAGGTCATCAAGCTTGGCGGCACTCAGTCAGTACCTGCTCAATCACTTGTTGGCCGACTTACAGTCTTCATCCCTGCTACCTTCCCATCACCTTAATCTAACCACAAGTTAAGGCAAACTGTCAGGAGAGATGGCCTCAGCAAGAGACACCATTCCAAATGGGAAGAGAAGTCAACAAACGACACAGGGCACTAGCACCTGGCATTCTGACATCAATTCCTTATTTGACATCCCTCCACCCCTGCCTCCTTACCATTCCAACGAGGGAAGTATTTTAAATTCCAAACTGAGTCTCAGGTTAGTGAGCAGATCTCAGGATGAAGGTAACTAAGTCAGAATGTAAATCCATGATACATCGAACTCTAAAGTCTCTTTCCCTCTGTACTAAGAGACTGTTCTTTGATAGAGCATTTAAGAAAGTTGAATATAATTTAAATGCAGTTAGCAAATAAATGTTACGCTTTCATCTATCCTAATGTATAAGAAACAGTTACCATGTCAAACACTAGATACGGAGCCCATGGACAAACCGAGACCTGAAGCAGTAAGGAACTTGTCCAGGCATGCAATCAAGCAGGAAAGATCATCGCTCTGACTGTAATCACGTTCCACTATGCTGCACTGCCTCCCTTAAACAGAATTTTCCACTCAAGTGACAAAATGTGAAGCCACTCGGCTCCCGTCTTAACTGTGGTCTCACCAATGTGCCCACAGGCTGAAGAAGGTAACATATGTTCTTTTCTCAGAGAATTTCTGCTTCATGTCTACTAGTACTGAATATGGAGATTACTAATACAGATGCTTATCTGCCTTGATACTAAACACTTATTTGGTGACTTTTCAATTTTCTAAGTGTTTCACACACATTACTATTAACAGATACAACCATCGCCAGCTCCTCAATAGAGAAGAAACCCAGATGCTCTGCTGTCCATCCACCTGCGTACAGTTTCCTATACCTGGGGAGGTAGTCCCTGATAGTCACACGGTAAATTCCTACCGCTGGTTCAACTCTTCCCTGAGTTAGTCATTTCCCTCCACGACCACACATCTAGAACACAACTTATTATCATTATTCATGGTTTTCCTTTTGTCCAAAAGACCACACTTGTAAAGCCAGGGAAACAGCTCAGTGGCAGAGCAAGAAGCGCTGAGTCTCATCTCCAGTACCGGGAGAGGGAGGATAGGAGGGAACGCCACACAAAAACTGAGCTCTTTGAAAGCAGAAACTGCCTTCTCATTTTTATTCCCTCAGTGCCAAACTCACAGAAAGCAGTACTTATGAATGTGTAAAAAGTGGTTTTTATATAGAACCTAAACTAGGAATTAAAAAAGCTCAGTACAAGTCCTTAAAACGCAAGAAAGTGTATATTTCATTCTTTTTTCAGCTTTAAAATAAGTAGTTTTTGTTGTTTTCTTGAGACAGGGTTCCCTGTGGCCAAGGCTGACTGTGAACTCTCGATCTTCTGTCTCTACCTCTGAAGTGAAAAATAAGTAGCTTTCATTCAATTAAATATCCATGCAGTGACTGATTCCATAATCAGTTTAGTAGGAGATTCTGAGTGCTTTTTAGATGAGTCACAAAAAATCCAAAGATTCTTATTACCTCCTCCATCATGGCATCTTGCGTAGATGAGATTTCCCCTTTGGTTGCTCCACTGTGTACCAGGTTCCGCAGCCGTATACAGAATTCTCTCATCTACGATAGAAACGTATTCAGCATTCCAGTAGTTGCACAAGCTGTTAATAAGCCTAACAGATCATCACTAGCTATGCTTGGAAGTGCAACACAGCCAATGCCCTGGGCAAAGTTTATAAAAACAAACTGATTTTCCCCAATCAGTGCACTTAAACAGACAGTGAGCAGTACTTTCAGTAAGGGCACGGGATCACTCCTAAAGGACACCGGGCAGAACTGGTCTTCTGCAACTGAGAGCCTCTGCGTGTGCGTGGGGCAGTGTCTGGTTCTGGGCCCACCACCCTTGGAAAACAGGGGACCGGTCATAGGAGCACTAAGTACTCGCATACATTCTCATTTAGAATCCTATCTGCTGTCCACTTTGCCTTCTCTGCCAGTCACTGTGACTGTGACTATACTAACCTCCAACATGTTTTTCTGTTTCTTTCAATTTTGGGAGAAGTCCCACATTAAAAAGATTCTGAAACTGAACTGCAGTGCTAAAATGACTTGTTCTCAATCAGAATGAAATCCAAAGCTAAGATTTACGATCTTCTAGCCTTTGGATAAGAGACCCCAGAGTTCCCTAGTAGGAAACACCCTACATCCAATACTGGGGAAACAGAGCTGTGCTTGTTTTTCAATGCACTCTTTTCCTTGGAGATAACATCTAATTTCAGTCTTGTAGATGTGGGTGGCAGATTTTGGCAACGTCCAGTTCTCAAAAAAGAGATCTGGCAAGCAGAACACCACCGCACAGGGCTTATAATCATCCCTGGGAAAATGTGGAGGAGAAATGATTCATTAGGGTAACTTAAACCATAAAAAACAGCTCAGTGACTACATCAAATCCTCAGTGGGTGGCTAAACCACACTGATGTGGTCTGGGTAAGCCTAAGAACAAAGCACACTTTTAAGGAAGTCTTACAAATTGCTCTGCTGGCTTCTGCTAGTTCATGAAGCGGCCTCAGCACACCTCCACTAGAAGCCAGTAGGCAGCACGGAAGCCTGTGCGTTCAAGACCCAAGTTAACTGAACCTAGTACTTTTTTCCTTGAATATCTGTAAGAAAACACTAAAGTCAAGAGAAACAAAACACAGTAATCTTGACGATTTCTTGAGGTTAATGTGTAGCCACAATGCTTTTGATAGACCTTGACATCAATAGTTATCCTGTCTCTGTAAAAAGTCAGTTAGTTTAATGTCAAGTACACTAACCCAGTCCCTCCTACTCATATTCTGTACCTTGTGATTCAGAATATCATTCATTCTTCTGCTTGCCTCTGTCGTATGAGATTCAGGGAAGCATTTCTTAGGGACAACACCATATTTTTCTAAAAGACAACAATTTTAGTGTTCAACAAAGTGAAAATAATTTCTAGTATTAGAAATTCTGTCCAAACTATTGGCTACTTTAAACTAGGCTGTATTAATGAGCAAGGGTGGGGTTTGGTTTATTTGTTTGAGAAAGGGTGGCCTCAAAGTCTCTATGTAGCTAAGAATAACCCTGAACTTCCTAGTCGTCCCGCCTCAACCTCCTGAGTACTGGAGTTAGGGGCACATACCGGGCACAGAACACTAGACTTGGTTTATTCAGCGCTGGGGACGGAACTCAGAGCTCTGTGCACACCAGGCAGCCCTCTACCGCTGGACTTCATCCCCAGCCCTTACCAGTGTTGTTGGATTGTTTGATTCTAAGGACTGAACCTAGGGCCTCGGGCATGCTGAGAAAGTGCCTTACTTCTGAGTTATCCCTCCAATCCCTTCAACAGATTTTTACCATGCAGCTATCTGCCTCGAAATTCGGCGTACTATTCCATCTATCGTACTCTATAAAACACTCAGCACGAGGTCTCCCACAAGAAAATGTTTGGATAAAGACATTTTCACACAGACGCAGGGCTTTGTTTGGTTGTGTGCTTGCCCCGCTGGCTGTTGCTGTTTGCAGTGCTAGGGATCAGACCCACGGTCATGTGCACGCCAGGCAGGCACTCTACCACAGATCTACACCACCAAACCACTTTTCTTTCCTTTTCAGATTTATTTTTATTTTGAGTATTTTCCCTGCATTTATGTATGTGCGCCATGTGTGTCCCTGAGGAGGTCAGAAGAGTGTCTGGAGTTACAGATGGCTGTAAACCACCCCACAGGTACTAGGAACTTAACCTGGGTCTTCTGTAACAGGAGCAAGTGCTCTTAACTGCTTGCCTGTCCTTTAGTCCTATTAATATGCTTCTCAATTCCCGGGTGCTTTAAGATTACTTTAGTATGTATGGGTGCTTTGCCTGCACGTATGTCTGTGCACCACGTAAAGGCTAGAAGAAGATTTTAATACATTAGAATTGGAGTTACAGGTGGCTATGGGCCACATCTAGCTGCTGGAAATTGAACCTGGGTCCTCTGAAAGAGCAACCAGTGCTTTCTAGTCACTGAGCCATCTCTCTAGCCCCTCAGTGCTTTTTATGAGATGTTACTTCTAATTAATTCTCCTCCCGGTCAAGTCTTCATGGTATCTACTTCTTTATCAGTTATTTAAAGAAAGGGACTTCACATTGAGAATGAGAAGTAAAAATTTGTAGAGCTAACTATGCAGCCTTCTTGGAAGTCAGTTCCACTGTGTACACAACCACAGAGAAATAGCCTATTCCTAACTGCAGAGCTTGCGATTCATTCGGAAAAAGCTCTTACCAACGATGTTGACAAGCATGTCCCATTGTCCACCATCATTTGTAGGGTTCATAAGCAAATACTGCACCAGTCTCCCATCTTCAGGCTCTTTTTTCTGGGCTGTATCCACGAAAGCATTCAAGAAGAAATAACAGCGTTCAACCTAAAGTAAAAGAAGATAAATAAAATTAAAGGCAAAGGGAGTCAATCACATCACTGGCATGCAAGATCAGAAGAATGGGGGCCCTGGGACAACTAAGAATGAAATATATAAGTTTTTTAAAACTGGTAATTAAATATCAGTACTTGGCTTCAAAAGAATATCTGGTCTTGTCTTATATTTGCATATATATTTAAACACACTGCATCCATGTACTGCATATACAGTCTAATGTTTAAATAAATCCTATTTTAGAGTCTTTACTCAGTAAACATCTAATGAACAGTTATATTTTAAGAATTTTTAAATGAAATAAAAATATTTACTGCCTTTTTTTCCCCCAGAAAAGTGCTATCAAAAGAAACTGGGTGCTTAAAAATTCAATGACCTAAGTAAAGATGCTAGACAGGCAAACTGCTGAAAACAAAATTTTAATTTTTAAATAAAGAAAACACAAGCAGTGAGTCAATAAATTTGTTACTTCCTCAGAGAGCACAGCCACCTACCAAACAGAAAGCAGCTGCGGGGCTAGAGTTCAGGGTTAGAGCTTTGTCTGACCCTAGCCCTAGCACCACAAAAGGAAAAGAAGGAAATATACTTCTGCCTTTGCTAAGATAGACTTCTGATTCTTGGGAAATCAGAATGGTATCACATCTGTAATAAAAAGGTACACTGTAACGAGAAAAGCAAAATAACATAAAGGCTGCCCCTAACTAGGTTCTATTGAAACAAAAAGAATCATGCAAGGTCAGTCCCCTACCTTGTCCCAAAAAAACAGGTAAGATTGACTAAACTCAAATTCTTCAATATTAAATTTTTTCATGAATGGAAGTCTCATAACATTCAAACAAGAAAAGATCCAGCATCGTCCTAAAATGAGAAAGCAAACCGAGAAGTTTATAACTATTTATGGATCACACTGCCCCAACTGTATTTCCAAACACCAGATCCATAAGATCTGGACATTAAAGACTAAATAAGAAATAAAAGAAACATCAAATGTATTTTTTTTGAGACAGTCTTATATAGCCCACTATATATATAGCCAGTGTGGTCTTGAACACCTGATCCTCCTGCTTCATGTCTCAAGTATAATATAGACATGTGTCACAATATTTGGTGTTATGTGATACTAGGAATTGCACCCAGGAATTTGTACATGCTAGACCTTCTACCAGCTTAACCACATCTTCAGCCCAGAACAGAAATATTAAAACCAAATCAAAACAAAAGACATGTAGTGATTGCTACTATATAGTACACACACACACACACACACTCAAAAACAAAATCACAACAAACATAACAAAAAAACAACCAGAACCTTTTAGGTCGGGCATGGTGGCTCATACCTATAACCCCAGCACTTAGAGACTAAAGCAAGAAGACTGCTGTGAGTTCAAGATCAGCCTCGATAATATAGTGAGTTCTAGCATAGCCTAGAAACACTAAAAGAAAATGAACAGAAATCATGAATAAATTGTGTGATGTCCAAAAAGGACACAGAGGATAAAGAAACTTTTGCTTTTTAAGTTCTTCATAAGACAGTAGTCAGGATCCAAAACCACAGAGAAACCCTGTCTCGAAAAACCAAAAAAAAAAAAAAAAAAAAAAAGACAGTAAATAGTGAAGTGGGAGAACGTCTTTTTTCTTATCGATAATGCCCAGACTGGCAAGGACATGGAAAAACAAGCATCCCCTTCTGAACAGGGAACTGAGGAAATACAAGTCACCTGAGAACAATTCAGGAATCAAAATCTTAATTTGAAATTAACAAAAACCTTAATTTAGAATGGACAGGGCATCGAGGCTTCAGTGAATGTGAAGATTAACATAAAGCTCTTGCCTACACTCCCAAAAGGAGTTGTTTTTAAAGGAGGCATTTGACTAACCAGGGCACATAAAATTCCAAACACAAATGAAAAGTTTAGGAGAGCTGGAGCAGGGAGATCGCTTCAGCTCAAGAGTTAGAACACATATAATTTAAAAACCGAGACATAAATGAAACAGCAAAGTGTTTTCCTCTTAAAATCACGTTAACACAGCAAATTAACTACTGTTCCAGGACAGATATGTGGCTCAGTTGGTAGAATGCTTAACTAGCATGCAATGACCCTGGATTCGTCCTCGGCACCATACAAAGTAGACATGTAGTGCATGCCTGCAATCATAGTCCAGCACACAGGAGGTGGAGGCAGAAGGACGAGAAGTTCAAGGCCATTGTTGGCTACAAAGGAGGACTATTTTTCTACTCCATTTTCACAGCTTCACACTCTCTCCATACACCTGGCCATCAGGAGCCACGTTTCAAGCACAGCCCACCATCATTCTTCCACTTACTATGTTTCTGACAGAGCGATGTTCTAAACCCAAGCATGATGCTGTCCCTGAAGACTTTATGACAAGCAGTAAGGACATAAGCATGTCTTCATTTAAATGCATGACCAGAGCCTCTGTAGTTCACCGCTTTCCATACCAATGTGGGTTTTTAGAGGTCTCTTTCCAATGACACCAACATTTCTATGTGAGGTCATGTCCAGAACTTTCAAATATTTTGCCTCTCAGAAACTGATGGAATCTAGTATCTGTAAGCATTCCAAACTAGTGTGGACTAGAGCAACTTCAGACTGATGCCTTTACCAAAACACAACTCTACTGCAAGATAAACTCAGTGTGTCTATCCAGAAAGCCTTTGGGAGCCGAGACTAAAGAGTAATGCTCTTTGGGAGGAAAACGCAGGGAAATTTCCAACATATTTGGATATAATGTTTTACAGATATGAAACCATTTCTACAACATACAACAAACAAAAGGTTTATAAAAAGGCACATGTAAAAATTCTTAAAGTATGATCTCATATTAAAAGCAATCATACAGGGAATAAAGACTTGATGGGTAAACAAATCTACTCTACTGTACTTCACAGGTTCTCTACACTGGACAAGAACGCATCTGTAACAAAGGAAAAAACTTAAGTTATTTTTCTGAATAGTGACATCTTTGTTTTAGGCTGGCTTATTTGCACACTAGCTGTCTCCTGAACACTATTTCTACTTCTGGGTGAACTCTCAGAATGAAAACATCACAAGAACAAACTACATTACTCATGCACTATTAGTATTTAAAGTAAAGAGATACATCACATAAGACCTGATCTGTTCCAGATTAGCATTTCCAAGCTTACCCTAGACCACTATAGTGCTACTGTGATATATTAACTAGGTAAGTCTGTAGCCTGACAGACCTCATCATTCCAAACATTTCTGAACTAAGGGCCTAGGCATGCTAGGTAAGACCTTTCTACGACATAGAAAGATTTTTGCAAGGTCATGATTTTTTTCCTTTAAAATGTAAAAATCAAGCCGGGCGGTGGTGGCACACGCCTTTAATCCCAGCACTCGGGAGGCAGAGGCAGGCGGATCTCTGTGAGTTCGAGGCCAGCCTGGTCTACAAGAGCTAGTTCCAGGACAGGAACCAAAAAGCTATGGAGAAACCCTGTCTCGAAAAATCCAAAAAAAAAAAAACAACAACAACAAAAAAAAAAAAACAAAAAAAAACACAATAAATCATTTTAAAAAATAAATAAATAAAAATCAATCTTACTAAGGTATAATTTACATACAGCAAAACATTACTCATATTAAATGTAGCCTTATGAGTTTTGAATTGCTCTAAGTAGTAATAATGTGTTTTCTGTAAGTACACATGGGCTTGGAGTAGTAGCAAAACAGCGAAAAATAATAGAAGGTCTTTTTAGTTCAATTTTCTTGTGAGATTATTTCTCCTCCTTAGATTCCTGGATAACCAATTTCTCAGTGTAGATGTATTTCTAACAGTGGTAACTGGACAGCGTACTGAAAAACAAGAATTCTCAGCCAGCAAGGAATGAGAACTCAAGAGTGACCTATGAGCACAGTAACTCCAGCTGTAGCCACGGAGCACATTTTAAAATAATAGCCAACGGGGCCGGCCGGTGGTGGCGCACGCCTTTAATCCCAGCACTTGGGAGGCAGAGGCAGGCAAATCTCTGTGAGTTCGAGACCAGCCTGGTCTACAAGAGCTAGTTCCAGGACAGGCTCCAAAACCACAGAGAAACCTTGTCTCGAAAAACCAAAATAAAAATAATAATAGCCAACGACATTCTCTTGTAACCACATTAAGGTTTTTCTGTTTTATATATTTGGATTTTAGCACGATTCTGGGAAGTCTTCTAGAGTAAGGATATCTTTGTATGGACTACTTGTGACCAAGGGCATAACTCGTCTTTGCTTTAGGTTTATCTGTATGCAATCTCTCTCCACATCTGTTTCTAGCTTCTACTACTTCTAGATGAACTGTTAACATAAAAATTGCATGGGAACAAGCCACATATACCCAACATCACATAACATCAAGACAATATGGCGATAGGCATCCAATGGCCATCATCCATCTGTCACTTTAGTGTTCAACTAAACGCTAACAGGCCACCACACAAGCCTTAGGCCCGCGATTTCTTGTGCCTCTCCTCTGGTTTATTACGACTTCTTTCAAGGTGTTACAAAGCTGTTCTCCCAAGGCCATTTTTAGGACAACAAAATAGACTGCTGTCAGTAAAGTAGGGAAGAAGTCGAAGACCTTACCAGAGCTCTTCTGGTTGGTAACTGGCTTGCCTTCCTGAGGCACAACGTGCTGGAACACATGCTGAGCACCCTGGACCGTGGCTCTCTTCAGACAGATGTCCAGCAGATCATGGGTGGTCCCGACATTCTGGGCAAGTACGAACTGAGGGTCTGAATTTAGTTTCTGGATCAGAGCAGTTACCTTCTCCGAATTTAGTCCTGTGGGGAGATCAAATGCCATTATAATCATAACATACCCCTTCCAAATAAATAAATAAGAGGCTGACGAGGGCAGCTTTCGGATAGGATCACTGTAGATCCTAGATTTAACTTCGCAAGAGCATCCTAGAGAGTGCAGAAGCCAGAAAGCCCTCCCACAGTGTCCTGCAAGACGCCGTCTTTCTCTGCTCCCAGCCCCCCGGGAGGGCTACATCCCCGCCCTCGCCTTGGTCTCCCCCCCACCACCACCCCCGGCCTTTCACCGCAGGGCCTCACGGTCCGCGGAGCCTGGGAGAGGACCCTGGAAAACATTCGCGGGAAGAGCGGCGCCTCACCCGCGTTGTTCATGGCGCCCACGCTTCCTCGTGGGGAAACGTTAGTTTTCGGGGTCCTCAGGTGAGCTCTGGGGTTACACTACAGCCCGCTGCCTAGCTGGCCGGACCTAATTCTCGCACCCGGAGAGCCGGAAAAAGGAAACCCGCTCAACGGTGGCCGAGAGAAACGGGGTCCGCGGAGGGACAAAACTCCCCCCTCGCGTTGCTGAGTCAGCGCCGTCGGGGGCTGGCCCCGCCCGGGGGAGGGCCGACGGGGGGCGGCCTCGCTGACGCTAGGGCGGGCATCCCAGCTCGGGCGCGGCCGGGCGAAGCCACCCACGTTGGCAGCCCTGATCGCCAGCATTGCTCACTCTTCATCCCAGCAGCGCCCTCCGCCATCTGTGATCCCTCTTCCTAGCCACAAGGGCGTCCTCCCGGGATCCCAGGCTCACAGAGGAAATAGGCTGAGGATTCTGTGCTGAGCCCAGATCCCTCACATTCTAACTTTGGGGAAACTAACGCCCAGAGGTCTTTTGAGAAGCCAAAGGGAGGCTCCAAGAGATGAGAAGGAATGAGGGTCCCAAAATTTGGCATGGGACCTTGGGATGGGTTGGCAGGTCTCAAGAAATCCACCCGAAAGCTTTTCCTGCGGACACTTATCTGACCAATCTGTTCATTTTTCAAGTGCAACTTGTTGCTTGGATTCTAGTGAGAACAAAGTTCTTGTATTTGAAAGGATTTTTGGAACCGATCTCTTTCCCACCCACCCATAAGCTACAACCACGGTTCTACAAATGCACATCTGCTCGTTTCATCTACACATTCTGGGCATCACAAGGCTCAGGAGCGGCTCCCACTCAGCCTGGCTTGTGCTAAGGAGAATGACTAGGTCAACTATGTGCACCATCCCCTCGCCAGTATCTACAAGACCTGTGAAAGAAACACACACCCGTCAAGATAACTAATCAGTTTTCCAAGATTAGGTGGGTGGAGCACTGCGTATAAAATAAATTCAACTGTACCCTTACTAAGCTGTTTCCGTGAAGCCTAGAATCTAATTTTTTTGTTTTGTTTTGTTTTTCAAAACGGGGTTTCTCTGTGAAACAGCCCTGGATGTCCTGGAACTCGCTCTGTAGGCCAGGCTGGCTTGAATTTACAGAGATTCCCACACACACACCTCTTTCTCCTGAGTGCTGGGATTAAAGGGGTGCGCCACCACCGCTCAGCCTAGAATCTGAGTCTTAAACTGATAATCGACCATTGTTCAGAGGAATTCCAATGTTTGGAAAAAGTCAAATGCAAACACCCATCTGTCACTTGAGAATGCAGTCTCTGTGTCCCTCCCTGAGAGACTTCACTGAAGGCTGGCAACATGACAAGCCACCATCTTCAAGGGAGCCAGCCCATCAGCTACCCTAGTCTGAGATTTTCTTCCTATTTTCTGAAAAAGAGAAACAAGCTAAAACTCAGGCTGAGAGAAAGCATCGCTCGTCTCGCACAATCAAGTTCAAGCTTCCTACCCAACGCAAACCATAAGCGTTTACTCAACATCTACCACAGAACAGATCCTTGGCAAGCTTTAATATGAAGACTAAAAAGTTTAATCTTGTCCCCAACAAACTCATGATGTAGGCCTGAGAGATGACTCAACAGATGAGAGCACTTGCTGCTTTTCCAGGGGACCCAAATATGGTTCCTAACTCCCAAATCACTCTGGATCCAACACTCCCTTCTGGCTACCATGGGCACTCATCATGTGTGCACATATATACCCAGACACACACACACACACACATAAAAAAATAAAATCTTTTTTATGTGGTGGGAAAGACATTGGACTTAATCTCTAATAGCCACACAAGAGAGCTGTATAAGTGGCAGCTAGTAGTTAGAGCCAGGTGCCACGAAGAAAAACAAAAGGGTGTGTGTGTGATAGGGCTAGGCTCAATAGTAGAACATTTGCTTAGCATGCATGGGGACCCTGGGTTTAGTCCCCAGCACCACAAAAAGAAAAAGGGGACAAGTGATCATAATTTTGAAGAGTGGATGGAATTTTACAGGACAGGGTATGAGAGAGATGGCATTCAAGGTAACAGTGAAGACAAGGCGTAAACCACACGACGCCATCAGACTGGGGCCTCTGTGCATCTCATTCTGATGTGGTTAAAAACAAAGACTGTGTTGAGATCAGAGGCCAGATGCACACCCGGGAAGGTAGGTTTGGGCTGAGATGTGAAGGGTTTTATATGCCACACCTGAGCATCTGGACTTTATTCTGGGCTTAATTAGGAGTCAAAAATAGTTTTAAACAAAGGAGCAATGTTCTCAGATCTGTGTGAAGAGAAATCTGGTGGCTATGGGACAGGGAGAGACCTAGGTTCGATTCTCAGAATGCACACTGTGGCTCACAACCATCTGTAACTCCAGTTTTGGGGGATCTGATGCCTTATGGCCTTTGTGGGCTCTCTGCTGGGTGATACAAAGACATACATACAAGTAAAGCATCCGTACACAGAATATTTTAAGAACCAAATCTTTTGTTTAATTGGCAATTGTAAAATCCATTCAAAATCCAGCACTCAATGAATTTGAGATGTGTCTGGCAACACATACCTGTGTTGATTCATATGACATCACTGCAGCCTGGTATTTGGATACAGCATACGATACAAACATTGTCCTGTGTATGCTGTCACACCATGTAACATCAATGACACTGTCTGAGAAACTTCAGCAATAGATTATACACTGTTGTATACTAGGAATTGCAGTGTGCTGTAAATACAAAATGTTCTGTTTTTATTGAAATGTAATGGTTTAATTACAAAAAACATTTTAAACATTTCCTATCATCATTTTCTTCATGTAAGTGTCAAATAATATATCCTTAGAATATTTGATTTTAAAGATGGCTGTTTGAGTGGCTAACATTTAAAAAAAAAATGCTGGCTGGGCAGTGCTGGTGCACGCCTTTAATCCCAGCATTTGGGAAGCAGAGGCAGGTGGATCTCTGTGAGTTCAAGGCCAGCCTGGTGTACAAGAGTTAGTTCCACAACAGGCTCCAAAGCAACACAGAGAAACCCGATCTCGAAAAACCAAAAGAAAAAAAAATTGCCAGCATTTTCTGACTTTTTTCTTTTGGGGTGGGACATAGGGTCTCACTATGTAGCTCTGGCTGCCTGGAACTCACAGAGATCCTCCTGCCTCTGCCTGGGAGTAAAGCCATGTGCTCCTAGCCCCTGGATCTCCCAGCAATTTCTGAAAAGGCCCTAAATGTACTTCTCCCATTGTGATGGAGGAAGGTCATTGGTTAAAAAATAAAGAAACTGCTTGGCCCTTATAGGTTAGAACATAGGTGAGTGGAGTAAACAGAACAGAATGCTGGGAGGAAGAGGAAGTGAGCTCAGACTCGATAGCTCTGCTCTCTGGAGCAGACGCGATGAAGCAAGCCGCCAGGTCAGACATGCTGAATCTTTCCCAGTGAGACTGGTGCTACATAGATTACTAAAAATGGGTTAGGCAAAATATGAGAATTAGCCCGTAAGAGGCTAGAGCTAGTGGGCCAAGCAGTGTTTAAATGAATACAGTTTGTGTATTGTTATTTCGGGGCATAAGCTAGCCAGGCGACCAGGAGCTGGGGTGGCAGGAACACAGCCCGCAGCTCCCACTACACCATTGAAAGTTGTTTTACATTTATTTATAGGCTTTTGTATGTGTATTGCGTGCACTTGTCTGCTAAGCCACCTCACTAGCCCACTTCTGCCATTTTTCATTCTATATGTATGCAACGCATCATTCTCAGCATTGAAGATTATAAAACCAAGCTATTGATCAACTCTAAGAAATGTTGAGGATGGTTCATGCCCTGCAATATCGAATTTTCATTCAATATTTAATTCTTTTATAAAAATAAACAAACATCTCTATCTTCTCAGTATGAAAATTCACCTTGGTCTTTCATGTATACCAAAGAATTATATTAAAATAGCTTTATTATTTATTAATAATAAAATTTTGGCACATATACACATACCTCTGGGGTCACATAAAAAGTACCTAGGTAACAAGGGACTGTAAGTGTAAAAAGAAACCCTGAATCAAGAGAGGGAATACAGAAAACCAGCAAGTTTGGGGTGTGGAGATATGGGGGTGTGGGGGTATGGAGGTATGGGGTGTGGGAGTATGGAGGTATGGGGTGTGAGGGTATGGGGGTGTGGGAGTGTGGAGGTGTGGGGGTGTGGGGCATTGGAGTCTGAACTTTATTTGAATCATGGCAACTTTGAGGTTCCTACAGGAAAACAAAGACAAGAACTGCAAGAGACATATGAAAGTCTAGAAATTAAGCAAGACACACGAACTAGAGTTATGACCATGACGTTTGCAGGAGAGGCCAGAACCAGAAGGATGAGGGCCAAGGTAAGCACCATGGACCTCAGCATATAACTGCACAAGGTGTTTAGGTCCTGAGGGCTCTAGGCTAAGTGTGCTCAGAGGGCTGCAATCCATTCTGAGCTCTGTTTGCTGTACCACGTACCCTGGCCCAGGCTGTGCAAATCAGGTTATGACAAGTCTTTTACTGTTCCTTACAAGGATGCCAGTGGGCAAGGGGAACATCAGTGAAAGCCAAGGGGCTGGGAGAAAAGGACAGCCCAGGAAGTTGGAGATGGCCCTGCGAGTTCTATGCTCAAATTCCAGAAAGGCCAGAGGTGATGGCCATGCTTGTTGCCAACTTGAATAACATGCCAAGTCAATGAGACTGCTGGTGCTGGAAACTCTGTGAGATGAGAGGCAGCTGCAGAGATAGAGGGTGGGGAAAAGCCTCACTGTAGCAAGTTGGGATGGAATTATGTCTGCTGGGGTTTGTGAGGAAGCAGCCAGCACAGATGAGACAGGACTCTGTGTCAGAAAGTGCAGTTGCTAACACACACACGCAGGACAAGAGAAGATGGGATCGGAATCACCCAGGAGGTGACAGGGACTTGGTTTACAGCTACTGCCACCCCTTTCCTGCCAGGAGTTCTATTTCTCCACCCTATGCCTAGAGATTCCTATCATCATTTCCTCCCAGATCTCCTGCTCTGCCCTATTGTCAGGGTGACACCCTTTGTACTAGCTTTCCACCCAGCAGCTCACACCCATACACTCAACCCTCGTGTGGGCACGGAGGGGAGGTACACAGTAAACTGGTTTTCCATTCCATCTTCCCCAAGGGAACCACCAAGGAAGACAATTTCCCTCAAATAAAACTCTTAGGACTTTCCCCCTCTAACTCCAGCCAGAAGAAATGCAGTGGGGCCCAGTGACATGTCATGGTGGGACAGAGCTAAACCCTAGGGAGCAGCACAGTGTGCCACTGCATTAGACTTTCTGCCCAGTGCTTCTATGGCAGAGCAAACATGGCCAGTCTCCAGCAAACTGTCCATCCAGGCATATCTGCATGCCGAACTCTTGGCCGGCCCTCCTGGCCTAATCAGTGACTGCGTGCAAGGTTCAGTGAGAGACTGGAAATAAGGCGGGGGCTGCTGTATGGGCAAAGGTGCTTGCCGCCAAGCCTGATCACCCAATTCAGTCCCCAGGACCCTACAAGAGAAAAGGAGAGAACTGACTCTTGCAAGCTGTCCTCTGATCTTTACATGCGTGCTGTGGCATGAGAAATACACGAGAAATAAAACACGATACAAACAAAATTTAAAAAAGAGATGAAGAGTGACAGAGGAAGGACCGCAACATTGATCTCTGTCATCTGGGTGCATGCATCCAGCACAGACACGTGTAAACATACAAAGGCATCCCTCACATGTAAAATTGTCATTTTCCTCCAGAGAGTCCACATTTACACACACATACACACACGCGCATGCATGCACGCACACACTTGTGTGTGTATAACTTGCTTCACATTTATCTTGATGGCCTGTGGATCTAGGAGTTTTTTCAGTGTCTGATGCAGGGTTTCCTAAATGAATTATGGAGGCATTACTTCTCCTTTCCATCCTTTCCCTTACCATCTCCTTGGAACGAGAAAAATGACCAGGAACTGACGCTTGGAGATGCCTCACCTGGAATTTTCTGAGACAACGGAGCTTATATCCCTTCGCTACACTTTCTAGTTTTGTTTCTGTATTTTGAGACAGGGTATTGTTAGGTAGCCCCTGCTGACCTGGAGTGCTCTCTGTGGACCAGACTGTCCTCAGACTCACAGAGACCTGCCTGTGCCCTTCACTACAGTTTCAACCCTTGAGCACAACTGGACTGCTTTCTTATGAGTTCTATGCTCCCTGCTTCTCCTAAGTTCCTTACAAGTTTAACCCAACACTTGACCTTTCTCTCTTGGCCCAAAGACTTGGCCTTTTGGCATATTCAACACCAGTTGTAAATGATGTCTGGGTTTTTGCTTTGCTCTGCTTCCTGAAATATCGCCCAAGGATCTCGAATGAGGCTGTCCCTGCAAGTGTTTTCCCGCCTCTGTCTAAGACACTGCTTGCAGCTGCCATTCTCCCAGGTGCTAGCCATCCACTGAACAGTCTAGACAGAGAAAGCGGTGCATACAGAGACAGAGGTCTGAATGAACCCGGGTGTAATGCGGGAACAATGAGACAGTCTGGTCAAATCAGAGTGCAGCCCTCGGGTTCCACAGGAATACATCACATATGGGGAGGTCTCAAATGCTCAGGATGCTTGTTGCCTTTGTATAGCATCGCATAGTCTTCACCCACCGCCTATGCAATCCTCCCAGGTAGTTTAAATTAGTTTAGATTGCTGATACTACCTAATGTAGATACTAGGTTAAAAACTTGTTACATCATATTGCTTAGGGAATAATAAGCAAAGCTGGCACATGTTCAGTAGAGGTGCATTTTTAAAGATTGTGTGTGTGCGTGTGCACACGCACGTGTATGTGTGTGTGTGAGTGCACGTGTGCATGTGTGTGCTTAAGTGCAGTGTGTAAGGATGTCAGAGGCATCAGATCCCCTCGAGCTGGAGGTACAGGCTGTTATGAGCTGCCTGACGTGGGTGCTGAGAACCGAACTCAATTCCTCTGCAAGAGCAGTACACTGTAACTGTGACTGTTGTGTCCTCTCTCCAGCTCCCAGGTGCACTACACACTGTGACTGTCGTGTCCTCTCTCCAGCTTCCAGGTGCACTACACACTGTGACTGTCGTGTCCTCTCTCCAGCTCCCAGGTGCACTACACACTGTGACTGTTGTGTCCTCTCTCCAGCTTCCAGGTGCACTACACACTGTGACTGTTGTGTCCTCTCTCCAGCTCCCAGGTGTACTACACACTGTAACTGTAACTGTTGTATCCTCTCTCCAGCTCCCAGGTGCACTACACACTGTGACTGTTGTGTCCTCTCTCCAGCTCCCAGGTGCACTACACACTGTGACTGTTGTGTCCTCTCTCCAGCTCCCAGGTGCATTTTTTTTTTTTTTTTTTTTTTTTTATAAATTTATTTATTTATTATGTATACAATATTCTGTCTGTATGTATGCCTGCAGGCCAGAAGAGGACACCAGACCTCATTACAGATGGTTGTGAGCCACCATGTGGTTGCTGGGAATTGAACTCAGGACCTTTGGAAGAGCAGGTGATGCTCTTAACCGCTGAGCCATCTCTCCAGCCCCCTCCCAGGTGCATTTTTTAAAAACATTTTCAATCAGCAATCAGTTAAATTTTCAGATACAGAATCTGTAAATATGGGTGAAGGATCAACTACATTTGATTAAGCACATTTGAAATAGTTCAATAACCATTAATAATACTTCATGACATGCACAGGATTCCAAGCAAGATAAAGCCCTCACAATATGTAATATTTGTCAGTAAATGCATACTTTGGGGACTGGTGAGATGCTTCAGTAGCTATGATTGCTTGTTGCTCTTCCAGAGTAACCGAGATCAATTTCCAGCACCCACATCAGAAGGCTTACCATCTATAATTCCATCTTCAGAGGATATGATACGTCATATGAACTCCACTAGCACGCATGCACGTAAAAATAAAATGAAAAATAAATCTTAAAAGAAATGCATACTTTTTTTATTTATTAAAGATTTCTGCCTCCTCCCCGCCACCGCCTCCCATTCCCCCCCTCCCCCAATCAACTCCCCCTCCCTCAGCAGCCCGAAGAGCAGTCAGGGTTCCCTACCCTTTGGGAAGTCCAAGGACCTCCCACCTCCTTCCAGGTCTAGTAAGGTGAGCCTCCAAACTGCCTAGGCTCCCACAAAGCCAGTACGTGCAGTAGGATCAAAACCCAGTGCCATTGTTCTTAACTTCTCAGCAGTCCTCATTGTCTGCTATGTTCAGCGAGTCCGGTTTTATCCCATGTTTTTTTAGACCCAGTCCAGCTGGCCTTGGTGAGTTTCCGATAGAACATCCCCATTGTCTCAGTGTGTGGGTGCACCCCTCGCAGTCCTGAGTTCCTTGCTCATGTTCTCTCTCCTTCTGCTCCTGATTTGGACCTTGGGATTTCAGTCCGGTGCTCCAATGTGGGTCTCTGTCTCTGTCTCCTTTCATTGCCTGATGAAGGTTAATATCCAGGAGGATGACTATATGTTTTTCTTTGGGTTCACCTTCTTATTTAACTTCTCTAGGATCACGAATTATAGGCTCAATGTCCTTTATTGATGGCTAGAAACCAATTATGAGTGAGTACATCCCATGTTCCTCTTTTTGGGTCTGGCTTACCTCACTCAGGATAGTGTTTTCTATTTCCGTCCATTTGCATGCAAAATTCAAGAAGTCATTGTTTTTTACTGCTGAGTAGTACTCTAATATGTGTATATTCCATACTTTCTTAATCCATTATTCCATTGAAGGGCATCTAGGTTGTTTCCAGGTTCAGAAATGCATACTTTTGAAATTGGTAGTGGTGAAGTGAACTAGAAACCATCTGTGCCACATGGCGGAGCATTTTAGCTGGGGAATAGTATCTGCTCTTCAAAAACTTATTCTTATTGCTAAGAGAAAATAATCTTGAATTAAGAAAATTTTGTGTGACGTGTGTGTGTGTGTGTGTGTGTGTGAAGGCTAAAGGTCTTCCTCTATTGCTTTCCACCTTATTTATTTTTTTTATTTTTTATTTTTATTTATTTATTTTTTTAATTATTAAAAATTTCCACCTCCTCCCCACCTCCTCCCCACCTCCCATTTCCCTCCCCCTCCCCTCCCCCTCCCTCTCCAGTCCAAAAAGCAGTCAGGGTTCCCTGCCCTGTGGGAAATCCAAGATCCTCCCCTCTCCACCTTATTTCTTAAGACTGGGCTTCTCACTGAATCTGGAACTTACCACTTCAGCTAGACTGGCCAGCCAGCCAGTTCCTAGGAATCCCCATCCCTCCTGTCCCAGTGTTTGGGTTCCAGGCATGCACTGCTACATCTTTTATGTAAATTCTAGGATCAAAACTCAGGTCCTCACTTGTACAGCAAACTCTTTACTCACCGAGCCATCTCCCTAGCTCTTGTGTGAAGGTTTAGGACCATATCCTTTCTATAAAAACCAAACGCTCTGGAATTTACTGTGGCAGAAGTTAAAGGAAATGGTGGGGAAAAGAAAACATTTAAGAAGTCAGAAATGAGGTTGAAGGACAGTTTACAGTCATATCATAAAGACTTTGAGGCATGTACACTTTTTAATTATTTTTATTCTGTGTGCATTGGTGTTTTACCTGCATGTATGTCTTTGTGAGGGTGTCAGATCCCCTGCAACTGGAGTTACAGACTGTTGTGAGCTGCCATGTAGGTACTGGGAATTGAACTCAGGTCCTCTGGAAGAGCAGTCAGTACTCTTAACTGCGAGCCATCTTTCCAGCCCCTGACATGTACCCTTTATTCATTGGGATATTTCTTTTCTTATTTGTCTTTTGTTTGTTTGTTTTGTTTTTGATGCATGCTTTCGCTATATATCCCTGGCTGTCCTGGAACTCACTCTGTAGACCAGGCTGGCCTCAAATGCAGAGACCTGCCTCTGCTTCGTGAGTGCTGGGACTAAAGGCGTGCGCCGCCACTACCCAACTCATTGGGATAGTTCTATATGTACAAAATCTCCCAGTGAGAAAAATCCTCAAATAATGTTGTTGTTGAACCAAGGCAGTTCTGTCTGCTGTGTGGTGTGCCAACTGTTGAAATGACTTTTGCAAGAAGAGAGTTTAGGTGCTGGAGAGAACAGCCAAGAGAGCCTGCTGCTTTTCCAGAGGACACAGAGTTCAGATGCCGCTCACAACTGACTCTAGCTCTGGGGATGTGACATCCTCTTCTGGTCACAGGTACCTGCATACACTTGACATACACACACCTATGCAAAAAATAAATGTTTAGTACCCCTGCTCCCCTCCCATGTGTGTGTATGTGTCAAGTGGTCACACATGGAGCCCAGGTAGCAAATTTCGAGTCTACAGGAACAGGATAGGGGTTGGGGGTGGTGACAGGCTAAGGATGAGGAAGGTGACTTGAGTTAGAGGTCACCAATGCTCTGCATACACAGACCGCCTCAGTTTACCATCAGGTCCTACAGAGGAGTGCTATCTACACCTCTCAGGTGGGTGGGTTGGTTGTTTTGGTTTGGTTTGGTTTGGTTTGGTTTTGTGGAGTTTGTTTAGTTTGTTTCTCATGGCAGGATTTCTCTGTATAGCCCTGGCTGTCCCAGATTCTCCATCTGTAGACCAGGCTGGCCTCAAACACAGAGATGGGCCTGCCTCTGCCTCCTGAGTGCTGGATCAAAAGTGTGCGCCACCACCGCATGGTAGGTGGGGGTTTTCAAAGGTCAACTAAAAGCAGATGAAAAGGGTTGAAAGAACTCTCTCTAGTTCCCCTCCCACCTCCACAAGCATGTGTGTGTGCACATGTGCCCATAATGAATAAAATAATTAAATGCAATAAAAAAATTTAAAAATAAGCCAAAAGAAAAAAAGGTACCAAGACCTAAATAGGCAACACCAACACTCAAAAAGGAAACAGATGATAAGAATGATAGAGCTACAAATCAAAACTGAAATAAGATTTTATACCTCTCTAATAAAACAACTCAAAGAAAGAAACAAACAAAAACAAACCGCTGTTGACAATTCTTTTTTTTTTTTTTTTTTTTTTTTTTGGTTTTTCGAGACAGGGTTTCTCTGTGGTTTTGGATGTTGACAATTCTTGTACGCTGCTCCTGAGAGCATAACTTAGTATTGCCAGCTTAAGAATACTTGTCGGTGCAGTCTCTGCTGTTGAACGACAGGAGTGCATCCTGACAACTGCATTGTTGACTTCATTGTTGTGCAAACACTCAGTGAGCTTACACAAGCCTGGGTGGCATAAGTCAATCATTTGATATGGCCCTTTGATATGATCAGGATGAGGTAAGCAGTAAAGAGGGGATGGACGATGCTAATGCTAGTATACCACGGCATATTGTTGAGCAGTAAAACGTTCTCCGTAAGTGGAAGGGGCATCCTGTAAATGAAGTATCATATCGTGAACAGGTAAACAGTCATTTGTCGTCAAGCAGCATGTGCTGGCTGTGCTATGCTATCACACGGCTGGCCTCCCAGCAGGCTTGCTCATAGTAGCACCTCAGAAACTTGGACTCTGCTGTGCTGTAGCACTGGGGCACGCGATCACTAGGCCACTGGAACTTTCCAGCTCCACCACAATCTGGTAGAAACACTTTCTTGCACACTACCTGTCACTGACAGAAGCATCCTTCTGTAGCACATGGCCATATTTCACAATATCCAAGGAGCACAAACTGTCTCACCCAGCCAGTCCAGTCTAGAGTCACTCTGGCTACTAGGAGCTTGTGGGCTACTTAAAGTAAAATTTCAAATGTAGATTAGGAATGTAGCTCGGTGGTTATCATGAGGGCCTCGTAAGTGTGGGACTCTGAGGTCAGCCCCTCGCAGGAAAACTAAAACAAAAATTCAGTTTTTCAATGGAGTAATCACCTTCCATGTGTTCAATATCTGTATCTGGCTGGAGGCAAGGCCACTGGGTGAAGCTGCTGTACCGCAGAAGGATTTCAGCACCACAGTGAGTTCTACTGGATAGCACTTCCCAGAAGAAACTGCTGCACTAGGAATCATGGTTTATTTTAGCATCGCTGGTGATTGCATAGGATCCCCCCCAGAATCCACTAATTCATTCATAGACACTTGCATAAAATACCACACGGAACTAAAACATTATTAATGCACATAGCAAATTATGAACACTATGCAGCCATTTTTAAGGGTTCATAAACAAGACAAACTAAAGAAGGAATTGGTTAGAGAGACACACAAAATGGCAAAATAATGAGGGTATATGTAGTTTGGGTGATCCCTATCAACGCACACACACACAGGGAAGGGGAAGAGGGAGAGACAGAGATAGTGAGATCCCAGCACATCAAAGGAGCCAAAGAAATAGATTTAAAAAAAGATAGACAAATAGACAAAGCAATGTTAATATCAAGACCAATATAGTTAACAAAGAGGAGACAATCTGAACTTCAAAGGTATTTGTAATTCTTCATTTCTTTCTTTTTTAATTTTTATTAGTTATTTACTTATTTACTGTTTGTTGGTTTTACAAGACAGGGTTTCTCTGTGTAGTCCTGGCTGTTAGGAAACTCACTCTGTAGACCAGGCTGGCCTTGAACTCAGAGATCCACCTTTCTCTGCCTCCTGAGTTCTGGGATTAAAGGCCTGAGCCACCACCGCCCAGCTAGTTCTCTGTTTCCTAAGTCGGCTCACAGGCACTCACTGTACTCATTATAACTAATTCTGTGCATTGTCTGAAGTTTGTATAAGTGAAGTCTCTCTTCTTAAAAAGGTCACTGTGGCTGCAGTGTAAATAATAAGTCTAAAGAAAGGAAGGAATATAAACTATATGTGTGGTGTGCTCACTACTTAGGTGTGGGAACAAGAGTATTCTGAGTCAAAGCCAGCCTGGGAAACAGGGAGACCTGGAGAGGAGGAGATGGAAGAGAGGAGGGAGGGAGAGGAGTAGAGAGAGGGAAAGAGTGGGGATGGGAGGGGATAGTGCAGGGGTTGAGAGACATCTTAGGAGACAATAATTTTATCCAGACAAGATCAAGGAGGCAGTCCTATCTGGGCATGGTGGTGTAGGTATTTACTTCCAGCACTCAGGAGGCAGAAGCCGGAAGATCCCTGAGTTTGAGGCAAGCTTAGTCTACATAGCAGGTTCCAGGCCAGCCAGAGCTACATAGTGAGACCCTGTCGTGGGGGCGCAGCACTAGAGGTGGAACTAGATGGAGATGGGATACACACTGGCAGTCATGCTGCACAAGATGTTTGCCTGATGTGCTGTGGAGCACGGAGAAAGAGCTTCGAAGTCAGACTGGGAACGTTGGGGAGAACTTTTCCGGGGAGACAAATGACCACCACGTCTTGTCCAACTTGGAATCTGTCAAGTGACAATGCCTGGGGAGAGGAATTCTAGTTGGAGTGTCCAAGTTTGCTTTCGGCTCCTGGGAGAAAACACCGACCAAAAGCAACTCTGGGAGGAAAGGGTTTGTGCTATTCCCAACCACAGCCCATTGTTGATGGCAGTCAGTGAGGGAATGCGAACAGGAGCAGAGACAGGAACTGAGGAGGAAACTAAGGATTCACTTGGCCTCCAGGCTTACTCAGCCTTCTTTCTTGATTTCCTTTAAAAAAAAAAATATATATATATATATATATTTATTTAGTATACAATATTCTGTCTGTATGTTTGCCTGTAGGCCAGAAGAGGGCACCAGACCCCATTACAGATGGTTGTGAGCCACCATGTGGTTGCTGGGAATTGAACTCAGGACCTTTGGAAGAGCAGGCAATGCCTTTAACCTCTGAGCCATCTCTCCAGCCCCTTTGATTTCCTTTTTATGTGTAGGGATGTTTTGCCTTCGAGTATGTCTGTGTAGGTGTGCATTCAGCACCCGTGGAGGCCAGAAGAGGGTATCAGATCTCCTGGAACTGGAGTTACAGACTATCGTGTGCTGCTGGGAACCGAACCCCAGTCCTCTGAAAGAGCAGCCAGCACTCTGAACAGCTGAGCCACCTCTCCAGCCTCTCATTTTATTTTCTTACACAGCCTAGGACCACCTGCCCAACCCTATCATGTGTAAGCTGGGCCCTCCCACATCAATTGTTAACCATGAAAATACCCCTCAGTCATGCCAATGGGCCAACCTATTGGAAGGGGATTTCTCAGTGGAGGTTCCCTGTTCTCCGATGTCTCTAGTCTGTGTCACACTGACAAGAATTGACCAGCACATGGAGGTTCCTTGTGAGAAACAGGATAACGGACTGAGGCTATAGCCCCATCAGTACAGTCCTTGCCAGCAGGAGGACCCGAGTTTAACCTCCAGTGCCCAAATAGAAAGCTACTAGGTGTGGCAGCCCACACTTGTAATCCCAGTACTGAGGAAGTAGAGATGGGCGGGTCCCTGGGGTTTGCTGGCCAACCAGCCTAGCCTACTCTGCCAGTCCAGAGAGGTTCTGCTTGAAAAACAAGGTAGATGGTTCCTGAGGAACACCACTGTAAGAGAGGTCGTCTTCTGCCTCCCCGCAGGGTGCCCGCACCCACACCCCAAAAAGGAAAGGAAAACAGGATCAAGCACGTCCTCGGTATTGTGGGGATCAGATAGAAGGGAGCCCTGAGTGGGCTCTGCGAATGGTTCATGTGTGAGCTCCCGAGGTAGGATGAGGTTAGGGGAGCACCCAATTCCTTGAATTAAATAAGTTAACTCCCTGCTCTTACACATCTCACCTACAGTCACCAAGACAGAAATTTTATTGAAATACAGAAAAGTTGGACTGAAGATAAGAAGAAAAGAAGGGCAAATCACAGATACTAAAACCGGAGAGTTTTGTCTGTGGGAAAACAATAACTCAGATCCACTGGAGACCATAGTCTTTGTTCCCTTTCAGGAATGCTGCTGGACTGGCTTTGCTTGGCTGCAGGAGCCAGGGTTTTAATTCTTCCTTTGATTCTGAAGTGGATGCTCTCTAAAGCAAATAAATCTCCCAGAGCAATAACCATGTTGCTGTTTTCTTCCTTTCTTGGGACAAAAGGTGAAAACGTTACTAAATAAAGCTCACAGGAGAGGGTGGCTGGGTCCCACACTTCCCAGCGCACGCCATTCTGCTATTTCCCCTGTGATGTCTGGCTTGCCTTCTCACTTCAGTTTCTCTTTTCTTTGTTCTACAAAAGGATGATTCATCAGATAGAAGTGAAACTGTGTTTGTAGCCCAAACGAAAACCAAGAAAGATTTGGCAGTACCTCACCCTGAAAGGGAAGGAAAAATAAGTTTCTCTTTTTAGGACTAAAAAAAAAAAACAGAAAAGAAAAGTAAGTGGCTTGGAGAGATGGCTCAGGGGTTAAGACCACTGACTGCTCCTCTAGAGGTCCTAATTGAATTCCCAGCACCCACAGGGTGGCTCACAACCATCTGTAGTGAGAGCTGGTGTCCTCTTCTGGCTTGCAGGCATATGTGAGGCAGAACACTGTATATATACATAATAAATAAATCTTAAAAAAAAAGAATTTCCTAAAACCCCTTAATTTAAAAACCTGGAGATGCCTCTCAGTGGTGAGTGATCGCCCAGCAAGTCCAAGTCCCTGAGTCGGTGGTCACATGGTGAGAGCCAGATTTCTTAAGGAATGCAGGCAGCACCATGGTGGTACATGCCTGTAATTCCATCCCTCAGGAACTGAAGCAGGAGAATCACAAAGTTTGAGGGCTGGGCTACAGGGAAAAGGTCTGTCTCACAGAACAGTACCAGAAGGAAAGAAGCATAGAGATAAAAAAAAAAAAAAAGCCAATGTTTGAAATCCACTCAATCTGGCTTTACCATTTAGAGGTGTGTACAGTCCGTTTCCTCTTCTAAAAAGGGATGTTCCTATTAAACACAAAATATCATGAGTAAAATGATTCCTACACCAACTATGTCACAGGCTTTGCTCAGTAGTCTGTGGTCATTTATTTCCCATTAACAACCCTATGCCAGAAGTGGGTTTGTCACTGTTCCCACGTCTTAGTTAGGGTTTCTATCGCCATGAAGAGACACCATGACCATGGCAACTCTTATAAAGGAAAACATTTAACTGAGGTGGAGGCTTAGAGTTTCAGAGGTTTAGTCTGTTATCATGGCAGAAAGCCTGGAGGCTGGGAGCATGGCGGCGGCACACAGGCAGACAGACATGGAGGAGCTGAGATTCCTACATCTCGACTCACCTGTGAGTCAGACCACTTCCTGCTGCCTGTAAGTCAAGATGTAGGGCACCCTGAATAGTTTAGGTTTCCGGATGCTGCTTCTCCAAGCTTTGACGACCGGTCAGACAGAACACTGCTATCACAAAGCTTAGGCATGCGTGCGAAGCTGTGAAGTTTTCCCATTCATCTGATATAGGTGGAAAATAAGGATGGCCAGTCAGTGTTCACACAAGGAACACACAGCAGAGGCGTCAGTTAAATGTGACTGTGAGATCAAAAAGCATCCTCCCCACCTTTGCAGTGATCAGAAGAAACTGTCAATTTAGCAGAAAGGCAAAGCTGGAATAAGTCGGTCGGGATTTCCTTAAAAACAAACGCAACTCACATCACCAATTGGAACAAAGTCCTTCAGCCTGGTGACTTCCGTGTGAGCCAAGTTTCGTTATCAAGCCATTTTATGAAGTCCCATAACTATAAAATCATTTCTGGAACTCAAGGTTATGGTGCCTCAGCAGCAACAAAGTTTATGCTCTCTTTGATGGAAGTGTTTAACAATGCCCTTGAGCTGCCCATCAGACCCACAAGAGAAATGCCCTGCTTGGGACTGACACTTTGCTTTGGAAAGAACATGCAGTTCGCAAAAATGACATCCAAGGTGGCAAAGCCAAGAATCATTATTGCTAAATATATACTTTTTAAATCGTGTAATACGGGGCCTCATGGGACTGAACAGAGAATATTCCTGAATGGTCCGTCCATTCTGAATCTATCAGAGATGAATGATTCTGTGTGGTGCAGTCAGGATGAGCCTCCAGCTTTTCAAAGCATCTGCTCATGAACTATACGTCATGAATGTCTGTCTGGCAGCTACAGCGTTCCCATGAGCATTGTTGGCTGAGCATAACGGCGCAGCATGAAACCACGGGAACCTGGCTGCTCACTTCAGTAACTAACCTGACCAAAGCTCCAGGAGGAGCTGTGCCTTCCCTAAGGACAAGATTCCAAAACCCAGGGGTGTAAGTCAGCTTTCCACCACTGTGACAGAATAAGTGAGATCTCAACTAGAAAACGATTCATATCAGCTCACAGTTCCGAAGTTTCAGTCTGTGGCCGTTGCATCCTGTTGTTTTAGGTTGATGGCTGTGTAGAAAGGAAATTGCGACGGAGCGCTTGCTTCCTTCCACGATTGCTAAAAAGGAAGAGTCCCACAATTCCCTTTGAGGAATACCCCCACTGACCTAAGACCGCCCACTAGACGGCACATCTTAAAGGTCCCATCACCCTCCAGTAGCCCCACAGGCTGGACCAAACCCAGGTACTAGACAAGCACTCTATTGACCTACACCACCTGTGTTCCCTTTACAGCAAATCCTTGAACACAAGACTCAGCTTCAGTTCATGATCTATTCACACTTTAAGAACCTTGAAGGACCCCAGTACCCGCTAGGGGGCGTATTCCTCTTCTCACTCCCTTCAGGGCTCCCTTTCTCTGGGTGAATGGGCGGAGCCTGGTCCCGGGACTTGAAATCTTTCCATAGCGCTTCTCCCTTTCTCTCATTCTGCGCTCCCTGTCTGTCCGCATCTGTTTTTCTATTTGATGTTAAAATCGTCGATTCTGGGTGTTTCCTTATATATCTGCGATATAGGAAGTACCTTATAGATGGTCATTTTTTTTTTCTGGTTTTTCAAGACAGGGTTTCACTGTAGCTTTGGAGCCTGTAGCTCTTGACAGGCTGACCTCGAACTCACAGAGGTCTGCCTGCCTCTGCCTCCCAAGTGTTAGGATTAAAAACGTGAGCCATCACCGCCCGGCTTAGATGTTCATTCTTGATGTAGGAGGCAGATGTGAACTGAGGTTTCTGTTGTCTATATGAAATAAATATGCAGACTGCCCCTGGATGATTTGTGGACAGATGGAACATTGTGGTTGAGATCCAAAATTCTCTTAATCTTATCGTGGACCCTTAAAAACCTAACGACACCAAATGGAACAATTGGTGCTTATGTGTCATAGTCAAAATTTTTACTGTCTGTCTTCATTCCTCCTGTCAACTTGCCAAAGAGCTGAGCATCCTGTAAAACCAAGAATAATTGTGGTATTTAGGGCCAAAAAAGGCAGTGATAGAATGGACTGGCCCTCCTTCCTAGCTGTGTGGCCTTGAACAGATCACTTAACCTTTCTGAGCTTTAGTATCTCCAATCATAAATAATGCCAGCATTACCTACCAGAGTAGCTATGTGAGTCAAAAGCAAGCAAACAAACAAACAAGCAACCCCTCCCCTGCAAAAAACAGATGTGAAATGTAAGATGTTTTATAAATTACAAGGTAACATGAAAATGTGAAGGCCCTTCCTAATTTATTTAAACAGGGGCTACCATTTGCTGAGAGCATCAGAAGAAATAAAGGCCAGCAGTAAGTCATGAGTTCCACAGCAACACTTTCGGAATCCGACCCCGACCCGAGCTGTACGCGTATGTGTAGAAACTGCTCTGAGAACATGTTTGACGGCACGGTGGAAGTGCAAGCAACCCGTGCCGCATGTCGGCTACACACCCACCTTGACGCTGTCAGGATAAACTCTCTTGCTGAGATACCTGTGCTTCGCGGGGAGAGCATGTCCTCTGTGGTCCCTGGCACAAAGGACCTTTGTTTTTCATAAACTGAGACAAGTGGCTTGATTTTAGTTGGGCTCACATTATTGCTGCCCCGTCCCCTCAAAGATGTGTTCCTAATAGACATAAAACTGCTCAAGGAGATAAACATGATTTTGTGGCAGGTCAGTCAGCACTTTCTATGACTCAGAGTCCATGGGGATAGGAGACATGGGCTTATTAAGAAAACTGTCCTTGGGTTGGCAAGATGACCCAGAGGTTAAGGACACTTGCCACCATGCCTGATGACCTGAGTTTGATCCTTGGGACTGCATGGTAAAAAAGGAGAATTGATCCTTGTAAGTTGTCCTCTGATATAAGCAAGCTACCTCCCAACACAATAAATAAATATAATTTGAAAAATTAAAAAGAAACTTGCCTTGGAATTAAACATTATTTTAATTAAACTATTTTTTTATTTGATGCACTGCTTTGATTTGCTTCGTTGCTGGAGATTGAACCCAGGTCCTCACACATCCTAAGAAGTGCTCCACCACAGAGCTACACTACCCCTCTTGAGTTCTTATTGGGATGGAAATACCTGTGTTAGTCAGAGGTTAATTTGTGTACAGTAACAACAGCAAATACCTTCCCAGTCTGGTGGCTTAACACAGAGACCTAGTTCTCATTTGCACATGAACAGGAAGCTCTGGTCCCGGAAGGTTACTAAGAACCTCAAGGTGGCAGGTGTCCTGACCTCTTGCCACAGCGGCCAAATCTGGGGACAGAGCCTAAAAAACCCATTCTGCTTTGCTATGCCCAGAAGTGGTCCTATTCAATTCTCTCTCTAAGCCCTTGACTAGAAGTCATGTAGATGGACAGACAGGAAACATGGTGAGCACGGAGACACTCGGGAAGTATCTTTGCCACAGTCCTCAGCCCCCCAAAAGGGCAGGAGGCTCTGGATGACTCACAGGCCTTCGTCCTCATCTTTGCACCACGGAGCAAGCTGCTCTGCTTTAGACGCCCAGCTCGTGCCACTTGCGTGACTAAGCAAGTCATAGCCTCCATTTCCACACCTGTGGAGATTCCAACACCCACCTCTGTACAGGTGCAGGAGACACTTGATTGTCACCGGGAGGGCACAGAATACCTAAGGCAGCAATTCTCCCCCAACAGTTCCGATATGGCAGCCTATCTCACAGAAAGGCATCATGACCGAGATGACTGTAAATTACCTTTGCTTAGAAATTCTCGGCAAGTCACCCAGGACACATCCCGATGGCATTCTCGGTAAAATGGGAGGTGTAGTTTTCTGCTGTTGTCTTTTTCCCCTCTGTGACATGGTCCCCACTCCAGTGCCCAAGCTTTAGACCAGCCTGGGTGTGAATCCCAGCTTAGTCACTTTCTTTAGTTAGCAAGCGTTCTGAGCCCAAGCATCCTCACTTTTTTTTTTTTTTGTACTGAGATTGATTTGGGGCCTCTTAACACTGGGACAGTCACGACCGTTTCACAGGGCTGTGTCTAAGACTACAAACATCATTCAGATCAAGTCCCCAGCACAGTATAGCGTAATTTTCTATCCTCTGATACATTCTACCTAGCATTTCTGCATTTGGTACGAGAGCTTTGTGACAGGAACCTAAGTGAGTTGGTGAAAGCCCACATCAACGCCAGGTTAGGATCTCTTTCAGGAAACGGCTCTGTTAGCAGGAGAGAACACATCCACTCCTAGATATTAAGGATCAAAGCAAACAAACAACAAAACAAATTAAATATGGAGACTCAGACATACAAATACACATTTCTGACTTCTTTTAAAGAATCAATTCTCTCTCCAGAGGTCAAAGTTAACTTCTGCCGGGCGGTGGTGGCGCACGCCTTTAATCCCAGCACTCGGGAGGCAGAGGCAGGCGGATCTCTGTGAGTTCGAGACCAGCCTGGTCTACAAGAGCTAGTTCCAGGACAGGCTCCAAAGCCACAGAGAAACCCTGTCTCGAAAAAACCAAAAAAAAAAAAAAAAAAAAAAAAAAAAAAAAAAAAAAAAAAAGTTAACTTCTAACATACAGTCCTTGCCACTCCATAATAGGGGCGACTGAAGGGGGAAAACTGGCAGGGAGGGGAAGCCATCTTCAACTATTCAGCCAGGCACTAATGATTATATTGGAGATATATATATGTAAATATATATATATACACATATGTGTGTGTATACATACACACACACACACACACACATGTTTTTTGAGACAGGGTTTCTCTGTGTAGCTTTGGTGCCTGACCTGTAACTGGCTCTTGTAGACCAGGCTGGCCTCGAACCCACCACAGAAATCCACCTGCCTCGGACTGGAGAGATGGCTCAGTGGTTAAGGTCACTGGCTGCTCTTCCAGGGGTTCTGAGTTCAATTCCCAGCAACCACATGGTGGCTCAAAACCATCTATAGTGGGATCTATGCTCTCTTCTGTCATAAAGGTGTACATGTAGATAGATAACACAAATAAATCTTTAAAAAAAAAAAGAAAGAAATCCACCTACCTCTGTCTCCCAAGTGCTGGGACTAAAGGCATGCACCACCACTGTCTGGCTATATTGGGTATTTTTGCTGCTCCTTTTATTTTTAATTTTTTAATTCTTTGAAAATTTTATACAGTATATTTTATCATAATGTTTCCCATCTCCATTCCCCAACACTATTCCTTTTGGGGTTTGGTAGTTGTTATTTGACACAGGGTCTCATCTAGCCCAGGCTACCCTCAAACTTGCTATGTGGTTGAAGTGAACCTTGAACTCCTAATACTCCTGCTTTCATGTCTCAAGGACTGGAATATAGGCATTTTCTACTACCCCTGGCTCACATTGTCAACCTCTAAAAGACTGTAGAATTTAAATAAATAAAGTACTATTTTCTTTGCTTTTAGGTGGAACTATATCGAATAGGTAATTGAATTACCCTAATGCAAATTCAGACTAACAAGTAAATATCATTGATAAATGTTTCTAAAGTTCAGAGGAGAGATTACTACAATAAGTAGAATTTGCTTGATATATTAATTCTGGCAAAAAAACATGGTGGGATAAAGGGTATAGGTTACTGGTAGAACACTTGTCCTGGGTTCAATCCTCAGCATTGGGGACAAATGGGGGGGGGGGCTGGAGAGCTGTTTCATCAGTTAAGGGCACAAATGCTCTTATAGAAGACCTAAGTTCAATTCCCAAGACCTATGTTAGGTGGCTCACAACCATTTGTAATGCCAGCTCCAGGGGATCTGATGCCCTTTGCTGGCCTCCATGTGCATTGCATTTTCTCTCTCTCTCTCTCTCTCTCTCTCTCTCTCTCTCTCTCTCTCTCTCTCTCACACACACACACACACACACACACACATACACGCATGCATGACACATTAAAAATAATAAAATCCTTAAGAAAAAGAATGAAGCTCAAAAAGAAGAAAAATAACAATACAAGGTGTCTGCGTTAATGGAAAGACAGAAAGGAGCAACTGCCTCTGTCTGTTCCACCCGAACTTGATCTCAAGTCAAAACTAGAAGTCCAAGTGTCAAGATTCTGCTTATCTCAGAGTGGCGGAGACAGCCCTGGGGAAGAGACAGGGCTCCTGAAGCCTGTAGTTTCATGGCCTAGGCAGGCTGACCGTGACTTTAACAGGAGACAGTATTACTGCTGACTCTGTCTTCTCTGAAGAGAAAGGCAAATGAAATACAGTGCCCATTTATGACATCGCTGTGTGTGTGTAGGCCACTGTCTTGGTGCCCGTGTGCAAGGTCACTGTTCTGTACACGGGTGAAGAAACTCTCTCCCGATGACCTGCAATTCTCAAGGATTGCTATGTGTCCTAGAACGTATTGTGATTCATAATTTTGCTATGTGGGGCAAAGGCATTACCTTTCCAGACCTCGTCAGCTCTTCCCCACATTTACCTAAAGCATGTGGGAATCAGAATTGCCAAGCTAATGAAAATGTAGTAAAGCTCTCCCAATCCAGCCTCCTTGTTTTCCAAATGCCCAGGGAGAGAAAAGGACTGCCCAAGACAGCACAGTCAAGACCAGAGTCAGCTCTCCTGCCTTTGCCTCCATTTCTATAAGAACATTTGTACTTCCTTTTCCTTCTCAACCAAACTGCCTCAAGCACTCACTGCCTGAGATCTGTTCCGTCTCCATACATTCTAAGCTCCTATCTAATCACCCAAGCATTCCAACTTATCCCAGTCCTCCTACTTTATCCTTGTAGCATCTTACCAGGGCTTCCAGATTCTACTTGGAGAAATCCTGCATGAAGCCAGATCATCTCTCCACCCACCCATCCCTCTCCTCCTCCCTTTTTTGGTATATTTATTACACTAAACACATTCTGAAGAGGGGAGAGGCTCCATTTCTTGTCTGGGATGTAAAGAGCACTAGAGTTAAGGTCAAGGACTTAAAAAACGCAAAGGAACAAAGCAGAAAAGAAATTTCTTTCAAGTTAGAAGTGGATTGCTATAAAAATACTAAAGATGGTTCTGGCCAGTGCCGTCTCTTGCCCAGCTCACTCCAGTTGTATGGGAGAGGAGCAGAAAATTCTTATGAGGAAAAAAAAAACAGGAAGGAAAAGAATGAAAGTGGAGGGAGTAACTGAGCTGAGCGATAGTACAGCTGGAGCATAGGCTGAGTCCTAAGGAGCACAGAAAGAGCTGTGCAAACGACCGCGGGAGAGCAGACAGAGGGCCGCCCTGCCCTTTGCACATTCCAGGCCTCACAACAGTTTTATGACAGCGTCAGCCGTGTTGAGATAAGGAAAACAAGGACATATGCTGAAAATTTCATGATACTAAATTTATTCCATTTGAAATTAGATCCGGACATCTTTAGTCCTAAGACATCAAGGAGAGGACACTGAAAGCAGGAGATAATTTACAATTTCATGTGTTCCCTGGCAACCCAGGAACGTCATCCTAATGGTGTTCTCTACTTTGATCTTCTTTCTTTCTTTTTTTTTTGGCTAATGCATTGATTTGGAAAACCCCAATGTCAGTTAGTCTCTTATCTAGAAAAATAAGTCAGATAGTAAATGGCTACCAATCTATTAGGAATAAATCACAATTAATTAACATATTCTTAAGGAGAGGGCTTAAACAGAATCTTCATTTTAAAACCTCTTGCATAAAATAGCTCCATCAGTAGCTTGAATTAGTCCTAACAACTACTGCTCAGTAATTAATTAAATGCTTCTTCTCAACCTCTGACAATTGGACCCGAGGGAATTTAAAAGCAGCAATAAATACAGTTGACGATACACAAATTGAGGTGGTCCTGATGCAAACTCTTCATGTGTTAGGTGGGGGCTCAACTTTCTCATCTGAAATGAAGCAAGAAATTAATTCGAACCACGATTGTAGGAATAAGGGAAAAAAATCAAAACGAAGTCCATCCTCTCAGGCGGAGCGCCTTGGTTTGTTCCCCACTGCCCACTTGCCACATGCGAACAAGAGGTAACAGCATGGAGGATGGGGCCAAGTGCCCTGGCCTTGCTGTGTGAACAGAGGGCAGCAGTGACTCCTACCTGGACAAGCTCCCTCAGTTGCTTGTGTGGCAATGCAGTTGCACAAGCCTTGGCCAAACCTGCTTAGAGAGTAGGCAGAAAGCCCCGAGGTGTTCCTGCCCTAGGCAACCTTCCCAACCCTTCCTCTGAAGTGGAGGTAGGTTTCCCCCACCGTCTATTCTCCTCTGAACCCCTCCACCTTCCAGCACCTCCAGTCTCTGGAGAAGGATGCCTGGAATGGGCTGATGAGGTGGAGCCTACTGCCCCGCCACTCCCACCCCCACCCTGCCCCCCATCCCCCACTCTCACCCCCCACCCTGCCAGAGTACTTACAGAGCTGTCTCTGAATTCTTGTTTTTCTCTTTCACGCAGAGCTACAAGGCAAGCACAGGTGTGTGAGTTTGCATCCTTTTCTAAGGTCAGGAGTGAACATTTTAAATGTATTGTCACGGCAATGGGTGCTGCGGAACTACAAGACCAGTGAGCACTGGTCTCTTTGACCATGTGGATAGATTTTAATGAATGATTTTATTGATCTTAATCAAAATGTTTCTAAATTCACAGTTAGGTTTTCATTTCATTTCATTATATTAAAAAAATCTTTGTGTATGTGTGTGTGTGTACACATACATGGTGAGGAAATACCATACCATAGTGCATATACGGAGGACAGAAGACAACCTGTAGGTTTCTGTTCCTCATGTGGGCTCTGGGAATTAAACTCAGATAGTCAGGCTTGGCCGCAAGTACCCTTACTTGCTAAACCATCTCTCTTATTCTCTCTTCTTCCCTCCCTCCCTCCCTCCTTCCCTTTCTTTCTTTGGAAAAATGTTTTGGATTGGAATAGAGGGTGGGGCAAATTCCTCTTGGGAAACACTGTTGCCCTGAATCAGATCTAGTTACTGTTGCATGAAGAATGGCTTGCTGACTGATGAATTCATCCTAGGGCGTTCTGTCTCTCTTTAAAGGTTTCCTGCCACATGTGTGCCCTCTTTGGCCCTGAGTGATCTGGCAGAGTCAAATGCATGGCATTCACCTAAGCATGCACATATATTCTGAACCACAGTAAACAGCAATGCCAACCGTTGGACGGCTCAAACTCCAGCCCACAGCTACAGAGCATGTGGTTGTATTCAGGAGCAGAGAATGCAGGCATCTGTTCCTCCCCGGGTTTATTTATTGTACCAGGGGCACCATAGCAACAATGAAAGGGGAAGTTATTGATTGGGGCTTTTCTGCTTCCTACCTCTCCAGAACTGGGAAGACAGCAGGAGAAATTTAAAAGGAAGAGAAACAAACTCCAAAGCCCCCGCCCGTGATACCATAGGCATTTCCACCCCAGCTTGTCCACATGTACTTCTCTTCTTGTAAAGCTCCACACAGGATAGATGCTGGAGCCTTGCGCATGTGTGTCACAGTCTCTGCTAGAACCATAGCCCTGGCCTCTTAGATGAATTTTCACCCCAGTAACTTAGAATACTTAGGTACCTTCATTATTCTTTTTCTCCTAGCAAGCAGCCCAAAACCCAAAGTCAGGAAGATCACGACACAAGCAGCAATGATTGCCTCTACTGGGATGGCTGGAACTTTGTCTGTTGGGAAAGCAAACACAGGGAAGAGCCACCAACTTCTAACTTACATGTTTATAAGAGGAGCATGGTCCCTTATATTTACACACACCACTCTTTTAATTAAATCTTTGCAACAGCCGGGCGGTGGTGGTGCACGCCTTTAATCCCAGCACTCGGGAGGCAGAGGCAGGCGGATCTCTGTGAGTTCGAGGCCAGCCTGGTCTACAAGAGCTAGTTCCGGGATGGGCACCAAAGCTACAGAGAAACCCTGTCTCGAAAAACCAAAATAAAAATCTTTGCAACAACCCCAAAAGATGAGGAATAGGGGTCTTTGACATGTTAGATTATTCACCCAAAATGACAGAATTAACAAATGGCCTGGGGATATTCTGAGCCCACTCCTTTGTGAAGGGAGTTTCTGAAATGTGAATACCCTACCCCGAGTGACCGTCCAGTTCATTTTGTGCTTTCTTTATTTTCCTTTATTTATTTTTGCCACATAAAGCAGAAGCAAATTGAAGTCAAGACCTTTTCAAAAGCACAAAGGATTTTAGGAGGACTCTCAGAAGAAGACAGAGGGAAGGAGGCTGGGAGAACAAGAAGGCGGAAAGGGCTCCCTAGGCTAAGACAGATGGGAGACATGGCTGGGCCCAAGGAGCAGCGTGCACAGTGGTCCGTCCGTCCGTCCGTCCGTACTGTGCTAGTGCCCCAGGCAGACAAGACACATAGAGAGTGGCTGCTTGGTGTCTGTCAGGCAGTAGAATTTCAGGCATCAGCCTTCCCAACCTTGGAAAAGATTTCCACAGTTCTCTAAATGACGAGGAAGGACAGTGAAGAGGCTGCGGCAGCCAGGACAGCTTGGAGACAAAACTCACTCAAACGTTAAGTTTACTTATTTGTGTTACACTTATTCACTTGTGTGTAGATGTGTGGGGTTCACAGGATGGCTTGTGGGAGGTAGTTCTCTCCCTTTACCATGTGGGACGCAGGGGCAGAAGTCAGGTTGTCAGGCTTGGCAGTGGGTACCCACTGAGCTATCTTACTGGCCCAACCAAGTATCTTTTAAATGTTTTCTTCCAATTATATTCAGTTCCTGCTCAGAATAACTGCAGAGGGGAGCGGGGAGGGGGGGTAAATGGATTAAATATTCCTCATTTTTTTTGTGTGTGTGTGGGAATACTAGGGCTAGAACCCAGGGCCTAACACATGCTAAGCAGAAATTCTACCACTGAGTTACACCCTCAGCTCCAGAGTGTCTTTCACTTCTGCCCACTCCTAGCTCTTCCCCCAAAATTACTCTCATGAAGGTGTGGGTAGGGTCAACCCTCTGTAGAGGGTGGCCTGAAGAGCCTTCTAGAAAACCCCAGCTCTGCATTAATCAACTCTGGGATACACTGCAGTCTTTACCTTACTGGAGACCTCCACTCACACACCAAGGAAGGCTATCATATCGGGACAGAGAGGAAGGGAAGGCCAGGTGACCAGGAGAAGAAATCAGAGTGCTGTCGCAGATAGGAAATATCTTTCACCAAACTGAAAGCTGTGAAGCCACATGTCACAACTTTTCTTCCACAAACCTTAGCTGAAACAAACCAACTGACCTACTGGCTCCCCTTGCACTTTAAGTTCCTGTTAGAAGTGACTCTGACACAGGCGTCTAACTGCCTGAACTCCTCCCTTTGTCCTGTTTTGGTGGTCCTCTCCCTCGGACCATTCTGGTAAAATAGTTTTTAACACGTGGGCTAATTCTTGTGCTGGTGAAGGGCTTCATGCCATCCCCAGCGTCTTGCTGTGCTTTAGAAACCGCCCCGCAGAGCAGGGGCGAGCCTGTGGGGGATCTGGCATCAAGCCCCAGGGAGCACCAGGAGCAGAGCAGAGCACATGCGCTCTAGAAGGCAAACGGGCAGCCTGGGAAGCAAAAAAAGAAAAAAGAAATAAGAAAACAAGCTAGTTTGGCAGACCTCCATCCAAAACAAGTTTCTGCCCACCTAAAAGGCAATTTGCTGATTGCCACAGAAGCCGCGTGATGTTTTTTTTTTAAAAAAAACATGGTCATAGAGCAATTATGCTTTCTTTCTAACCAAGAGGGATGCTATAATCACTCAGTCTCCGAGTGTGGTCTTAAAGTTAATTAGAATAGAACCACATGTGGCTCCCTGTACCATATTTTTGTTAAGGTTCTGGGTGAAGTTTAAAAAAAAGTCACAAGCGTCAAGGTGGTGTCCCTTCCATTGCTTCTGCCCTTTGGACACAGGCTCTTTGGTAGGGTTTTGTTGTAGCAGTTGGTTTTAATCACGTAGCCCTGAGGCAGACTGTTTTTCTCTGCAGGACAAATTACTGAAAAACCCAGTAACCACAGTGATGGGGCAGTCAACCAATAGCCACTCCCCCTCCTCATTGGCCACTGACTTTGTATCCTTGGCTCCCTAGTGTGGGGAGGAAAGAAACTGCTGATGTCTGGTGACAGTCCAGTCAAGCAGGATTTGGCAAGGAGGTTGGTTTGTTTCCTGGGAAATGGCAAGGCTGACAATGAATAGGTACAGTGGAGAATGTTCTAGCAGGATGCAGGAGCCTCAGCTTGTTTCCCCGCTCCCTGATACCCGCCCAAGAGCAAAGGTGCATGAAGGAATGGTGTACTTTTGTGGCATTGGGCTTTTCAATTTCCTTTTTGTCTGAGCAAGAAGCCCAAGGAGACTCATGCCTACAGGGCACGCATATGCATTCAGGCAAACACACGTGTAAAGCAAAATGAAATCTTTCAAAAGGGAATAAAATATCAGGCGAACACTCCAAATCTCACTGGTTCTCCGTGATCACAGGAGGATGAGCTTGAGCGAAGAGAACACAATGCTGAGGGAGAAGGCTCTGTGGTTAACCTTGTTTCCCCACTCCCTCCGCTGATCAGGTAACAGGACAGAAGTCAAGAATTACGAGTGATTTCAAAGATCTTTTCTTTTAAAAATCTTTTCAATATTTTTCTTTTGTACATTTGTGAATTATCTTCTATTACAGGCTGTGAACCCAAATGGCTAGTTCCTCCACATCGACGCTGAAGGGAAGATGCAGATGTTTCTTCGACAAGTTACACCAGAATTGCTTTCTACCTTGGTCCCAGAATCTCTGCTCAAAAGTCAGAGGTCTATATGGAGTGAGCATATTCTTCTATATAAAAACTTTTTTTTTTTTTTGGATAAGGTCTCACTGTACAACCCTGGCTGTCCTGGAACTCGCTTTGTAGACCAGGCTGGCCCTGAACTCACAGAGATCTGCCTGCCTCTGCCTCCTAAGTTGTTGGCATTAAAGGCGTGTGCCACCACATCAGGCTTAGATTTTTTTCTATTTAGAGCAAATACTGTACCTCTGAGCTATCCCAGCCCTTCTCAGTGTCCAGGATCAAACTCAAGACCTCCTGCACACAAGGAAAGCACCACAGAGCTATAGCCCCAGCCTCTAGCCCTTTTTACTTTTTTATTCTGGACATGATCTCACTAAGTTACCAAGGCAGGACTTGAACTCACAACCTTCCTCCCCTAGCCTTCTGTATAGCTGAGATTATAGGCTTATGGTACCAAACCTGACTCAGACTAGAATTCCTAAGGAAAATTCTCCTGGATGGGGATAATTTTCCAATGAAAATCTTAGCTACAAAGCATAACTGTCACCACTAGTGGTTAGCCCTGATAATATTTACCAAGCCCGTCTTCTGACTTATGCATCATGCTGAGCAATTAAGAAGAATTACCTGTAACAACCAGGTGGAAGTCCATGGTCTCCACTTTGAGAATTGAGCTAGCAATACAGCTGTAGGTTCCATTGTCGGATTTCTTGACTTTGGTGATTGACAACTGAAAAGACTCACTTGTCTCTTGGATTTGGTGACGGCCTTTCTCTAAAACCAGGACGTTGTTGTCTTTACGCCACTCCATTTGAGCTTGGGGGTTGGATTTCACGTTGCAAACCAAGCTTACATCGCTGTCTTCCTCCACAGTTTGGAAGTCATCTCCACTTAGATGAGGAGGGACTGTAAGACTCAAGCATTCAAGATTAGTTAGAAATGAACAGTAGTTAGTTCAGGGTCAACAATTCAAGATCTCCTTTCCATCTTTCTCAGAGTATATTCACCCCTTAGACAAAAATGTACACTCCACAGGCAGTAACCAGGGACATGAAAGTAAATGACGAACATTCAGTTCTAACTTCATAGGACTTGGAGGCTATAAAGATAGAACATGAGGGGCTGGAGAGGTGCTCAGTGGTTTAGAGTACTAGCTGCTCTTCCAGAGGTCCCAGGTTCAATTTCTGTGGCTCCCAGGGCAGCTCGCAACTGCCTCTAACTCCAGTTCCAGGCATCTAACGGCTTCTTCTGGCTTCTGTGGGTACTAGGCACATACAGTACACAGACATGCATGCAGGTAAAATAGTCACACACATATAGTAATAAAATAAAATGATTTAAATGTAAAGATTTTTCCTAAAAAGAGATACACCTAAACCTGTATAAGATAAGGAACATAATATATATATAATAATAGCTGGGCATGGTGGCACACACCTTTAGTCCCAGCACTTGGGAGGTAGAAACAGGCAGGTCTCTATAAGCTTTAGAACAGCCTGGTTTACATAGCAAATTTCAGGTTGGCCAGGGCAACATAGTGGAACCCTCTTTCAAAAACAGTCCTTGCTCTCTGAGCGTATTATACTAATCCAATTTGTACAAGGGTTGGCTAAAACAGCACAACACTAAAAACAAGCAAGGTAACTAGCCCCAATTCCACACACGCCCTCTGTTGTGACTCTGAGACAGCTACTCAACTGTTAAAGTTTCCGTTTCCTCTTTTAAAAAATAGAAGCAACGACTGGATGCTGACCTTTCTGCACTGTGAAGATTGATTGCGACAATGCCTGTGACTGGGATGCTGATATCTTTCTGCACTGTGAAGATTAATTGCGACAATGCCTGTGGAGAAGCCGGTAGCATGCTGACCACTATTACAAATGTGGTGGCAGTTTGGAAAGCTTTTCACACCCTCGGGTTTTGTATTTTGTCTGACTACATTTGCCTGGGCCACAAATTTGCATCGGCCCCGTGGCCCTCTACAAAGAAGGTCCTGCCTCAGGAAGTCTTCTAAGTGTGGTAAATCTTGCCTCTATGGAAGCTTTATAAATCCCCATGCCTCTCCTCTTACGTCCTCCACAGTTGTATTGTAACCAGGGATAGTCGGACACATTCCTCTTCATCAATGATTCCAACCCTCCCCCTCCCCCATGTCCAGGAGGAGAAACGACTAAGCCACGTTTCCCTTCTCATCTACGCCCCTTGTGTTTATTGGCAGATGTTCCGGAAATTAATAAACAGCTAGAGTGGGCAGTAAGGAAGGAGGTAAACCTGGAGAAGGAGGGAAAAGGAGCTTGTCTCATCTCCACACTGAATAATTAGACCCTGAATGGGCTGCGTTATTAATAACTTTCGCAGAAGAATGACATTTTGTTGCTCATTGGAATGAGCTTGAATTCTGTATCCATTTCCAACAAGGGTGGTGTGTGGTGTTCAGACACACAGGAAGCTGCTGGAGTAGAAAACATGACGGCCAGCACAACAGTTCCAATTGTGGAGACATCCTATTAACCATTCCTTTAAATTATTTAATGTTAATAAAAGTTTATACAAGTCCTCTTTTCAGGGACACTGGCCCTTTAAGAAAAATCACGTCTCAAATAAAGCTAAAACATTCTCTTTGACTTGCAGCCTAGTCACTTCCTGAATCCCTACTGTTTTTGTTATTGTTGCTGTTTTTAAGATAAGTTCTTTCCAGGTAGCCCAGGCTGGCCTTTAACTGACAATCCTCCTGCCTCAGGCTTCACACCAGTGCCAGCAGTATGTGGCCTTGTACCACCGGGCCCTGTTGCTGATACAAATTAATGAATAAAAGGTAAAAATACCCAAATAGAAACATAATTATAAGGCATGGCAGACATCTCACAGAGAAGAAACATGAATAGTCGTTAAATGCATGAAAGGGTGAATATCCTCATTTTTAGTTGAATAAGCCAGGTACAGTGGCTGACTTTGAAAGACTGAGATAGACCAATCACTTGAGCTCATAAATCTGAAGCTAGCCTGGGCAACATTGTGAGATGAGAGACACACGTGTAGGAGGATGGGTGTAGAATGCTCAATGTTACTGGCAGATACTTGGTATTCTCGAGGGGATGGGAAAATTGAGGCATTCTGATGTTTCATATGGGGACATGAATTGAACAGTGTAGCCAAATCAAGATTGGGACTTCAGTTGTCACTTAAAATGCAGACGCCCAAGACTGGCAGCTTCTTTTCCCTCCACTCACAAGTAACATTCAGCACCACGGAGACCGACACCGACTGATCGCTCTGTAGCTTGCAGGTAAAGCGAACTCCATCATCGTCTTCTCTGATGGGAGAGACACAGACAGAGCTGCTGTTGATTTTATTTCCAGTTTTCAGATCTACTATTCCATCTCCTCGGTACCAGAGAAGTTCTTCATCGCTGGTGTGGTTTTGAACTGCGCATTCCAGAGAGGCTTGGACACCAGATGGGGTGTCCAGGACATAGTTCTCAGTTCTGCCGTTTACAGTTATAACAGAACCTGCGGATATAGGGGGAAAAACAATTAAGGTAGGCAAATGTCTAACCTAGATGTCCACCAGCAGAGGACTGGTTAAATGAATTATGCTGCATCAGTGCAATAAAATATACAGTCAACAATGAAAAGCAATTATATCAATCGACATGATTTTACAAGGAGTTACACATAATGCTTTTTGTTTGGTTGTTTGGTTGATGAGCTGTTCTCAAACTGAAGATCCTCCTGCCCCAGCTTGCCAAGTGCTAGTATTACCTGTGTGAGAGCATGGCATAATGTATTATTAGCTAAAGTGAGAAAAACGGTAAAAAATTATGACCACCAAATTTTGCTGCACATTAAAACCACCTAGTGACCTTTTACATTCTAATGCTAAGCTCCTGGCCGTCTGATTGCTTGACAGGAGTACAACCTGGTTTCCTGGGTGGTTCAAATGCACAGTGAAGTTTCACAACCACCAAGTTAGAAACAGTGTGTACAAAACAATTCCAGAATGAGCTGATAGAAAAAAAATGGGGTTCTCATTAAGAAAAGCCTTGGGAAAATACCAAGCATTTTTATAGACTAGAACTGGTAAATATAGGTAAGATGTGGAGAATGACCAGGTTGATGTGTTTGCTTTGATTGGGGCGGGGGGGTGGAGGAGGAAAGCAAGGACCTGAAAAAGACTAGCAAAATGGAAAAGTATTTAAAACCTAAGTTCAAAGGTAGAATACAAATTCCATCTCTAATAATTACCACAAGCATCAAAATTGAATATGTATATGGACAAAAACTGACTTAAAATACCTTTTTTGTTAAGTGATAGGAATATGGATGAATCTCTTCTTGCATTTCTCATGTTTTAAATTTGGACAGTAGAGCAAAATTTAAAATTTTTTAAATGATTATGATTCATGAGGTAGACAAGATTTTGTGGGGTGTAAAATATCTTTTGTTGTTTGGGTTTTTTTGTTTGTTTTTGGTTTTTTGTTTGGTTTGTTTTTTTAGTTTTTTGAGACACAGTTTTTCTGTGTAACAGCCCTGGCTGTCCTGGAACTTGCTCTGTAGACCAGGCTCAAACTCACTGAGATCCACCTGCCTCTGACTCCCAAGTACTGGGACTAAATGCGTGTGCCACAACTGCCTGGCTGTTGTTTGTTTTTGGAGGCAGGGTCTCACCACGTGCCCCTGGTTGCTTTGGAATTTGCTATGTAGACCAGGCTGGCCTCAAAGTCACAGAGATCCCCCTGCCTCTGTCTCCTGAATGCTGGGATTAAAAGCATTCACATTCACCCCCATGCCCCACAGGTTTGTTTGTTTATTTTATTTATTTATTTTTGGTTTTGCCTTTTTGCTCTGATTTTTAATAAGTTTGTTATCATTACATTGTAACATACTCCTGAGTTTCCATTTTTATTTTCCTGGTTCAGAAGCAGATAACAAAAGATGGAGCTTTGGCTGCTGCTAGGCTGTCCTCCCAAATGTTTGCACAGCCTCTAACTTGAATGTAAGTGTGCCAGTGCCTGCAACTGTACACACTCATGCAAAGGCCGGAGGACTCCAGGGGACACCCTCTATCTTGGCACCTTATTGCCTTGAGGTAGAGCCTTCCACTTCAGCTCTGCTGGCCAGTGAGTTCTCAGTCTCCACCAGTGTCCACCCCCCAGTGCTGGGGCTACACAAACACAGAGCCTTGCCAGCTTTTACAATGCATGCTGAAGATACCGGCTAAGCCCGCAGCCCAGCCCCCTCGTTTTGTTTTCTGGTGTTTCTGATGGAACCTGGAGCCTTTAAGCATTCACTTTACTACCAAACTACAGCTACAGCCTTTGGCCTAATTTGTTTTACCATGAATAAGTATATTAAAATGTGAGGGAGGCCTTAAAGCCTCTTTAAGGCCGATATTGTGCTGTAGCTGACGAGTTCAAATAAACAGAGGATTACCTCTCTTGAAATTGGTACCTGAAATATATTAAAATTCAAGAAAATTCTGACTACAGCTCTAGAGACAATGGCACACTTCATTCTCTTAGACAATCAGAACCATAAAACAGTGTTATTTTACCACCCCCCCGCTTTTTAAAATGTTTTCTGATTCCTATACCGTGAACCATTCGTTGTATTGGGTAACCATTCCAAATGGGTACTTAAGGCTGTTTCCAATGTCCATAAATCATTAATTTTTTAACCTAAGAAGAGGTCATAGAGTATATTAACTTACTTGTCCTTCCCTGTGGCAAAGATACAATCACTAGGAGAAGGTTGCATGCTTGCAGTGGCCCCATGATCTTCCACACCATCCTTAATGAATGCAGGCTGGGTCTCCTGGAGGCAAAGAATGCAGTTGGTTCTGTACTTTGATCTACAATGAGTTTATGAACTTTCTTCCTATTAGACACTTAAAAAAGTCCCAAGTGACTCACCCCAGCTGTAACTGTACACTCCTTCTAGTTTTTAATTAAACAAGTCTGATTGAGTTCTTTTAGTTTTTAAGACTTTTTTTTTTAATGACAACAAAAAGAAAACTACAGTGATATAGACTAGTATCAGGTAGCCTGGAAGAGGGGGAAATGTCTTTCCTAGAAACGATGAGAAAACCGTCTCTAACAGAGAAAAATGAATTCTGCAGTCTCAGGTGTCCAAAATGAGCAAAGTCACTCTGCTTTGAAAGTCTAACTTGGATCATATTTGGAAAGCTGTTCTCCACTCAGAGAAAATCTTTATTTTATGAATTTGTGAATCTTGCCAGTGTGCATGCCAGCACCACTTGTGAGCCTGGTATTGAAGGAGGCGAGGAAAACAATGTTGAGTCCCCTGGACTCAGAGCTGCATACGGTTGTTAGCTGCAGTGTGGGTGCTGAGAATCGAACCCAGACTCTCTGCATTAGCAACAAGTGCTCTTGACCACTAAGCCATCTCTCCAGCCCATCATGGAGAGTTCTTGAGATTATCACTGTCTCCTTGTAGCAAACATGGCCTCTTGTCTTAATATTCCCTCCCCTAGTCACATGTGGTCTATAAAGGCTAGATAATCATGGCCTTCCTTTTCCCTTCTTCTGCTCCATCCTTCTAAGATATTTCAGGTCTGTCTGGGAAAAACATGTATACACGGTTTCCCTCAGAGCTAGGGGCAAGGAGTATGGTAGAGTACCTGCCTCAAGTATGCAAAGTCCTGGGTTCGATGCCCAGAACTGAGGGCAGATGGACAGACAAAAAGCAAAAGGGTACTGCTGCGCTTATGTCAGAAACACATCTGGAATGACTTCTAGAGTAAGTGACGTCTAAACACGTCACACACATTTGTTCAATCACAGCTAAGCAGTGACGTCTAAACACGTCACACACATTTGTTCAATCACAGCTAAGCAGTGACGTCTAAACACGTCACACACATTTGTTCAATCACAGCTAAGCAGTGACGTCTAAACACGTCACACACATTTGTTCAATCACAGCTAAGCAGTGACGTCTAAACACGTCACACACATTTGTTCAATCACAGCTAAGCAGTGACGTCTAAACACGTCACACACATTTGTTCAATCACAGCTAAGCAGTGACGTCTAAACACGTCACACACATTTGTTCAATCACAGCTAAGCAGTGACGTCTAAACACGTCACACACATTTGTTCAATCACAGCTAAGCAGTGACGTCTAAACACGTCACACACATTTGTTCAATCACAGCTAAGCCTACTTGTTTTGTCATTGAAACAGTCTTTCTTCCTTCCTTCCTTTCTTCCTTTCTTTCTTTCTTTCTTTCTTTCTTTCTTTCTTTCTCTCTTTCTTTCTTTCTTTCTCTCTTTCTTTCTTTCTTTCTTTCTCTTTCTCCTTTTTTACTTCCTATATTTTTTCTTTCTTTCTTCCTCCCTCTATCCCCCTCTCATTCTTTCTCCCTTTCTCCCTTCCTTCTTTCCTTTCTTTCCCCCCCCCTCTCTCCCTTCCTTCCTTCCTTCCTTCCTTCCTTCCTTCCTTCCTTCCTTCCTTCCTTCCTAAGATGGGGCTTCTCTTTGTAGCCCTGGGTGTCCTGGAACTCCCTCTGTAGATCAGGCTGTCCTTGAACTCACAGACATCCACTTGACTCTGCCTCCCGAGTGCTGGGATTAAAGGTGTGTACCACCACCCCACAATGCTGAGCCAGAGTCTTTGTAGACAGCCCAAACTGAGTATACAGAAATTTATGATGCTCTTAGCTCAGCCTCCTAAACACTGGGATTACAGGTGTGTGCCACCATACTCAGCAACAACCAACCTGTTGATGCAATGACACAATTTGCCAAATACATTTGCCCAAAGTCAATAAATGTTATGGTCAGTATTCAAACCCAAGACTGCCAAGGCTACACTCACAACCACTCTTCTGCCTAAATAAATATTCTTCCCCTTCAAAAGATGCTTCTTGTCTCTTCTAGTTCTTTGTCCCTCCGCTAGCCTTAGCGACTTGGTATTTTGTCCCCTTACCATCAATATTAACTCTCAAGAGCAGGAACATATCTCTGACTAATTTGGGGCTCTTTCACTCTTCCCTTGCTCTAGTCCTGTCCCAACAGGAGCAAGAGTGCTTCCCACCAGACAGGAAGGCCCCTACCAACCTTAAGATGCAGTTTCTACTAAACTGAAAAATTTGTCATTGAAATCTTCTTGCCCAAAGTATCTCTGTCACTCTATAAGCGTGATGACCTCAGCCAGGCAGTGGTGGCACACGCCTTTAATCCTAGCACTTGGGAGGCAGAGGCAGGCGGATTTCTGTGAGTTTGAAGCCAGCCTGGTCTACAAGAGCTAGTTGCTAGTTCCAGGATAGGCTCCAAAGCTACAGAGAAACCCTGTATCAAAAAACAAAAACAAAACAAAACAAAAAAAAGAGAGAGAGAGAGAGAGAGAGAGTGACGACCTTAGCACCAGTGAAATGATGGCTCAGCAGATAAAAATGCTTGCTATGCAAAATTGACATCCTGAGTTTGATCCCCGGATCCCATGTAAGAGAGAAAGAGAGAACAAACTTCTGAAAGTTGTCCTCTGACCTCCACATGTGTGCCGTAGCCTGCATGAGCCCACTTCCCCACGCCATAATAATAAATACAATAAAAAGAGTGATGATTAGCCGGGTGGTGGTGGCGCACGCCTTTAATCCCAGCATTCTGGAGGCAGAGGCAAGTGGATCTTTGTGAGTTTGAGGCCAGCCTGGTCTACAGAGTAAGTTCCAGAACAGCCAGGGCTGTTACACAGAGAAACCTGTCTCAAAAAACCAAAATAAATAAATTAAAAAGTGATAATTTCAGAATCTGATCACTAGTGAAGTTTTCTTAGCAGCTCAGTGAGAGAGCACTGCCATAGCCTGCGTGACGCTCCAGCTTCAGTCTCTAGCACACCAAGGAAACAAGGAGGGTTAGAAAAAAGATGATAAAACAGTAACTTTTTTCAAGCATACCCCACTATAGGTCCTTAATAAATAAATACTCAAGAGTGAGCTGGGTGGTGGTGGTGCACACCTTTAGTCCCAGCACACGGGAGGCAGAGGCAGGTAGAGTTCTGTGAGTTTAAAGCCAGCCTGGTCTGCAGAGAGAGTTCCAGGACTGCCAGGGCTACACAGAGAAACCTTGTCTTGAAAAAGCAAGCAACCAACCAACCAAACAAAAAACCATCAAGAGTGTGAGGCTAGCCGGGCAGTGGTGGCGCACGCCTTTAATCCCAGCACTCGGGAGGCAGAGGCAGGCGGATCTCTGTGAGTTCGAGGCCAGCCTGGTCTACAAGAGCTAGTTCCAGGACAGGAACCAAAAAGCTAAGGAGAAACCCTGTCTCGAAAATCAAAAAAAAAAAAAAAAAAAAAAAGAGTGTGAGGCTTCACCCTACTCTGTGAAGGGGACGAACACAATATCTCAATATCTCAATATCTCGAAGTCAAGCCCCTTCATTGGACTTCACTTTCTATAAAAGACAAGCATGTCACTCACCTACTGAGCTCCGAGCAGCTGACCTCCTCAGCTGACTCTTCCTCTGCCCAGGAACCCTGAATTATTTCCCTGTTATGATCCTTTATAATGCTTGGATTTGAACACTTTATGACAGTGGTGTCAAGTAACAGAGATAAACTGGGTGCAAAGTCTGTCTCCCTTTCTGGATTCTTTGAGAAGATGGTAATTGGGAATGGCATCTTCACAAGATCTCAGCTTTTCTGTGTACCTAGGTTACTAGGTGGGGCCGGATATTACTAACAGGGATGTATTGCTCAAGGGAAGCCTGAACTTGTGCAGAACCCTATAGCCATCTCACCCCACACTGTCACTCTCGACTGAGATGGCAGAGCCTGACGATCTGATAGCTGGAGAACTGTGACGGAACACGTCTAAGGACAGGTTTGGCTTTCACAATCATCCTAACACTCGGAGAGTTCACATAACTTAATTCTGGAAAATTTTTAATCATCAGTAACCTGAGCTCAGTGCTGAAGCTGTGCTAAGCAACCAGAGACGGTTTTAGCGCCTCGAGGCTCTCTCTGGATGGAGGAACCATTGCATGAGACATCAAGAATGAGCTAAACTGATTTTATTGATGAAAATACTCAAGTTGGATTCAAGAAGTGGCTCAGCGGGTGTTACTTGCTGTGTAAGTGTGAAGTCCTGAGTACAGCTCTCCAGAGCCCACGTAAGAGCCTGACTTAGTAGCTGAAACCCAGCACTCCTGCAGGGAGATGGGAGGTTGAGATGAGGGGAAGAGACCAAAGAATTCCAAAAAGGCCCCTGCCTCAAACAAGGTGGAAGATGGGGACCAAGACCCAAGGCTGTCCTCTGACTTCCATACATGCATGGACACTCATGCACGTGCATGCACACAGCCCCACCCCCAAACACTCATCTTTTATGGTAGTATTACTAATGGATATTTTATCTGCCAAGTACTATTGTTTCCATTCACTAAAAAATAGAAGGATGTTTATGATTATCCACAATCCCCCTTTTCTGTTGCTGGGAATCAAACCCAGAGTTTATATATGCTGGGCAAGCACTCTACCACTGAGGTACACCCTCAACTCTCCTCATCTTTGTTTAGTGGTCATTTGTTTATTATTTTAAGGCAAGGTCTCACATAGCCTAAGCTGGCTTTGAACTCACTATGTAGCTGTGGCTACTTTAACTCCTGTTTCTCCTGGCCCCACTCCAAATGTTAGGATTACAGGTGCATACCACCACACTTGGCTCTTTCCATGTATTTTAACACATTGGGTAACCACACCAGAGACCTATTTCTTACTGACTGTGTGACTCTGAAAAGTTATCTAACCCCTAGGAGCCTTTTGTTCCTGATGAACACAATAGAATTACTATCCAGCACCCTCCCTATAGAGTCACTATGAGGATTAAGTGAAATGGAGCATGCAAAGCTGCTGTACAGTAGCCTCTTCATAAGCTGTAATTATTATTGTTATGAAGATAGACCGGGCATGGCCCAGCCTTGCTCCAGCATTGTTCAAGCAAGGATCATCATCTAGAATTGCTCCTGTGGGCTGGGTACAACCCTCTCACCCCAAGCAAGCATGGAGTGTGTTCTCAATGGAAACAAGGGCAGTGTGTTCTACTATTATTATTTAAAAATGGTTTTCAGCAGTGCTGGAGAGATGGTTAGGCTAGGAGTGCTTGTTGTTCTTGCAGAGGACCTGAGTTTGGTTTCAAGCACCCGTGTCAGGCTGCTAAGAACTACCTTTAGCACTAGCTCCAAGGAATATGATGCCTTCTTCTGCCCCCAACAGGTACCTACACACACCCACATAGAGGCATAAATAACACTTAAAGAACCATTTTTTAATGATTCACTTATTCTTATTCTATGTGTATTGGTGTTTTGTCTGCATGTATGTCCGAGGGTGTCAGATCCCCTAGAACTGGAGTTATAGACAGTTGCGAGTTACCATGTGGGTGCTGGGAACTGAACCTGGGTCCTCTGGAAGAGCAGTCAGTGCTCTTAACCTCTGAGCTATCTCTCCAGTTCAATATAAATAACTTTTAAGAGTGACTTTTTGCAAAGGTCTGATGCCTTTGGGTTTGGGATCTTAGGATAAAGCTTTGAGAGCAAATAGTTCATCTAACAACCATCTCAGGAGGCATCATAAGTAAGACGGGGAGAGGAGAGAACTCCAGCGGCCGTGCTAGTGGGCGAATGACTACCGTGGAGCCTTCAATGAGCTCTGTGTGACACAGTCCACAGTCAGTTCAGGCAGGGCAAGGAGCCTGGGCCACTAGCCATCAGTGTCTTCCCATCTTTGGTTGGGAGGCAATGACTCTCCAGCACTTCCAGCCTGCCTGGTGAACCAGCTTAAAAACACACAGGAAGTTACTCGCTCTCTGGGAACTGTTTATGGGTAACTTCTATGTAGGCCATGAGGACATGGGTAGGGCACTATCAACAATTTCTATACCCAGATATTAGATAATATTAGGAAACAATAGTTGATTATTCACAGGGGTGATAATGGTGTTGCGGTTACGAAGGAAGAATGCCCTAATTCTCAAGCGATGCCAGCAAACCATGTAGGGGTTAAGCGTCATGACAATTGCAGCTATCAAATGAGTCAGCAGAAACAGGGCTGGGGACCTGGCTCAGTGGGAGAGTGTACCTTGGGTGCGCTCTTCGGCAATACAAACAGTAAAGTAACAGAATGAAACGCAGTAAAAGTTAGCTGACATTTACTGAATCCACCTAGGGTTATACGGATTACCCTTTTAACGGCTATCCTTTTAACTTCTGTGTATGCTTGACAGTTTTAATATTAAAATGTTGAAGCAGTGTATTAAGCAAGTATTTATTGAGTAGCTATTGTGTACTAAGTATTTGAAATACCAGTTCCATCCAAACCAATTATGGTGGCTCCAACCTGAAAGGTGTCTTCTCAAGTCCCTCTACTGCCCTCTATGGAAGACTGCTGAAGTAACTCTACAAAGTTCCAGTATCTCCTGGGGCGGCGGGGCGTGGGAGGGGCGGGATGCTCTGATGACAACTCTCCCAACTCCAAGGTGGAAATGGCTCTAGTCATTCTAGAGAAACTAATAAGGAAGCTGGCGAACCCTGTAGAGGGCCTTCAGCCGACAAGGAGGGATTCCCAACAAGAAAATGGTAGTGTGGTGGTGCCCCGTTTGGAGAATCAGAGAAGTGATGTGACTGCCCAAAGTCATCTAAGCCCCGGGCCAGTCCCCGTCCTAGAATCGGGGGGAAAGGAAAATTATCTTCCTGCTAACAATTGAGTCCAGTAGTTAACCTAAGCCTAAGCGTATGGCTGGCCTGGACTGTTAGCAGAGTTCAGGGCTTGGGGAGGGCCAGCAGCATATCCTCTTTTGTATGTGGAGGATCCTGGATTCCACCGCAAGCCCTGAAAGCATAGGGCTTTCACAAGTCGCTTGGGCCCAGCGGAGAGGCAGTCTTAGTTTAAGAGTTCTAAGAATAGTGACCCATCTGCCCCACATTCCCCGGACGCAGGCCTTTCTGGAAAGGTGCCAGACAGGAAGTAAAGGACCAGGAAGTCATGGCTTTCTCATTAAGGTGAGTATTACGGGGTAGGGGTGGGCAGAAGTGTGGCTTATCACTAGAAAGTATGCACTTAGCACAATCCTCAGCGATACACATACATGCACGCACACGCACGCGTGCGCACACACACACACATACATATACACTCACACTTACACAGACACATATATTCCCTACATACGTAAACACTCTCTCACACACATATATACCCCAGGCATACACACATATATGCCTCCATACATACGTGCACACACACATACACACACATGCACACACACATACCCCCCACATACACACATACGCATATATGCCCCCCACACCTTCCCATCCACATATTACACCCACACTCATACATACACACTCACCCAGGAACATCTCTAGGCACTTTTCCTTCGTCAGCTCTGAAGAGATGCAGGAGTCTTACTTGAACAAGCCTCTCAGGTATCTCTGACACAGTGGCTTTTGAATTTCTTGAGAGCCAGGGACTATAGAACGAGGTCTAGATCAGTGCAAGAAGATGAAAACCCTTACCAAAGAGGAGGATCAGGTACAGCCTCCACCGCGTGGCAGCCACTCAAAGACATGAGCTGGAGGAAGGGTCGGCAGGATGTTCATTCCAGCACCAATTAGAGGTGCGAGTTGGCGCCCTGCCATGGCTGGCATGGATGATAGACTCAGGGCTGTGCTGTAGGTCCACAGCAACAGGGTCCCAGGTCACAAGGGTTGCCTAGACAAGTCCCTGGGGATGCCACTGATGACTGTAGAGTGACAGAGAAGCAAGGAATCTGGCATTCACACTCTAGTGACCAAAGAGAAGCTTTTGGACCAACACAGGGACCCAGTTACCCTTTCTACCCAGAATCCAACAGTGCCCACTAAACTGCTTTAAGTTAGTCACAGGAGTGATATACATCATGAGCCCTGCTACCTGAGGCTGAGGCCAGCCTGGAGGACATGGTGAGTTCAAGGCCAGCTTAGGCAAGTTAGCAAAGTCCTGTCTGAAAATATGAAAGGCTGGGCATGCAGGTCAGTGGTAGAGGACCTGCCTAGCAGGCTCTGCTTCAGGCCCCTGTATTGAAAAAAAAAAAAAAGTCATGTGACCTCCAGAATTTCTAGCTTAAGCAACTCTCCATTCCCTGTCATTAGGACTCCTCATCATAAAAACTATAGCCCTTGAATCAAGGCCTGAATTGCCACAGAGCTGTCGTTCAGTGGGATTAGAGAAAAAGCTTAGTTGTTGGGAGGCCCTTGGTTCAGGCCCTAGGACCAATAACCAACAATAACAATGCATAAAACGAGGACTTGAGGCTCAGATTCTGTGCCCAGCACCCACATGGTGGCTTACAATGGTCTGCAACCCCAGTTGTAATGGATCCAGTGCCCTCTTTTGGCCTCTGTGGCACCAGGCATGTACATGGTGCACAAACATAAGTGAGGAAAAACATTCAAACACATAAAATAAAAAATAAATAAATCATTAAGAAAAAAAAAAAGACTGGGCTGGAGAGATGACTCAGAGGTTAAGAGCATTGCCTGCTCTTCCAAAGGTCCTGAGTTCAATTCCCAGCAACCACATGGTGGCTCACAACCATCTGTAATGGGGTCTGGTGCCCTCTTCTGGCCTACAGGCATACACACAGACAGAATATTGTATACATAATAAATAAATAAATATTTTTAAAAAAATTGAAAAAAAGAAAAAAAAAAAGACCAAAGAAACCATGTGTAGGGTTTCCAGATCTAGCCAGTGAAAAATACAGAACACACCCCACTGAATTTAAATTTTAGGTAAATAATACTTTTAAAATGCAGATATGTTCAGTATAACGATTAATGTGATAATTCTTAAGATCAACACTCGGTATACACTAATACTTAAAAAAATCATTGTTTCTCTGAAATACAAATATAGTTAAGTTTCTTATCCTGCATCGGGCAACTTTACATCAGTTTAATCTTCACCTTTTTTTAAAAAAATTGATATTTTTTTATACTTTGTGTGTGGATATTTTGTCTCCATGGATGTCTAGGCATCACAGGCATACAGTGCCCAAGGAGGCCAGAAGAGGGTGTTAGATCCCCAGGGGTTGGAACCACCCACAGCTACAAGCCACCATATGAGTTCTGTGTACAGAACCCAGATCCTCTGGAAGAGCAGCCAGTGCTCTTGACTGCGAAGCCATCTCTCCAGGCCCTCTTCACTTGTTTTTTTGAGACCCAGTTGCACGTAACTCAGGTTGACCTCTTTCTCACTACAGAACTAAGAATCACTGTGAACTCCCTTTAAAAAATATACGGAACAGTTCACAAATTTGCAAGTCATCCTTGCACAGGCACCAGGCTAATCTTCTCTGTATTGTTCCAGGTTTTGTACATATGCTGCTGAGGTGAGCACAGTGTCAATCAACTTCTGATTCTCCTGCCTCAGGCTCCTACGTGTTGGGATCACAGATATGGGCTGCCATGCCTGGTTTATGCCCGGCTGGGGATCAAACCCAGGGTTAGGCAAGTGGTTGATCAACTGAGCCCCGCCCTCAGCTCCTCCCTTGTCTTTTAAGAGGTAGAGGGAAGGAGGAAGGGAGGGAGGGAGAAGGAGGGAGGGAGGGAGGGAGGGAGGGAGGGAGGGAGAGAGAGAGAGAGAGAGAGAGAGAGAGAGAGAGAGAGAATAAGGAAAGGGACTTGTCTAAAGGGGCACACGTCTGTAGTGACCAACTGGAGTCAGAATCCATTGAAAACTGCCCTCTGCACATATTTCTCAGATGTATTTAATTTTTCTTTAATTAAAAAAATTACATTTATTTTTCTTGGGGGAACGGCATGCATGTGCCACGGCTCATGTGTGAAGGTGAAACAATCTCTCCTTGTACCATGTGTAGCTGGGGATTGAACTCGGGTCTTGAGGCTTGGTAGCAAGTACCTTAACATGCTGAGCCATCTTGTTGTTTCCTAGTGTGACTTCTCAAACTACTACAAATGAGTTTAGAGCTCTGGGAAAACTGCCAGACCCGTAGGCTATGCGCATGCTTGTGAAGGTTTGTGTGAGGGAGTCTGCATGTATGAGTGTACAGTTTCCTGGGAGATGCTCTCTCATCCTGGGCTGAACAGACTTAGACGTCACCTTACCCTCCACAGCCTACCTGTACTAAAATCCAAACTCATTCTCCTCCATCGGTCCTATCCCTTTCTTCCTTCTTCGCCCTCTATACATTTTGGATCCAAAGGAAGGACTGAGAAGTAATTTTTACCGAGTACCAATCACTCACTAACCCTCTCCTTACACCTTACGTGTGCTCTTTCAATCCATCTTTGCCTCCATTTAGAAGATGCCCATGATGGTTACCATTTCACTCGTAAGGATACTAAGCTTAATGGGCTTTGGGTTAAAGATGATAAAACTAAGACGGTGCAGTGGTTGTGGCTCAGCGGCAGGGAGCTCGCCTAGCATGCATAAAGTCCTTGGTTTTATCGGCAATATAAAAACAAAACCATGGGGCTGGAGAGATGGTTCAGAGGTTAAGAGCACTGGCTCCTCTTTCAGAGGATCTGGGTTCAATTCCCAGCACCCACATGGCACCTCACAATTGTCTGTAACTCCAGTCCCAGGGAATCTGACACCTTCACACCAACTCACATGAAATAAAGTTAAATAAATTATTTAAAAAACAAAACAAGACCAACAAACACAAATACTAGCAACCCAGAAACCCAACTGCAAATGTTTCCACAATACATGTCCCCTGTCCCCAAAGTAGATAACATAGTAACGTTAATACCATTGGTTTTAAACTTCTGCCAGTCTGGTTTTAATCATCTCTCTCTCTTTGATGTGTGTGTGTGTGTGTGTGTGCGCGCGCGCACGCATGCACGTGTTAATGCTGGGTTTTAATACCAGATGTCTTTCTCTATCACTCTTCACCTGTTTTGTTTTTTAAGATAAGGTCTCCCTCTATAGCCATGACTAGCCTGTGTAAACCAGGCTGACCTCAAACTCAGAGATCCTCTTGCCTCGCCCCAACTCCCTGTGCTGGGATCAAATGTGTATGTCACTACACCAAGCTTCACGCTATTGCTGTTAAACAGTATTTCTTGCTGAATCTGGAGCTCACAATCACTAGCTAGACAAGCTAGTCAGAGTCCCCAGAGATGCCTGCCTCCCCACCCACCCATTCTTTGAGTGACAGGCGCATTCTTCACTCCTGGTTTTGACCTGGGTACTGGGGATCTAAACTTAGGTCCTCACCCTTGTACATCAAGCGCTTTACTTTACCCACTGAGGCATCTCCCGGGCCTTTATCTTATCTTTGACACAGGATCTTACTGCGCAACTCAGGCTGGCCTCAAACTCAAAACCTGCTTTGGCCGCCAGCAACACTCTTCCTCCACTTGAGGGCAGGCACTGGTAAGAGCCATAGTACACCGGTGACCTTTGCGACTGACCACTAGAGGTCACTTCTTACCCACGTTGGTTCTTCCTCACAGGTCTCTCGCACTGACCGGACTGGTCTAGTCGGCTCAAAGAGAGTTGGGGTGGAGTGGGAAAGGAGATGGGGGAGGGAGGGAACCGGGGATTTCAAGACAGGAGGCTAGGACACAGAAGGAGCAATGCAGAATAAAGCGACTCCTTTAGAAGGCGGGAACAATGACTTCTAGTATCAGTCTTGAGAGAAATGGAAGGAGCATTCTAAGACTTCCTTATCCAAAGGGGGAGAGGAAGAGGAGGTGGGGCGGCACCTCCTGATGAGCTAGTCCCCACCTGTAAACAATCTCTTTGCTTCCCAGAACTGCCTCGTGGAAGTGGGTGGAGCTCCAGCCCCGGGCCTTGAGCACTAGTCGCTGAATATTTGTAATTTTGTACTCTTTTGCTTAAAGGGGCCTCTCCATATAAGCATCAAGCCCCACAGGACCTGGCTTTTAGCCCCACTGGCTCCAGTACAGAGGATTTAAAGAGAGAGAAAAAAGAGGCCAGGAGTTCCAAAGGAAAGCACCCGCCCGAAGACTAACAAGGGAGGGCTCCCTGTTGGGGTAGGAGGGTTCATTCAAGGGCCAAAGACCCCGGGTGATGAACTCCGCCGGCAGTCAGAGGTGAGGGGGTCCTTCCTCCTGCTGGTCTAAAGGTTCCTGTGGCTGGTAGTAGTTTGCCTGAATCTTAACAGACAGGCCTACAGCATCCTGTTAGCTGCTTTCTGAATAAACAGTGGTCTTGCCAACCATTGTGTCGATTTTGGAAAGGGGAAAAAAAAAACCAACACCGAAAGGACAGTCCCAGAATTTCTGTGCTGTGAACTTTGCAAAGAGACAAATGACAGGGTAGCAGGAAACTACCTGCTCACAGTTCCTGAATACCTGCTTTATCAGTTCTTGGTTAGCCGCCTCTCACCTTTCCCCACACCTGAAGATATAAACAGCCCCAAACCCCACCCTCCCAGAAGTGGATTTGAAACCTGAGTTCACTGGCTGCCCTGCCAGTAATCTCCTTTGGCAAAACTTGTCATTTCAGAATTTGGTATACTGTGTTGTGGGCAAATGGACCTGGTTCTGTGAGTTCTTGGGGAAGAGCCCACAGTGGGGGGGGGGGGGGGGGCGGAGGGGAAGTGCTAACATTCCTCCATAACAGCTGAACTGCTCTGCAGCGGAACTTCTGCCTTCCTCATCTCCCCCGACGGGGGCCGTGAGAGAGAAAAGAGGATCAGAAGAGGAGAGGGTACTTTATAAAAGGCCAGCCTAGCGCCCACTAAATGTTCTGCCAGCTCTGGAAACCCCACCCTTCCTGACAGTGTGCTCTCTGCTTCAGTAAACACCTGTCTTCAGCTCTCCTGCGTCTTTACTTCCTTTGTCCCGGGACCTTCAGTGCTTTATTCACCTCTGGAGAGACCTAGGACATCTGGGAAGCCAGCATGGCTCTTAGTACAGTTCCATATCGAGATAGACAGTTCTATTTGGGAGATGTGATGGGTTCTGGGATAAAAGTTCAAGCAATACCCATAAGGCTAAGGCCAGATGACATGAGGACCCTGGTTTTGAAGAGAACCACAGTGCTGGAACCTGGCTGGACCCAGCAGCTCCCAGGCACTGCTGAGAACTGACTGCTTCTCTCCCAGCTCCATGTCCAGCAACTTCAATCGGGTAGCTTGAAATTGACCAAGGTGGAAGTATTTATAGAATTGAAATTGGCAACCACTGCAAATCCAGATTCTCCTCTCTGGAGCTGTCAGACATCTACCAGAGCATCATTGTGCCACCCCTAACACACGTACCACACTGACTGCCTGCAGCCTCTGTGTTTGTCTATGTATGGGCTCACAGAGGAGACCTGCCAATGGTCCCTGGCAATCTTCCTTGCTCTGTTATGCAGATATTTTAAGTATTTTCCTGTTAATTACATCCCGATTCCAGACAGTTATCTCTTTTCTTTCTTTTATAACACATAATTGTTCTTGCACCTCGTTTGGAGGCCTTCCTTGCTTTAGGGATTAAAAGCCTTCTTATGAAATCTGGGGCAACGATGCAGCCAGGACAGCAAATTACCCTTTCTTTCCAGGAGTGAGCAGTACAGATGCCACCAACAACTGCACAGTACACTCCAGATGCATGCTGTGTCATGATTCGGTGTCTGTCTGGGCACCTTTGCAGTGGTAGAGACTGTGCCATCCAGCTTCACCCTGGTAGACACGTGATTTACCAACCTCCATCCTGTGCCCTGACCAGTGTTCTTCCAAGAAGCTGGAGGTCCTTCCAGAGGTCCCACAATGAAATCCCGTCCTTCTAGGACACCGGAGAAATTTTACACGAGCCTATTTGCATCAGATAGAGAGAAGCAGGCAAAGAGAAGTCACTTGATCAGGCCAGCCCCGATGATGGAGGTCTCAGTGTAAGACCATTAGCTGCAAGACATACCATGGAGAGATATACAGAAGGGAGAGGTCACCCACATGCCCACTTCCTACCAAGTTCTCCTCTAATAAATAATTTGAGGTGCCAGAGGTATTTGGCGGTAGAATACTTGTCCCTAAGTTCAGAGTTTAGTCATCAGTAACACACACACACACACACACACAGGGGTGGGAGGACACTGGGTGTGATGATATATCCCTAGGGGGCACTGGGTGTGATGGCGCACCCCTGTAAACCCCACACTTGGGAGGCTTAGACAAGGCTAGTCTAAGCAATGAAGTGAGACACTGTCTCGATAAACTAGAAAAAGAACAACAAAGAAAAAACCACCATACAGCTCATAAATAGTTAATAATTTAAAATGTTTAAAACTTTAAATCAAGGTGCACAGCAGGACTCATGAGGAAAAACAATCCCAGGCCATACCTCTGGCCATGGCTCCCCTCTTCTAAACCTGCTCCCCAAGGCATGTCATCATTGTTGTCAAGGTTTGTTACCATAATAACTAGTACAGTCACTTGTTTTGTGTTTTTGGCATATTTATGTCTAGAACAGTGTTTGGCACATGGTAAATATCTGTTGAAAACACACTGTCTCTCCCGTCTGGGCTGGGGTTTGAACCCAGTGCCTCTAAGCCACACTGCCAACCCTAATAATATTTTTATTCACTTATATATTAACCACATTTCCTTTTTATGTCCCCAACTGCTTCAAGGTTTTGCCAAGGTTTATCACTCCTCAGTGATGCCGTTTACACCTTTGTTTCTTCTTCCACAGCTACAGATAATATCTCTGGACTCTTATCTTGGTTTCTGAGCCAGTCTGCCTGACTTGAGGGCCATGCCCTTCCACGCTACACTGAACATCGCACCCCGAGCAATCCTGGGCCAGAGCTCCTCTGTGTAATTAGGGGAAACATGTTTTACAACAATGCGCAGGGGAAATGGATTTTGGACTAGCACATCCCAAGGAAGAACAGAAAGAAGATAATGGAGGGAGCCCTACTTAAGTTATTAAATTAAGGTCAAGTGTTAAGATTGCGGATATAGCTCAGTGGTAGAGTGTTTCCTTAACATTCATGAGGTCCTGGGTTCAATTCCCAGCACTGCATTAAGTATAGTTCAGAAGCATTGAGATATCAGCATATGTCGACAGCTCAAGGGCTTGGGATGGAGTTCAGCAGTAAAGCACAGGCTAAGCATGCACAACCCCCCTCCCTTTTAAGGGCCAGGAGTTGCATCAGTGAGTAGGGGGTTCAGTTCCAAGTCTAATGACTTGAGTTTGGTCCCTGGAACATACATGGGAAAAGTTAAGGACAAACTCCTCTGACTTCTACCTTCCCACATAACACATGCACAGCACACACGCACACACACACAGTTTTTAATTTTAAAAAGCTCAGATTTTTGCTAACACTCTCCTGTTACCTAAAGTGCTCTCCTGACCTTTCTATAACACAGAACCTGTTTCATACAGTAAGAATTCTTTGGGCATAAGAAACTGGTAGGCACCTTGGGTTCACCTCTGCTATTGTTGAATCCTGCAAATGCCATCTGTGTGTTCTTGGCACGCCGTGAAGAGGAGGGTGGGAGGCGAACATAGCCCTGGCATAAGCCTGAGTGTGGGTTACACTGACAGCACAGGACCAGAGGAGAAAAGAAATCAGGCAGGGCTTTGTTTGCTGGGAGCCCCTGGCTAGCACTGCGCACACAAAGCAAACACTGTCCACGTCCATGCCTCAATACAGATTTCTTGTCTTTATCCTTTCTCCACCTACTTCCAGAAGTAGAAAAGCATCTCTTGTTTTTTATTGTACTTTCTCATCCCCAGTCCCTCCCACTCTTTGTTCTTAAAGACACACACTGCCTCTGTGGATCTCAGGCCTTTGGACTCAGGCAGCACTCAGGACAGACAGCAGGGAAGCAACAGCTTCCCATGGGGCTCCACATGTTGAAACCATAAGGACTAGCCCTTACTCTGCCTTCTACCCAGACTCATCCCTGTGGTTCAGTAGGGGCATCCGGCTTTCTGCCAATTTCCCCACACAGCCAGCCAACTGCACATCTTGAGTTCTTACCCAAGGCCAGTGGAACCCTGTCAATGTTTGATGTGCCTTTTGCTCACCATGTAGAGAAAATACACCCACTGGAAGAACACTGTAGGCAGTAGTAGGGCTGCTTGGGCTATGACCTAGCTAGATTTGAACTGAATAAATTTAGCATTTGTACTTAAACAAAAAAACCATATCATTAATTGATACTATATTCTACTGGGAATAACAGAAAAATCGAAAAGTGGCTTTAGAAACTTTTTTTTTTTTTAGTTATAAACTGATTGGCCCATTTGTTCAGGCTTCTTATTAACTCTTTTTTTTTTTTTTTTTTTTTTTTTTTTTTTTTTTTTTTTTTTTTGGTTTTTCGAGACAGGGTTTCTCTGTAGCTTTGGAGCCTGTCCTGGAACTCCCTTTGTAGCCCAGGCTGGCCTCGAACTCCCAGAGATCCGCCTGCCTCTGCCTCCCGAGTGCTGGGATTAAAGGCGTGCGCCACCACTGCCCAGCTGTTCTTATTAACTCTTATAACATATTAGCCTATTATTCTTTTCTATGTTATTAGCCACATGGCTCGGTACCTTATTCTGTGAGGCAATCTCATCTTGCTACCTCAATGGCCCCTTCATTTTAATTTTATGTATTTATTTGTTTTACTTAATATTTTCATCAGTTTTAAAATATGTGCACATGTATGCATCTACGTATGAGTATGTACATGTGTGTGCAGGTACCCTCAGAAGCCAGGATACACTGGAGCTGGAGTTACAAGCAGTTGTGAGCTGTCATGTGGGTGCTAAGAAACAAACCCTGGTCGTCTGCAAGAGCAGCCAGTGCTCTTAATCACAGAGCTATCTCTCCCACCTATTTGCTTTTGAGGCAGAGTCTCACTCTGTAGCCCAGACTGGCATGGAACTTATGTAGCCCAAGCTAACCTCCAACTCACAGCAATGCTCCTGTCTCCCAAGCACTGGGATTACGAAAGTGAACCAACAGGTCGGGGTCACAGCACTAAGAGGTACTTCTGCAGTGAACCAGTCATCCCCACTGTTTCCCTGAGTTCTAGGAGCTACTTCAGAAGATGAACCAAAGATGAGAATGAGGCTAGGAGCTCTGTCTTAAAGTCTGTAGCACAAATGCAACAGCCTGGGAATAGGTGCTGCAGTGGGGGAGGGTAGCAGCATGGGGGACTGAGCCCGTGAGCAATGAGTGTGGTCTAACCAGCAGGAGCACAGCAGAACCAGAGAATGTCTGTTACAGGGAGAAGCATTTGCTTGGTGTCTGTGAGAAAAAACCAAAATATGTGATCACACAACTCTTTCTTCTGTTGGCTGTTGAGTAAGAGTAGAGGAACTGGGTTTGTTTGTTCCTGTATGTTCTCAGGGCCTTCACCCTGTGAGCTGTTAAACTTATGCAACAGCTGAGACTGTCATAAAAGACTTCAGTTCACTTTCTCCTCACACATGAGTCCTGTCTGCTTTGTAAACAGACTTATGCCATTTCAACAATAGACCGATTTACAGCCTTGTTTTGTCTTAATAGAATCAGATATCAGCGATGTTCCGGTGGTTTTGGTATTTACCAAGTCCATTAGTTAGAAGAATTCTTTGGAAAGCAAGATCTTGTTCTAGGAGGGGAAAAACATTTCCACACTAGACAAGTCTCTGTGGTTTGTTTGAAAATGACAGCAAAACAAAAACAAACAAACCAAGATGAACAGCCACGGTGGCACCTGGGGTGTAGCTCAGTAGAAAACAAAAACAAAACCGCTTAGCTCATGTGAGAACTGGGCTCTATCTTCAGCACAAAGATAAAAGAATAAGAAGCAAAGGAGAGCCTAAGTGGTGGTGGTACACTCCTTTAATCCCAGCACTTGGGAGGCAAAGGCAAGAAGACCTCTCTGAGTTCAAGGCCAACCTGGTGTTCAAAGTGAGTTCCAGGACAGCTAGGACTATTACACAGAGAAACTCTATCTCAAAGCCCCTTCTGCTCCCCACCCACAACAAAAGAAGGAAAGGAAAGAGAAATATAGATAGCTTCATGCTCATATATAAATTAAAATTTAACAATATATATTCAGAAATAAGGACTAATAAATTTTGAGCCTAGTATATCTGTCAGGGTTCTCCAGAGACATAGAACCAGTAGTTTCAGTCTATGTACCCGTCTATCTTTATCTGTCTGTGATGAGACTTCTGGGATTGGCTCATATCCCATGAAGGCCACCGAGTCCCACCATCTGCTACCTGCAAGCTGAAACCCAGAAAAACTGGTACTAAAACCATTCTGAGTCCAAGGACCTGAAAAGCAGAAGTGCCTGGTCCAAGCAAGGAGGAAGTGGATGGTGCAGCCCAAACAGAGAAGATGGGGGCCTTGGCTGCCTTTATTTCCTCTGTGGGTTGGACAATGGTCACCTGGATGATGGTAGGGACTGAGGATGGCTGGTCTTTTTTATTTGGTCTACTGATTAAAACTTTTCCACAAGAGCATCTCCTAGATACCCTCAAATAATGTTTTTCCAGCTCTGTGGGCATCGACTAGCCCAATAGCAGGGATGCAACACACAGTGAAATACAGCTGTTTGTTTACACCGTCCTTCTGTACTGGGTTTTTATTGCCTACTTCCGCATAACAATCATATTTTTATATCCTTATATAGAGCCACATTTCATTTTAACTAGCATCCTCTTCACTATTTGGTTTTAGAATGCTATTCTGTTGTGTGACTTTTGCATTATGATAGTTATGATTTTATAAAAACTTTAATAACAAGTTTGATATACCATTCATATAAAACCGACCCTTTAAAATTACAGTTTTGTAGGGCTAGAGAGATGCCACAGAGGTTAAGAGTACTTGCTTTTGCAGAGGACTGAGTTTGGTTCCTAGCACCCGCATTGCAGCTCACAACCATCTATAACTCCATTTCCAGGGAATCTGATGCCCTCTTCTGACCTTCATGAACACCAGACACATACAAGGTGCGCACACGTGCTTGAGGGCAAAACAACAAACTTTTAGAAATTACAGTCCTGCGCTGTTCGGTATCTTCACAGAGTTGTGCCACTGTCACTAGTGTCTAATCTCAGAACATTTTCATTGCCCCAGAAGAGATCCTCAGCAGTCACTCCTTATCTCTCCAAGTTTTCCAAAGCTGCTAATTGACTTCCTGGCTCTTTGGTTGCATACCCGAGCATTTCAGGTGAGCATAACCTGCAAAATGGTGGATTTTTTGTTTCGTTTTGTTTTTCAAGACAGGGTTTCTCTGTGTAACAGCTCTCACTGTCCTGGAACGAGCTCTGTAGACCAGAGCTGGACTTGAACTCACAGAGATCCACCTGCCGCTGCCTCCCGAGTGCTGGGATTAAAGGCATGAACCACCATTGCCTGGTCTTGCTTTCAGTTTGTTTTTTTTTTTTTTTTGTTTTTGTTTTTTTAGAATTTTTTTTTATTATGTGTACAGTATTCTCAGTATTCTGTCTGCATGTATGCCTGCAGGCCAGAAGAGGGCACCAGATTTCATTACAGATGGTTGTGAGCCACCATGTGGTTGCTGGGAATTGAACTTAGGACCTTTGGAAGAGCAGGCAGTGCTCTTAACCACTGAGCCATCTCTCCAGCTCCTTGCTTTCAGTTTTTAACTAACCTCTTTCTCTTCACATGAGTGTTGTTTTTAGATTTATTGTTAATTATGGTGTACATGTATCTGTGTGTGTGTGTGTGTGTGCGCGCGCGTGTGAGTGTGGATATCCACAGAGGTCAGAAATCTTCAGAGCTGGGGTGACAAGGCTGTGAGCCACCCAGTACCGGAGCTGGGAACCCAACTTACGTCTCTTGCAAGAAAAGCGAGTTCCCAGGGCTAGAGGGATGGCTCAGCAGTTAGAGCACTAACGGTTTTCCAAATGACCTGGGTTCAATTCCCAGCCCCCATATGGGTCCTAACAATTGTCTATAACTCCAGTTCCAGGGTATCTATACCCTCTTCTGGCCCCCTAGTCACCAGGCATGCACACGGTGCACAGAGATACACTGAGGTAAAACTCCCATGGACATAAAATGAAAAATATTAATAATAACAGAAAAGCAATTTCTCTTAATTGCTGATTCATCTTTCCAAGCCCAGCATGGCATCTATAAGACATCAGGGACCTCATTCTTTTTGCTATTGTAAAATGTCATCGCATGCATTTATCACTCATCAATTTGCAAACCTTTAGATTTTTCCCACTTGAGCTATTGTGAACCATGTGTCCAACAACAGACGTCTCAAGGGCACACCTCTTTTCATTTCCCTGGGGTACATTATCTGTGAATATAATTCCTAGTCAGAGGCTAACCCTGTTTCAGACTTTTTAAGAACTAAGCCCTAGTTTTCTAAAGTGGAACTATTTTATCACATCATCAATGTGTTGGAGTTGCAATTTTCCCACCAATCTAACAGGAGAAAAGTGACATCTCAGTACGTGTGTGTGTGTGTGTGTGTGTGTGGTGGTGTGGGGGGGGTCGTAATAGCTTGACTGAATGATAGTTCACTGAAGTATAGTTCACCCTGGAACAGTCACAGCTCAATTTCTCTTTGTTCGGTTGGTTGCTACTTTTTCTCCATTCACATCCTGGTTGCAAACGTTACACTCCACTCCACAGCATTAACACGGCTATTCTCAAGGTGGTTTTACATTTGCTTTTCTTCACTGGATAATAATACTATCTTTTCATAGGCTTATTGGTCATTTGTATATTATTTTTCTTTAGAGAAAAATCTCTGTTAAAATCCTTTGCCCGTTTTTTAACTGGGCATTTAAATTGAATCATGAGGGTCTTTATATATGCAAATTATATGTCCCTTATCATATATATGATGTGCAAATGTTTTCCATCACTTTGTAGGTTGCCTTTTCATTTCTTTCTAGTACTCTCTATGGAACAAACATTTTTAATTGTAAGGAAGTCTAAGCCAAGTAGAGTCAGGTGGTGCATGCATATAGTCCCTGCTTACAAGGAAAACCGAGACACTTGAAGCCTATGACGCTCAAGCAGTCCATCAGAAGACTTACTTTTGGAAAAGTCAGGGTCTCCTATGTAGCCATGGGTGTTCTGGAATTCACATAGACCAGGCTGACCTCAAACTCACAGAGATTTGCCTGCCTCTGCCTCCCGAGTGCTGAGATTAAGGGCACACGCCACCACACGGGTGACGCAAAGACAGTTCAGAGGTCAAGAACACACATGGCTCCCAGAGAACTCAAGTTCTCCTCCAGTACCTTGTCAGGTGTCCACACCACCTGTAACTCCAGCTGCAGGGTCTGCGGTGCCCTCTGTCCTCGGCAAATGCTTGTACTCACACACACCCCGCACACGTACATGTCCATTATTTAAAATACAACAGAGGGCTGGCCTGACAGCACAAGTTGGCTTACCAGAATCCACACGGAAAGAGAGAATGGACTCCTGCAACTGTTTCTGACCTTCACATGTGAGTGGTGGCATGTGAGTTTATCCTTGTACACACACACACACACACACACGTTTTAAAGGTTCAGCTGTTGTGTGGCTTTAGTGGGTTTGTTATGTATATGGTTTGTATGTGTGCTGTTTCCACCCTCACAGCATTCCAGTTGCCAGCATTCCTGGATTTTTATGTGGATTCTGAGATTCCAAACTGAGGCCCTAATGCTCGCACAACAAACAATCTTATCACTGGACCCTATCCCTCCTAAGACCTGTTCTAATTTTCATTTTGAGACAAAGTTTCCTGTAGCCAGGCTGGCTTTAGGCTTGCCAAGTAGCGGAGGATGACCTTGAACTCCTCGTCTTTCTTCCACTTCCACTTCCACTTCCCACTGGCCCCTTGCTACCGATTTGTGAGGCTATGCCTGTCTATTTTGTGTTACTTGTGGTTCTGAGGATGTATCTAAGGCATTATTCTCTTGTTCACCATCACAAAGTTTATTCCTGTTTTCTTCTGAAAGTTTTATGGCTTCAGAACTGTGATCCATTTGGTTGTATATAACATGAGATGGTTCAAATTCATTATTTTGCAAGTTACCATCCAGTTGACCCAGCACTATTTACTCAAAAGGCAATTCTTTCCCTTAGTGGCTTTAACAGCCTTGTTAAAAATTGGTTGACAAAAATTGGAAGTATGGGAACCATGGGAGAGGGTTGAAGGAGAGTAGGGAGGAAGGGAGAGGAGCAGAGAAAAAAAATGTATAACTCAATAAAATCAATTAAATAAAAGAAAAAAGAAAGAAAGAAAATTGGTTGACAAGAACTGGGAGGGCTTTCTGGACACACAGTTCCAGTTCACTGATATCTACCCTAGGCTACAGCCATTCTCTCGTCAGGGATTTAATGTACCCCTGGCTGACCTCAAATTCACCATGTATTTGAGGGTGACCTTCAACTTCTGACACCCCTTCTTCCACCTCCTGAATGGTGGAATTACGTGTGTGCACACCATGCCCAGTTTATGGAGGACTAGGGAAGCAAACTCTCAGTTACCTGTGCTTTTTCATAGGTTTGGTAGGTTTTAATATTTTCCAGATAGTTTTGGCTATTTTGAGCCTTGCACTTCTCTATAAATGGTAGGAACAACTCACAAACTTTTGAAAGAAAAAAAAAAAAGAGTAAGAAGAAGCAGCCGAACATTAAGTTGCTGCTGCTGCTGGCGTTTGACAGAGGTTGCACTGGATACAGAGCGGTCTGGAGTTAACACTGTCCCGTCGTTTCTCTGATCAGGAGCATGGGAGCACTGTCTGTTTAGGTCCCAGTCTCTTTCAGTGAGGTTTCAAAGCTTTTCAATGTAAACATCTTGTACTTCTTTTGTTAAATATATTCCTAACCATCTTATTCTTTTGGACGCCATTATAAATGGCTGTCCTATTCATTCTCTCATCCTACAAGTTGAGAGCACAGAAATACATTGAAGCCAAGTGTGGTGGCACAGGTCCATAATCCCTGCATCTTAGAGGCTAAAGCAGGAGGATTGAGAGTTCAAGGTTAGCCTGGGCTACATAACAAGGCCCTATCTCAAAACAGAAAATTTTAAAAGTACAACTCATGTTCCTCTTGTTTTGTGCAGCTTTGCTGAACTTATTCTAGATTTTTAGTGGCTACCTTGGCTTGTTTATTTAGAGATCAGATCATGCCATCTACAAATAGAGGTAGTTATGTCTTTTTTTCTTGGTTAGATGCCTTTTGTTAGTTTCTTTTTCCTCATTTAATTACCCTGACTGATGGATGTGTCCCCACATCCAGCTTTAAAATATGGAATGCTTCATGAATGTGCACAGAGGCCATGCTAATTTCCGTATCATTCTGTTTTAGTATATGTGCTACCAAAGGGAACACTTGTTTCTTATTCTAAGGAAAAGACTTCAGTCTTTCACCATTAAGAACCATATTAATATAGTTATTGCCGGGCGGTGGTGGCACACGCCTTTAATCCCAGCACTTGGGAGGCAGAGCAGGCGGATCTCTGTGAGTTCGAGACCAGCCTAGTCTACAAGAGCTAGTTCCAGGACAGGCACAGGCTCCAAAACCACAGAGAAACCCTGTCTCGAAAAACCAATATATATATATATATATATAGCTATTATGCTGTAATAATCCATTATATAGAGATTAATTTTTTTTAAAAAAAGGATTTATTTATTTATTGCATGCACAGTGTTCCACCTGCATGTATGTCTGCATGCCAGAAGAGGGCACCAGATCTCATTATAGATGGTTGTGAGCCACCATGTGGTTGGTGGGACTTGAATTCAGGACCTCTGGAAGAGCAGCCAGTGCTCTTAACCTCTGAGCCATCTCTCCAGCTCAGGAATAAATTCTTTTAAAGGTTTTTTGTTGTTGTTCAATTTTATGGCACACACGCACTGTGTTAGTAACACGGAAAATGCAAAGTTGACCCTTGCTTAGCCTTGACGGTTATTACTATCAAGGAACAGAAAGTGACCCTCGTTTGTTTAAGCACAAAAGTGATCCACTGAAGAGGTACGGTTGAGGAAGATGGAGCAGCAGGCTCTGAGAACGGGTGAAGAAGAGGGCCTGACAGCAACTGGACAGCAGTCTACATACATAGCTCCATAAACCTGAGTCAGCAAGAGGGCTCTGTGACCTCCACTGCTTGGAGGAGGGTGACAGTGACTTTGGCTGTGTTATAACGTGGAAATTGAAGTTGCCCTGGGAAAGGATGTTTCCCTTGCCATGGCTGCGAGTGGACACCGTCATTAGTTCTCCTCTTTATCTTCCTAATTGCTGTGAATTCAAAGTTGGAAGGGCTGAGGGTGTAGCCCAGTGGGTGAATGCTTGCCTAGGTTCCGGTTCAGCACTGCCAAACCAAACAACAGAACAACAGACTGCTGTTCTGGACTTACGGGTGCACATGCTGGCCTCACTGTTGGCTGAATTCATGAAGATCTTTCAAGACTGCTGTAGGGGAAGGAAGGCTGGGATTTAGTAAAGCACTTTGGGTGCATTTGGTGCTTGTAACTAAGAATATTCTTCTCAGCTACGATGGCAGTTAAGACCTATTTTTAAAAATGAACTGAAATTAGAAGTGTACATGCGAGTTACTGCCTCACAAGTTGGCACGCCGGTGTGTTTTGAAAATAGCAGATGCTTCTCGATTATAGAAAGAACAAATAGTTTTGACCTCTAAAAACTCAAAAATGAAAATTTAAACAGACCGTGTATATAGATCAGCGATAGAATGTGACAGAATGAGGAGAATATCAGAGGCCTTGGATTTACTCCTCAATACTGGGGGGAGGGGAGTGTTCACTTTCTATTTCCTTTTAATTTCATGTTAATATATACGTGTACCTATTTTGTAATGTATATGTTTAGCCATCCAGGTACATTATTTAGAAATATATAATATGTAAAATACATATATGATACTACAGATTTATGCTCAATCATTTTTATGGAAACAGTATGCTTCGCCAAGGGTTTGGAGAACACTGCCTCAGAATAGCTCTGTGTCTATGTTTGAGAGAAGAGAGGAGGCAGGGCAAAGAGAACAAGAGGAGAGGGATTACCTCAGCAAGGCAGCATTCCAGGTCCACAGTAGGAAGAGGCTGAGTGAGGATATTGGCTAAAAAGGAACAGGTCCCAGGGAACATGGTAAAGGGAAGACAGAGCCATCGACAGCCAGCAGTACACGAGCTAAGGAATGGCATGGGATCAACTACTTGACTGAGAAGAAGAAAAAGTCATTAGGGGATAAGGAATGAATTTTTCTTTAACTATGCTGAATCAAAATGCCTCTGGGGACACCCTGTGAAAGGACCCGTGGTGCATTGAGAAAGAGAAGCTGGATGGCAGTTGCCAATAATTACTTTTTAGAGAAATTTTAAAATCCATGTTTTACAGTTCTACAGTATGATACTATAAAGATGCTGTTGTGGAATACTCCTTTAACTGTGTAAAGGTGTGCTACATTTGTTTGTGCTTCAGAATACTGTTAACTGTGTAAAGGTGTGCTACATTTGTTTGTGCTGCAGAATACTGTTAACTGTGTAAGGGGTGCTACATTTGTTTGTGCTGCAGAATACTGTTAACTGTGTAAGGGGTGCTACATTTGTTTGTGCTGCAGAATACTGTTAACTGTGTAAGGGGTGCTACATTTGTTTGTGCTGCAGAATACTGTTAACTGTGTAAGGGTGTGCTACATTTGTTTGTGCTGCCTTTGTTTAACCATGTAAGGTTGTGTTGCATTTGTTTCACCTTGCCTGCCTAAGGCATCTAATTGGTCACTTGGTCTAATAAAAAGTTGATGGCCAATAGCTAGGCAGAAGGGGGATAAGTGGGACTGGCAGGCAGAGAGAATAAGTAGGAGGAGAAATCTGGGCAAAGGAAGAAGAGAGAAGAGAACAAGGAGAAAGAGAGGGACACCTGAGACAAAAGATAAATAAAGAGAAACAGATTAAAATAAGAGCTAAAATAAGGCTGGGCAGTCATAACTAATGAGAAGTCTCCATGCCATGATTTGGGAGTTGTTTAGTGGCCTAAAAGAAAAAACCTGGTACAAGATGTTATCATAAGAAACAACAAATTTGACTTCTTAAAACATGGACATTCCTCTGGACGTGGTGGCACATGCCCTTAATCCCAGCACTCGGGAGGCAGAGGCAGGTGGATCTCTGTGATTCCAAGACCAGCTTGGTCTACAGAGTGAGTTCCAGGATAGCCAGGGCTACGCAGAGAAACCCTGTCTCAAAACAAACAAATAATAAAAAAAAATCATTCTAATGATTGTTCATTATAATTCTTGGAAAACAAATGGGCTCCTGTGCCATTACTCAGTTGAGGGTCACATGACACCCAACCCCACTCCCTCCCAGTTCAATAGGCCCACTGAACGGTTAGCCTCATGCTATCTCTATGTAGCAAAACCTCTATACAGAGGATAGGCAGAACAATGATGCAAAGTCCTGGGCCACTATCCCATAACGAGTAGTGGAGTTATAAAGATAGCCTTGGTGGAGCGCTCCGACAGTCCGTCGCCATCTGCTCCATGCAGGTGTCAAGTGATCGCAGAAGCTTCCAACTAAACAGAATCTGAAGTCAAACATCAGCGCAGTCTACTATAGCATGGAAAGATTTCCTCCATTTATATCCACCGATTCTTCCCCAGATCAATGTTGGCTACAGTTGCAGGGAAAGCAGGCACTTAGTCGGCTCTCTGCGATCCTCTGTCATTCTCTCCAAGTCACCCACTTCTGAGTCCCGGATCTCTTCATGGGACCTCCTGCTCTGATGAACGCAGCGGGACTGACTCAAGGTGCTCGGCCCCTCCCATGGTCTAAGAAGAGCTAGATCCCACTGTCCCCTGTGGTACCTACTGGTTTCCCGTGTCCAAAGGGTCCTGGGTTGGCAATGTGATCACAGCCATGGCAGTAGATGCTCCATCCACACCTGGATGCTGCGGGAGACTGGGCAAACTATCTCTAGCTCTAACATCACCTTCTTCAGGAAGGAAATGTTTCATAAAGATCCTGCCACACTAAGGTGTTTAGCACTGTCACCAAGGTTCCATACCAGTCCCAGGTCCTTGTTAAATCAGTTTCTCTCTTGGGTCTCCCACAAAAACAGTCTGGGCCTGTGGACTGAGCATCAGATTCCTGCATTCTCAGTTCCCTTGGTAGTGCCTGCCTGTCTATTGCTTTCTAGTTTCTGGTGTTTCACGGGCACCTCAACTGGAGATAACTCCCATGTCCCAATAGCTCAGGGATGTGTGGTCAGATTGTTCAGCTTTTCCGCCTCTGCAGCACGAGATTGATTGTGTGTGCCTCTATGTCCCACAGCCTCAAAAGCCAGGCCACGAGGGTCTCCTTCACTGCTCATTTCAGAGTCTTCCTAAGCTCCAATAGCTCTGATGCCAGATGTTCTTTTCCTACGGTCTGCACCAGGTTGTTGTTAAGACCTCTATTGGTGTGCTGGCCATAAATTGTCCCTATCTCTGCACTGAAGGTCAGACCTGAGGCACATCTTCCGTCACTTGTGGGTCACTCTCCCTTCCTCACTGCTCTCTGACTTGTCCCAAGGGGTCCATGTTTTGTGGTCCCAGAAGAGACTCTATATTGTAGGTATTATCTAGGGCCCTTCTGCTGTTGGCTCCCTAGCATCATGGAAAATGGCAGCCCAGCATCTCCATTTCCCCTTATCTTTTATCCAATTACCTGCTAAGCCTGTGGCCAGTACTAAAGACACTGCAGTCCATCCCTCACACCAGCAATCCCCTTCTGGGTAGTCACCTCTGCCTGCAATAGACCCCTTGCTGCCTGTAGCAGCAGCCAGGCTGCTTCTGCAGCTCTTGCTGATACCTCCACCCTGGATGTGCCACTCCCAGGGCCTGTCACATTTGTCTAGACCTTTAGCATGTCACCCCATATCACCTAGACGACTATGCATAGATCCACCCACACCCCACATCCCCATCCCGTGCTGCCCAGGTGGTCCTCCACTGTAACATGTCTCACTAATCCCTGCATCTTTTGTGCCCCTTCCACTACCCCCACAAGCCCTATAGGGACAGACCACCATGTCAAAATTTCCTCAAAATGAACCCTGTCCCTTCACACAATGTCACTTCAGTTGTCTGTCTCATTTCCCACAGCAGGGACACCAATTTCATCCCAAGCTCATCTTTGATTTTGTTGGATACCTCCAGTAACATTGCAAGTGTTGCTCAAATTCCTTCCCATGGGGAGACAGAAAAAAAAATGTACCCTCTGCCTCTACCCCTCTGCCGTTCCAATGGCAAACCCAGGTACACTTTCACCAAAGTTCACTTATGGAACACGGAGTTCATTGGGCTTACTTACAAAGCAATGAGTGAGACGTTACTTACAGGACTGTGGGTGCTCTACCTCCAAAAGACCACACTAGAAAGTCTTTATATGGCAGGGGAAATGGTGTTCCCAAAGCTGCCTAGATGGAGCCCCCTCCCCTAGTTCTGCCCCACTTATATCCTCTAACCCCTCCCCCAAGCCCCATTCTGTGTACAGAATTAGGGCAGAATTGCATACAGCCAGTTGACGGGGGGCAGCTGGATACCCAGATGAGGGTCCCATGACCCAAACTGACTCTCCTATGAGGGAAGGCAAACAGTCAACAAGCTCAGGTGAGATGATATTTGTGGAAATACCCAGCCAAACTCCCAAAGGACAGCAGTTTAACTTGAGGCTTCATGCTATACAATAGGCATCTTGTATCTCAGTCTACCCAGCTAAATTTCCACTTGTGTATAAAGGCAAACAAAACACAATGTCAGGACTGGGGAGATAGCTCAGACAGTAAAGTGCTCCTGATGCAAGCACGAGGATTTGAGTCTTGATCCCAACCCATGTAAAAAGCCAGGTACAACATGTGCCAGCACTAGGGAGGCAGAGCCAGGAGGATCCCTGGGGCCTGCTGGCCAGCCAATTTAGCCAAATCAGTGATTGCAAGTTCAATGAGAGATGCTATACTAAAAAATAAGACAGAGATATCTAGACTTGACTTCTAGAGTCTCTACATGTATGCATATGCACCTGTACACATGAGTACACACACACAAACACACACATACACTTATATACACTTTTTCAAAATAATCAGTTTCAAACATTTAAAAGTTTATACTGAAACACTTCTTGAAAGTTATCTGATGGTGAAGTCCAGCCAATGAAGAAATTCCAGGATGAAAAACTGAAGAATACAGAAAACATAGCCTGTCATGAAATGTCAGACTGCATAAATCTAGAAATGAGGGCAAAACAATTATATATTATTTAAATTAGAACCCACATAGTTGAACAAGGAAGATCATCTACCAAGCAAACTGAGGTAGATTTCAATGTGGTGATGAGGACCAGGATGGAGCCTTCGAATCTAAGAAGAGAGAAAGGAACATTTGTTCAAGGGAATAGCTCAGTGCAGGGTACCAGGGTCTGTCCCCATCCTTCTGTTGGAAGACAGCTTCAGAGTGGGGTGAGGAGATGTAGTGGTGGTGGCTCAGTGTAAGATCAGAGGCTGAGTCAGATGAAACAAGTGCCCACACAGAAGGCAATGGCTGTCAGGGCCCTGGCAGGGTAGGCATCCCCTGGGAACGTATCCTGGGCTGGAGCAAGACAGTTTGAGAACGGTGACAATAGTGATGATGAAGTCCTTGGAAAGGGGAATTAAAGGTTTCTTTTTGTTTCATTTTTATGGACTGAGGTGGGGATTGCACTTGACTAGACTGTGCAAGGCCCTTCGTCTAATCTCTAGCATTATAGTTTTTAAAAGTTTCTGCTATTTCTTTGCCATTTTTCTTAAACTATAGGACTGATTTTTAAAATATGCCTTGGGCTGGGGATGGGATGTATCTTAGTCGGCAGAGTGCTTTCCTGTATAAACCAGGTGTGGTGGCACTTACTTGTGTTCCTAGCACTAGAAAATCCAAGGTAGGAGGGTCAGAAGTTCAAGGTCATCCTCAACTACACAGTGAGTTCAAAGCCAGCTTGGGATACATGATGCTCTTTCTCAACTAAAAAAAAAAGTCTTAAATCAGCAGATATTTGTTTCTTCTTGATATTACAAATAACTACCTGGGAAAAAACATTAAGATATACCTAAAGTACTATTTGATACACATGTATAAAAATGCAAGTTATATCACACTATTAATACTAATTCCTTTCAACTTTGTCTTGCTTCCCTAATACATAATTTTAGGTGCACCAATGTGGAGATTTGTTATAAGCATTTTAAAACTACTCTAAGGGATCAAGGGGATACAAATTGGAAAAGAAGAAATCAAACTCTCACTGTTTGCTGATGATATGATAGTTTACATAAGTGATCCCCAAAATTCTACCAAGGAACTTCTACACTCATAAACACTTTCAGCAATGTAGCAGGATACAAGATTAACAAAAAAAAATCTGTAGCCCTCCTGTACACAGATGATAAAAGGACTGGGGAAGAAATCAGAGAATCAAAACCCTTCACAATAGCCACAAATAGCATAAAATATCTTGGAGTAACTCTAACCAAACAAGTGGAAAACTTGTATGACAAGAACTTTAAATCTTTGAAGAAAGAAATTAAAGAAGACACCAGAAAGTGGAAAGACCTCCCATGCTCTTGGGTAGGTAGAATTAATATATAAAAATGGCAATCTTACTGAAAGCAATCTACAGATTCAATGCAATGCCCATCAAAATCACAGAAAAATTCTTCAAAGACCTCAAAAGAACGGTACTCAACTTCATTTGGAAAAGCAAAAAACCCAGGATAGCCAAAACAATCCTGTGCAATAAAAGAATTTCTGGAGGCATCACAATCCCTGGCTTCAAGCTCTACTATAGAGCTACAGTACTGAAAACAGCCTGGTACTGGCATAAGAACAGACAATGGAACCGAATAGAAGAACTGGATATCAATCCACACATCTTCGAACACCTGATCTTTGATAAAGAAGCAAAAAATATCAAATGGAAAAGGAAAGCATATTTAACAAGTGGTGCTGGCATAACTGGATATCAACATGTAGAAAAATGAAAATAGACCCATATCTATCACCATGCACAAAACTCAAGTCCAAATGGATCAAAGACCTCAACATAAAGCCAGCCATGCTGAACTTTATAGAAGAGAAAGTGGGAAGTACACTTGAACACATTGGCACAGGGAACCACTTCCTAAATAGAACCCCAGCAGCACAGACACTGAGAGAGACAATTAATAAATGGGACCTCCTGAAACTGAGAAGCTTCTGTAAAGTAAAAGACACAGTCAACAAGACAAAACGACAGCCTACAGAATGGGAAAAGATCTTCACCAACCCCACATCAGACAGAGGTCTGATCTCCAAAATATACAAAGAACTCAAGAAATTGGACACCAAAAGAACACATAATCCAATAAAAAAAATGGAGTACAGACCTAAACAGAGAACTCTCAACAGAGGAATCTAAAATGGCTGAAAAACACTTAAGGAAATGTTCAACATCCTTAATCATCAGAGAATGCAAATCAAAATAACTCTGAGATTCTGTCTTATACCTGTAAGAATGGCCAAGATCAAAAACACTGATGACAACTTATGCTGGAGAGATTGTGGGGAAAAGGGAACACTTCTGCATTGCTGGTAGGAATGCAAGTCGGTACAACCCCTTTGGATGTCAGTGTGGCGATTTCTCAGAAAATTAGGAAACAACCTTCCTCAAGACCCAGTAATACCACTTTTGGGTATATATCTAAAAGATGCTCAATCGTGTCACAAGGACACGTGATCAACTATGTTCATATTAGCTTTGTTTGTCATAGCCAGAACCTGGAAACAACCTAAATGCCCCTTGACCGAAGAATGGATAAAGAAAATGTGGTACATTTACACAATGGAGTACTACACAGAAGAAAAAAATAACAACATCTTAAATTTTTCAGGAAAATGGATGGAACTAGAAAACATTGTTTTGAATGAGATAAACCAGATACAGAAAGACAATTATCACATGTACTCACTCATACGTGATTTTTAAACATAAAGCAACGAAAATCAGCCTACAAACCACAGTCCCAGAGAATTTAGACAACAATGTGGACACTAAGAGAGACATACATAGATCTAATCTACATGGGAAGTAGAAAGTAGAAAAAGATAAGATCTCCTGAGTAAATTGGGAGCATGGGGACCTTGGGGGAGGGTTGAAGAGGGTAGGAGAGAGGCAGAGAGGGGAGCAGAGAAAAATGTAGAGCTCAGTAAAAATCAATAAAAAAAAAACCCTACTCCAAGGGTATAGAAAGACAGACTGCACATACAGAACCTGAGATCTCTCAGGCCGCCTCAGCCTGCCCTGTCCAGTTACCGAGTTCCTTGCCACTACTAACAGACACACAGAACCTAGTCACTGTGCCAACTTTCAGAATTTCACGGTTGAATGTTGGAACAAACTTTTAAATTCATTTGATTTCACACTTGTTATTTTCTTTCTTTTGTGGTAGAAGGCATCAAACCCAAGGCCTGCACATGCTAGACAAGCATTATACCGCTAAGCCACATCCCCAGCCCCCGCACTAGCTTTTCGTGCTACCTTGCCGCCACCACATAGATGGAGGCTTGAGCTTGCATCAAACTTGAGTTGCTTCATTTCCTGGCTTCTCGGAAGCCAAAGTTGCAAGGGCTTTGGCTGGGGAAGCTGGTGCCACATCAAAGGCACACACGGTAGACTCTAGATACAGGATAGCCAGACGAGCACTTGTCTAAATGGTTTAGGCAAGAATGACCTATTTCCCCAGCTCTTACTCAGCCTCTGGAAGGGAAGCCTCTGTCTTCAGTCTTCCAGTAGCTCTCTGTGGGATAGTTTTGCATGTTTTTCTTCTAGATCTGAATGAAAGCCGCTTCTAGGACATGGGGGGAAAGATACTTTGGGTCAAAGTCAAGTCCTACGGGCTCAGAATTCTTAATTGGTGGTAGTACCATTAACTCACTTTTTAATCTGTAATGGTTCCAAACTTTAATTCAAACTGAACCTGATTGGAAAGATTTTTTTTAATTATTAACCTACAATGAAAAACAAACAAACCAACCCGAGACACTGTAATAACATAGGAGAATATAGAATATATCCAGGTATATTAGTCAGGGTTCTCTAAAGTAACAGAACACACACACACACATATAGATGATGGGAATTTACTAGAATGAATTACAGACTGCAGTCCAGCCAGTCCAAGAGTGGTTGTCTTAACTGAAAGTCCAAGAATCCAGTCGTTGTCTAGTTCGTGAGGTTGGATGTCTCAGCAGGTCTTCAGGATACACTGGAATCCCCAAGAAGCAAACTCTAATGCCAGTGAAGGAATGGACTGATAGAGAAGGCAGGAGCGAGCAGGCAAAGAGCGGCTCTTCCTGCTTCCACTTCCTTATATAGCTGTCAGCAGAAAGCAGGCCCAGATTAGAGGTGGGTCTTCCCTCCTCAAAAGTTCTGGACTAAAGGTATGTCTTCTCACCCAAAGATTCTGATTAGAAGTGATTTTTTTCCGCTTTAAATGATTCAATTAAGGGCTGGAGAGATGGCTCAGTGGTTAAGAGCATTGCCTGCTCTTCCAAAGGTCCTGAGTTCAATTCCCAGCAACCACATGGTGGCTCACAACCATCTGTAATGAGGTCTGGTGCCCTCTTCTGGCCTGCAGGCATACACACAAACATAATATTGTATACATAATAAGTAAATAAATAAATATCTTTTTTTTATTTTTTTTATTTATTTTTTTTAATATTTATTTATTTATTTATTATGTATACAATATTCTGTCTGTCTGTATGCCTGCGGGCCAGAAGAGGGCACCAGACCTCATTACAGATGGTTGTGAGCCACCATGTGGTTGCTGGGAATTGAACTCAGAACCTTTGGAAGAGCAGGCAATGCTCTTAACCTCTGAGCCATCTTTCCAGCCCCATAAATAAATATCTTTAAAAAATGATTCAATTAAGCAAAATCCCTACATTTGTTTTCAGCCATTTTTAAGTTTTTCTTAATTTCAAATGTGACCAAGCTGACAACCAAACTAGCTGTCACACCGGGTGTCATCGGTAAGGCGCTATATTTATCGTGAGGCTATGTTCTCTGTATGTTTTTTAGTATAAAAGACATCCCCTTGTGCAATGAAATATAGGTAGAAGATACTGGGCAGACTGCTTCTGGGGTCCTCGTCCAGCAAAATGAAAAACAGGCAAGTTGACCTTGTCCTGTGCAACTGCTTTTTAGTACTTTTTCCAATATGGTAAAAATACACACAATTTAGAATTTTCCTTTTCAATCCCAGTTAAGAATACGGTCTGTGGTGTTAAGTATGCGTACATTGTTGTACAGGCTTCTCTACCACTCGTTTCCCAAGTTCCCATCATTTTGCCAAATCGTAAGTCTCTGCCTTCTGCTGACAGCTATATAAGGAAGTGGAAGCAGGAAGAGCCGCTCTTTGCCGGCTCGCTCCTGCCTTCGCTATCAGTCCATTCCTTCACTGGCATTAGAGTCTGCTTCTTGGGGATTCCAGTGTATCCTGCAGACCTGCTGAGACATCCAGCCTCACAGACTGGACAACGGCTGGATTCTTGGACTTTCCGTTAAGACAGCCACTCTTGGACAGCTGTGCTGTCTCCATCCTTTCACCACTGAGAATAACCTTGCTATAAACACGACCACTCTTTTTTTTTAAGACTGGACAATAATTTTTATATAATCAAATGTATGTATTTCCTTCTTATTTCTAATTTATTTGAGACAAGGTTTTAGACAGCCAACTAGACTCGAACTCCTGATCCCCCTGCCTCCACTTTTCCAGTGCTTAGCATGTTGCCATGTCTAACTAAAACATACACACGAGGAGTTTGATGAGTGTTGACACAGGTATTGATCAGTTTAACTGTCACCCAGAGTATAATACAAAATATCTAAATTGTCCTAGGAAGCCCTGGTGCCTCTTTTCAATCAGTATTCTCTCCCAAACAACCACGGTTAGGACTTTTGTCACCATGGATCAGTTATCTTGTTAACTTGCTACAGATGAAATTATAACAGCATGGAAGTACTTTCTTGGGTCTGGTTTCTGTAGTGATATTTGTTTGTATTTTAACAAATAAAGCTTGCCTGAGAGATCAGAGAAGCAGGGTGGCCAGCCACTAGAGAACCTTTTGCCTCTACCAATGTTCAGACCAAAGGGGCAATCCTGTCCTCAGACTGTCTCCTCAGACTTTGTACTCTAACTGCAGGGCGTTCCTCAGCCTACAACTGTCTCCATCAACCCTTAGACTGAACTGAAATCCTTTCTCTTTCCAGTTTATATTCCTCTCTCTTCCCAGTCCTATCACTCCTGTCTCCACTTTCCTAGTGCTGGGTTTAAAGGCGTATGAGCCCAAGTGCTGGGATCACCTTTGTGTGAGCTCTGTTTTTCTTTGAGACAGATTCAATCTTGTGCAGTCCGTCCAGGGTGGCCTTGAACTAAAAGAGATCCTTCTGCCTCTACCTCCTGAGTCCTGGGATTAAAGGTGTGTGCAACCATTTCCTGGCCTCTAGTGGCTTAGCTCTGCACTCTGATCTTTAGGCAAGCTTGATCTGTTAAAACATAAACAAAATATCACTACATTTCCACTTTTTTGTCTAAAATAAAAAAGAAGGCTATACCTAATAAAAGAAAAACTATATATAGTAACTATATATGGTATATACAGGCAATAAGTACATCAATAATGTCTAGTCCATTTGCATTTGACAAAGTCAGAGAAAATGCTCCATCATCTATCCTATCTTGATGAGTCCAAAGTCTTGTACCTAATTTGCTTTCTATCATAACTTGTATTTCCATCCAACTATCCTTTGATATCTCTCAACCTTGTACACTTTAGTGAGTTTCTTTTCTGTGTCTGATAAACAAAGAAAACTGTAACTATAACCATCTAGTCTTCAACTCCCTCAGAGACCCAAGAAGTAAATACTATTAACTGAGTAAGCAGGAAGTGCAAACAGTTAATTTCCAAAAAATGTGAGAAATGGCAGAAACAGATAGCTGCCTGAACAGTCACCCAAGTTTCCTATGCAATGTTGGTGCATCCATATTCAGCCTACTTGCCTAGAATATTTGACAGACTTTTCTACAAAACAGGATTTTGGAAGGACTTTCCCACCTTGTCTTGGCAAGGTTTTGTAGTCATTCTCTTTTGTGACCTGCTTATCCAATTTGGACACCATACCATCAGCAATTGAGGCAAGAGTATTTTCTTGCTCAATGACTTACTTTTGCCACAAAGGAAATAAACTCCATGTGGAGTTTTTTCAAAGCCCATTATCCTTGCTGAAGTAGATTGGTGCTGCCAGAAGCAGACATGTCTCATTGTCATAAGAAAAAGAACCTATGTCATTAAAATACCTTGAATGTCATATTCTGAGAACTTTGAAGTGTTTGAAGATGATCTATTTAAAATATATCTCTGTTTGACCTTGTAAACATACCAAATTTGACTTCAGGTTCGATTATTTTTTATTTATTTATTTATTAAAGATTTCTGCCTCCTTCCCGCCACCGCCTCCCATTTCCCTCCCCCTCCCCCAATCAAGTCCCCCTCCCTCATCAGCCCGAAGAGCTGTCAGGGTTCCCCTTCCTGTGGGAAGTCCAAGGACCTCCCACCTCCTTCCAGGTCTAGTAAGGTGAGCCTCCAAACTTCATAGGCTCCCACAAAGCCAGTACGTGCAGTAGGATCAAAACCCAGTGCCATTGTTCTTGACTTCTCAGCAGTCCTCATTGTCCGCTATGTTCAGTGAGTTCGGTTTTATCCCATGCTTTTTCAGGCCCAGTCCAGCTGGCCTTGGTGAGTTCCCGATAGAACATCCCCATTGTCTTAGTATGTGGGTGCACCCCTCACAGTCCTGAGTTCCTTGCTCATGCTCTCTCTCCTTCTGCTCCTGATTTGGACCTTGGGATTTCAGTCCGGTGCTCCAATGTGGGTCTCTGTCTCTGTCTCCTTTCATCGCCTGATGAAGGTTAATATCCAGGAGGATGACTATATGTTTTTCTTTGGGTTCACCTTCTTATTTAGCTTCTCTAGGTTCACGAATTATAGGCTCAATGTTCTTTATTTATAGCTAGAAACCAATTATGAGTGAGTACATCCCATATTCCTCTTTTTGGGTCTGGCTTACTTCACTCAGGATAGTGTTTTCTATCAGGTTCAATTATTAATAGGTGACTAATTACTAGCCTGCATTTCTTATTATCCTAAATAGTTGGTAATAATAACTTTCAAGAACTAGAAATTTGCATTACATTGTTAAAAAAGTTGTATAGGTACAATACCTTGAACAAGAGTATAAATGTATATATAGTGTGTTCTAACAAAATTAGTCTCAAATTTGTATCAATATATAAAACTTGTATATAGTATACAAAAATCCAATCCAATGTAAAATATTTAAAACTAGTAGTTGCTTTCTTGAAAGTAGATTCAATAATCTACCCTTTTTTCCTATCATATCTATATCATCTTTTTCCTTTTCAAAACAGGAACTCTGAATCTATTCTCCTTTGTTTAGTCTTTTTCCTGACTATTACCAGTAACAACTTGTAATCAATCTCCCTAAACAATCACAAATATTTATAACCCAATGAAAGACCAAAAACCACCCACCCCACCTCTTGGGAATGTGGGTGTCATGTTCTTAAATTTACTTCCTGCTATCTGTGGGCGACGGCATCTTTAGGGAATCCTGAAAAGAAAAATTTGGGTTGTCAAGTCCTGGGAGAGGTGGCTGTATCACTTATTGTCCAGTCTCTGCATACTGGGAAAGTACTTGTTTTAATTCCTGGTTAGAGTAGTCTGTGAGGCTGGATCGTCTCAGCTAGCTACCTTGAAATTGCTCTGAGAAGTTTGTAGTTCAAAGTCAGTCTTTAGGTGGTGTTTTCCAGCTTAAAGGTGTTATCACAGCCCTGGAGGAGTCATCATTGTGGGGCTCCATCCTTCTTTGGGGGACTTCAAAGGTCACTGGTAGGCGTGGTCATGGTTCACTGCAGAGAACTGATAGAGACTCAAACCCAAAATAATGTACAGGAAGGTAGATGAAACCTTGTTTTAGAATTAGTTAGTACTCTATATGACCATTAATATCGTGACAAAAAGTTTAATATATATATATTAATCTTATACATTTTGAGATAATATTTATACCTTAAGGAAAGATGTTAAAAAGTTGAAATAAAAACAAAAGTTTATGAGATTAGTGGTAACATAATAGCCCTTGAAATTTTGCTTTTCTTCTGTCCCATATCAGGTGACTCTTGACACTCTTTAATGTTTTTTGGATTCAGCTTCATGGTTATAATTCATACCTCCTCATTGAACACCATTTTTAAAACTCCGTCTCATTTTGGTGGCTTCAGGGTTAAAGATGTTATAAACTATACAAACTGTTTGTATACATGCATGTGTGTGTGTCCACGTATATTACCAATGATTGAACCTAAGCACATGCTCGGCCACTGAGCTACATCCCCAAACATTCTTGTAGATCTCTTTTTGATGTATTTATCTTATTTTCTAGATATGAATGTTTTGCCTGTATGTCTTTAATTGTACCATATGTGTGCCTGGTGACAGTGGAGGTCAGAAGAGGGCCTAAAGTAGATTTTTTTGTAGTTTATTTATTTTTATTTTATGTATATTGATATTTTGCATGCATGTATGTCTGTATGAGGATGTTGGATCCCCTGAAAAAGGAGTTACAGATAGTTGTGAGCTGCCCTGTGTGTGCTGGGAGTTGAACCCAGGTTCTCTGGAAAAGCAGTCAGTGTTCTTAACCACTGAGCTATCTCTCCAGCCCCTAAAGTAGTTTTTAAAATATTTATTTTTATCATTTTAAAATTATGTGTGTGCACATACATGTACATGCCCATGGAAGCCAAAGGCAATGGATTCTCTAGAGCTGATATCACAGGCAGTTGTGAGCCACTTGACATGGGTGCTGGGAACTGCATTTGGGACTTCTGCAACAATGCTGCATTCTCAGAGTAGAAGGTCAAAGTAGTACATGCTACACCCATGAAGCCTTCTCTCCAGCCTCCCCCCCATTTTTTTTTGGCGGGTTGGGGGGGGGGGGGAATCTCATATAGTCAAGGCCAGCCCTGAATTCACTATATTGTCAAGGATGATCTCAAACTTCTGATCCTTCTGCTTTTACATCCTAAGTTCTAAGCTTACCACCATTTACCATTATGCCTGGATTTAAGCAGTACTGGGGTTCAAATCCAGGGTTTCCGGTATGCTACACAAGCACTCTACCAACTGAGCTACACCCCCAACCGCTCCAAAGGGTTTTTGCTTTTACCCGTTTATTCCCTTCTCTCCCAAAGATGAATAAGAATCTCGTCCCCCTCCCCAAAGTTCACAATTTGGTATTGTCAGTTTTTAGAATTTTAACCATTTCAGTGTGTGAGTGTGTGTGTGTGTGTGTGTATGTGTTTATTCCTGTGCATATTTTTTTATTGGTTTGCTCAAGTAATTATAAAAAATAAATCTAGGGGATTTGCTAGAAAAGAACTCTTTGGACAGAAGTCAAAGAATCACAAATTAGTTTATGTGGAGACCAGAACTATTTATCTGCTCAACCAAAGAGTAGAGGAGACACAGCCTTGGATGCTCTCTCTCTCTCTCTCTCTCTCTCTCTCTCTCTCTCTCACACACACACACACACACACACACACACACCATTTCACTTTACCCACAAGCTCCATCTATATAAGCTCAGTTGGCTCCACAATCTTAGAAGCCTGTCTTGGGGCAAGACTAGGCTTTCTTCCACACAGTCTTTCACCTGCACAGAGAGGAGAGCTGCCCTCCCCCGACCAGTGATAGCTGGAGAACTCTGATTACCCTGGCGTAGGATAAGCTCCAAGTCCAGCATTTGGGGTGAAGGCTAGCCTTCAGCAGTCCTGTTGGGAACTGTGTATGGAAGGTTCCCAAAGAATTAGCATACTCTCTGAGGCAGGTAAGACAATAGATTTATTTAGCCTTCCTGTTGTTTTTAAAAAGAGGTTTTGTATTTCTGCAAACTCCAAAAGTTTTAATATCTTGTTCTTTAATCCACAGGTCAGGGATGTAATGTGGACACTTGTAATCTCAATACAACATCTCTCAGCCCTGAACTTATCTAAACCATCCACAGACATGTAAAGTTCTGGCTAGGATAACTTAAGAGCAGAAAAGGGAGCCTGGAGAGATGGTTCCTAGTTAAAAGCGTTTGCTGCTCTTCTAGAGGACCTGAATTCAGTTCCCAGCGCCAACATTGAACAGCTCACAACCACCTGTAACTTCAGTTCCAGGAATCCGCTACCCTCTTCTGGCTTCTGTGACTCTGTGGGTGTACATGTACACACACACACACACGTGCGCGCACACACACATACATACACACACACATTTAAAGAAGATCAACTGAGGGGAATGGCTACTCTTATGCAGCATTTTGGGGCGGGGCTCTGATTCCACTGGGCTTCAAGTTTCAAGAAGTGACTTCTAATTCTAGTGTTCTAGGTTACAGTGAGCAAGGACACATTAGATGGAGTTGTAGCTTCACGATTTGGGTTCTGTTACCTCCCAACTTCTGTATTTCTCAAAAGCGTTAATGAAAACTTTGACCCACCCTAAGGTGAAGTTCTTCTGTCGTCCGATAATTCGATGTTCTCAAAATCTTTTCTATTCTTGGAACACAGCCAGCAAACATTTTGCAGCATTGATTTTTGTCGTTAAGAAAACCGGTCCCCTTTTAAGAAAAGTAATTCCACCTCCTATTGCCACCTCTACTCATTAACAGCCAAGGTGGCTACCAGGGATTGAGAAAAAGAACAGCCAGATTAATCCCAGCACTCGGGAGGCAGAGGCAGGCGGATCTCTGTGAGTTCGAGGCCAGCCTGGTCTACAGAGGGAGTTCCAGGATAGGCTCCAAAGCTACAGAGAAACCCTGTCTCGAAAAACCAAAAAAAAAAAAAAAAAAAAAAAAAAAAAAAAAAAAAAAAAAAAGAACAGCCAGAGCGGTCAGAAAGACAGAGTCCCCAAATTTGTTATTTGAGATGGGGTCATGCTATGTCTCATAGTCTGGCCTTGAACTCGATCCTTCTGTCTCAGCGCCTGAGTGCCGGGATTACAGATGTGTGCCATCACGTCAGCTCCATGAGCTTTTAGTTCATTTTTTCTTCATGAGCTTTTTCTACAGGAGGGGAAATGTCTGTAGCTGACCATCCCTGGATGGAGAAAATAAGCGTGACAGAAATGCTTGTCTTTAAATAAAAAAAAATCTCAATTTCATAGCAGAGGAAGAAGTTATTTGATTTTAGCATATAGGTAAGTGTTCATGTCATCCTCAGCATAGCGCCTTATCTAGAATGCATTTGCTGGGAAGGGACGCCCCCATCTTTACAGTGCGGAAAGTCCAAGATTCTAATTAACCCGACCTGTCTTTTCTTCACTTCCGTAAGCCCACAGAGAGACTGTGCTTACTGGAATCCACTGGGTGAGCCACTCTGTGGATGGGAGACCTTGTAGGGCACAACTAAGGATCAAGAAAATGGTAAAGACAGAGCTGGGGAGCAGGGTGGAAGGCAACATTGGAGACTTGACCGGAGCATCAGTTGTCCCTGGAAATCTGCAACAGTTTCTGCCAATCTTGTCTTATCTTTGGTTGCACCACTTTCCCTGATTTTTATCTGGATTTATTATCTGGTCTTTCTCTGAGGCGTTCCCATGCGTATGAGAAAGCAGGCAGTAATTATTTCCTATGAGGTACTTTTGCAAGCCGCTGCCCTGCTCTGGGAGCGGGGTCTCCTTGGGTGCTCGGGCTCTCATGCAGGCTTGCGGTATGTGGGTAACTGCTTTCTCCAGGGCTCTAAGCATCACTTACCCCAGACCTGTGACAGAGAGGTGGCTGCAGAATGTCCCCATAAATAGCATCAGTTTCTTCACCTTCTGGTGCTTCAGCCTGTCCTCTTGAGACACAATCCAGCTGGCTCAGGGTATGACTGTGCTTTATGCCAACTGAGTCTCGGCAGGCATTTTCATCAACGTTGGAGGCAGAGATTTTTGCCTCCTGGAATATCATTAGTAACTGAACTTTTTAATTTACTTATTTTTATTTTTTGGTGTGTGTAGTTTAAGGGTTGTGAGTTGTACTCTGGGCTCTGTATGCAGCAGAACACAGTTCTGGTTTCTCGTCATTTTTCTTTCATTGGAAAATGCCTTTGACTCTGGGCATATTTTGTTATATGTGGGCAAGAGAGCAAACACTTGGGACCATTAGAATTTGCTGCTAGAATCTAGGGCCAGTCTTTGGTAAACATATAAAATAAATATGAGATACAACTGAAGTTGTAATCTAGTTGCCTTGAGTCCTAACAGGAAAAGCCACATATAAAAAAAAAAATCCAGTTCTACTCCTATAAAAGCATTGAAAAGTAAGTGCAATAGATGTTCACTGTGGTTATGTTCGGGATATCAAGAAGGAAGCTCTGGGGCCATCGAGATGGCTCAGTAGGTAAAGCCACCTTGTCTAGCTATGCCAGCTGTTTTAAAGAGCATGATCCCGTGACATTCAGTATACTCAGCCTAGCCCTGTCGAGTTCTATAGTTTCCCACCGGAACAGGAGAACTTACATAGCGTTGTCCCTTCGTCTCCGCTTTCATTTTCAGTAGTTTCAGTTACCATCGTGAAGCAAGATACAAACATATGAGACGGAAAATTCTAGAGAGAAATAAGCAATTCACATGTTTTAAATCGCACGCCACCCTGAGAAATATGATGGAATCCTACAGTGTTCTGCTCTGCCCAGTATGGAACATGAAATATCCTTTGTCCAGTCTCCATGTTGTATATGCTGCCTACCTAGGAGTCAGTTGATGGCCGTCTGGGTTATCAGATCCACTGTTACAGGATTAAGGTATTTGGGTCCAATTAGCTTTTACTTTATTTAGTAGTGGTCCCAGAGCATAAGAGTAGGGATCCACCCCTTTTCCAGACGATGGCCAGCCAAGCCAATGATCTACTTTAGAAATGGCAGACAAGCTCTGCTTGCCCCAGCCGCATAAGTAGCCGTGGCAGCCAAACCCTTCTCCTTTTAGTATCTTCCCTCGTTCTGTGCCCTCTACCTGCAGTCTCAGAGCTCTGGCTCCCATGCAGCCCATTAAATCCTCTCTGGGGCAGAGGACTTAAAGGAATGCTGTCTTCAAAGCTAACCACCAGCATTTCTTCTTCAGAGGCAGCCGCGACTACCTGCCAGCACCCAGTCAAGATCCAGCCTGTTGATGCGCTGGCATGGAGGCTTGGAAGGAGGGTGGGAAGGGTCATGAGATCCTCACCTGAAATTCCTGACTCCCCACGGCTTCTCCTGCTCAGGCAGAGATAATTCTGCTGCAGCTGTGTGTGGTCTCAGGGTCTCAAAGAGGCTTGGTGTGTTTTAAGTGCCTGAGAGACTCCATCTATCCAGCTTTAGAGAAGTCATTATCCACATGGGGCTGAGACTTGGTGTATTGCCATTGTAAGGTCACCGTGGACACTATCAGTAACTGCTCACCCAAGCTCTGTAATTAAGCCCAACAAACTTGCTGTTTTACCAAACTAGACCTAGTGGGTTCTTATTAGAGGGTAAGTGGCTGTTTGTTCACACTTCCCCATTGAAAGGTCAAACACAACACCGCATCCCTAGATATCAGCAGTCACATTCTCAATCCCCATGGAGTATTTGCTCCACCCCCTCCAACTAGACAGGGTTTCTCTGTAGCTTTGGAGCCTGTCCTGGAACTCTCTCTGTAGACCAGGCTGGCCTTGAACTCACAGAGATCCACCTGTCTCTGCCTCTGAAGTGCCGGCTTAAAGGCATGCTCCACCACTATCTGGCCTTGCTTTTTTTTTTAAAAATAATATCTTTAGATTTATTTATGTGCATGTTTTGCCTACTTGTATGTATGTGCATCGTGGGCTTATTGCCCTTGGAGGTCGGAAGAAGGTGTCAAATTTCTTGGAGCAACAATTATAGAGTTGTGAGCGCCATGTGGGCGCTGGCAACTGAATCCTAAGAGTAACAAGTGCTTGGACTGCTGAGCCATCTCTCCAGCTCATGTCCTTTTCTCTTTTTTTCAACATAATATTTTTATTGATTCTTTGGGAATTTCATATCATACACCCTGGTCACACTCATTTCCCAGTCCTTCCACGTCCACTCCCCCTCTCTTGTCATCCCCCTATAGAAAAAAAATAATAATAAAGTCCAATTTGTATTATCCATATACATGCCGCAGCATAGTCAACCTCTCAGTGGTCTGCCCCTTAAGCAGAACTGAGTCCTTCCTGCCTGCCCCCCGCCCACCAGCAGCCATCAGTTGTGAAGAGCTACACTTCGGCATCCTTACCATACTTTTAAACACTCCTCTCCAATGGCCTCTCATTTTCTGTTTCTTTTTTCTTTTTTATGGAAGAAAAACTTTAGAATGCTGGAGCCCTTTCCTAGTGGTGGGTTTAGGTACCAGACAGACGGAGCAGCGAGGAAAGGATCCTGTCCTGTTTACTCTTAACCTTGAGCAATACATATGCTTAAAAAAAAAAGTGATGTCTGAAGTTTCCAGAGAACGGTGACAAACATGGTCCTAGGGGCCGCCATTTAATCTCGTGGACCCTGTACTCTCTCCTGGAAAGCGAGACTACTTCAGCCCTCCAAGGATTGTGTTTCCGCAAGCGGCAGCCCCAAGAAACTAGTTCTGCTGTAAAACGCATCCAGCACAAAGATAATGGCTGGCTGGGAGGTGGCTCTGATAGAGCACTTGCCTGGTATGCACAAGGTTGGCACTGCCCAAAAGAAGATAAGAAGATAAAACATAAGCAAAATTTGTTTCTCTGTAAGTGGCCTGAGACGATCTGCAAAGAATACTTCACTATTTACTTGACTTGGAAAACCCCACAAAAATACGAATATCTAGAGGTCCAAATTATCCCTGAAAAGAAACAAACAAACATCCCAGAAGAAACCAAACCTATGGCAAGGCGCGCGCGCGCGCGTGTGCGTGTGTGTGTGTTAGCTTTTCATTGCTGTGCAAACAACTGAGGTTAAATCAGCCTAAACAGAGGAATGTCTCATTTGTGGCTCACGATTTCAGTTCCTGGTTGCCTGGCCCCTTGCTCTGGGCCAGCAGTGGTACAGCAGGGGCCTCTGTCAGCTCTTTGCTGCTAGGGAACAAGAGCAGAAGAGATCAATGTTCCCATTTCCCCTTCAAGGACAAGGCCTCAGTAACCTAGCCTTGTTCCACCGAATCCCTCCTCCCAAAGGTTCTGTCAGTTCCCAGCAGTGCTTCTGTCTGGTGACCAAGCCGTAACACATGGGACGCTATTGATGACCCGCACTGTGACCTCACACAAATACATCCAGCTGGAAATAAACACAAAGAAGAGCGGAAAGACACTGACTCATTCGTGGATTTGCCAGGACGTTGGACAGATTATACACATATCAGAACAGTTGAAGTGGCCGAAAATCAAGACACTGCGATCACTAAGTGCCATCTGTTGCGGCTTGTCCCACCATCACCTCTGGCTCTGGAAGTCAAGTGTCCTGTTTTCTGTGTTGCCCCAGAAACCGGATTTCTGCCTTCTCCATTCCACCCCAGCTAGAATTAGCCACAGCCTCTGCTTCACTGTGTCCCCAGCTCCCAATGTCAACTCTGCCGCAGGTTCATCTGCTTGGCCAGAAGTAGGCTAATCAGCCCTGCGCAGGCAGAGCAAGCCTGACCTTTTCAGTCTGAGGAGTGACAGAAGACTTCTGAGGGGGAGCGTTGCCTCAGCGGGGGAGGGGCCCAGATACTGAACAGCCAAGAACAGGACACTTGTTTCCTTTCAAACTGTGGCAATTATCAAGATGAACTGGATGAAATGCATATTGCAAACTAAATTGCCATGCAGGCCCTGGCTGCTAGCATTTGTTCTTATCGTTGCTAACTTCACTGCAAGGCTCACTTCTCTGGTCCTGCGCTCAGTCACCCTAACCTCCAATCCAGGCAAGGCATCCTGGTAGATGGTCCATGAAAAAGATGCTCTGCAGGTCGGGGTTTACAGGTGGTCTCCTCAGATTCTGCTCCCTGATGTCTCCTTGCCACAACCTTGATTTCCGCTGTGGATCCAGGTGGCTCGTGGGAATTAGACACCATCCCCAAGGCCCTCAAAGGTTACAGGTGTCTTTCCCTTGGTCACAGTGATTGGTTCATGGGTAGTCTAAGTGAAACCAGATATTTGGCTGCACCAAGGGCATGATCTGTTTTTCTTGCCAGGTATGAATGAGAAGACACGTGGCATTGGGAGCTCCCAGCAACCTTCTTGGAGTCACGTGGGGAGCCAAACTTGGAATAAAGTAAGCACTGTAGAAGGCAGGGCCAAGAGGCGAAAACAAGCTGGGTGCTTGGATAAAGCAGTGCCTGGAACCAGATTTCTCCTTTGGACTTCTCAGTTATATGAGCCAATAAATTCCATTTATTATTTGAGCAAGACTGAGTCAGGTTTTCTAATACGTACAACTGAAAGTGTCTGAAACCTGCTTGCTTCCCTGCCTGTCTTACAGAGACAGGACTGTCCCTCTGTTGTTGGCTCACAGTCTTTTGGAAATAAAGATCAAAATCACTAACCTGGTTTCATGATTCAGTACCAATGACCTATGCCCTAGACTCTAACAGACATTTAAATAGGACTGGGAGTCTAGCTCAGTGGCAGGGCATTGCCTAGCCCACTCATGGCCTTGGCTTCCTCCATCTCCAGCACTGGAAAGAAAAAACACCTTTTAAATAGAACAGTCCTACCTATGGTTCTATTCTAGTGGTTTCAAGACCAGCCTGAGCTACAGTGTGAGATCTCGTCTCAAAACAAAACAAAACAAAACAAAGGAATAAATAGGATAGACCTACTTAACCAAAACCAAATCTGAAACTTCAATAAACATATTTCATTTCCCTTTGGCACAGAAGGAAGAAGAATAAATCAAAGAAACTAAGAATTCTGTAAAGTAAAAAAGCTACAGAAGCATAACATCACTAAAATATAAAACAAACAAAACAAATTCCAGTTTTTAATTTTTTACATGTATGAGTGTTTTCCTGCATGTATGTACATGTCCATGCACATGCCTGGTGCCAGTGGAGGCCAGAAGAGGGTGTTGGGTTATCTGGAACTGGAATTACAGGCAGTTGTGAGGTGACAGGTGGGTACTAAGAACCAAAGTCAGGTCCTCTGCAAGAACACTCAGCCTGAGGAGCCCTCTCTCCAGGTCCACATGGGGCTCCCTAAATGCAGGTTCCTTAGAAGCAAGTCCTGAGACAGGAAGCTGGCCTGAGGGATTTGCTGGGGGTAGTGTCTCGAGGAGAAACCTATGGAGTTCTAAAGGAAACAAGCTAAAGGAAGAAGCTAAGCAGGGACAAAAGAGCTCTAAGTGCAGTCTGATCCCAAAGAAAGCAAGGAGGGGAACTGTAACCTGGAAGGGAAAAAAAAAAAAAAAAAAAAAAAGGTAGGTTGAGGGCAAAAGCCGCTCCTGTCAGACAGGAGAAATCTTCCTGCGAAAAGTTCGGGTGGAGCGAGGAGGTTGGTAAAGACAACAGCTGCAAGAATTGATGGGCCAAAGCCCATTGTGAGTTTTTCCTTCTTTAACACTTTCCCTTTCAAATTACAATCACATTATTTTCCATCTTGTAACATTCCGGCAAGTACATGAAAATTCTAGCAGCGCCGCACGGTTTCTGCCAGCTCCCCTGCTTCTTTAAGCTAATGGGCCTCTGGAGTCCAGTCATTCTTCAGGCTTCTTCCTCCACAGGCTCTAACCACATACAAGCTCACCTACAGATTGCCTTGCATGTCTTTGTTAGCAATCAGTGAACCTTAGCGTTACTCACACGTTAGTGTAGTTCTCCCGACGTGCATCTCTGTTCTAGGTTTGTTTGTGACTCTCCTTCACTTTTTCTCACCGTGAGCCACAGACTTGTGCAATGTGCCTGTGGAACAAAATGCAATGAAGTCCATGCCGCCATGACAGAAGCTTCGGAGAGTCTCCACAGATGTGGTGGTCTGCAGATCCACTGGGTGTCTTGCTGTATTTCTACCTGAGCTAGAGAGTGACAACTTAAAGCTAGGACCCTCCAGGGTGCCCTGCCAGCCTGCAGTGTTGCTGTGAGCATTGCTTGAGATGATGCGCACAAGAGCACCATAAACATCAGGGGATGTTACTTTTATTATTAAAAATTTTCATTTATTTTAAAAACCAACCACACTTTCCCCTCCCTCCTCTCCTGCTGTTCCCTCCCCCACCTCCCAGCTACCTGCCCCTTTCTCTTATCCATTTTGAAAGGGGCAGGCCTCCCATGGCAGTCAACAAAGAATGGCATATCAAGTTGAGGCAGGACCAAGCTCTTCCCCCTGCAGCAAAGCTGGCTGAGGTATCCTGGGTTGAAGAATATGTTCCCAAAAGCCAGCTCAAGCACCAGGGCAGGCCCTGATCCCACTGCTAGGGACCCCACAAACAAACCAAGCTACAACTGTCACCCACATTCAGAAGGCCTAGGTTGGCCCATGCAGGCTCCCTCGCTGTCGATCCGGAGTCTGTGAGCTCCCAGGAACTCGGGTCAGCTGTCTTTATGGGGTCAAGAGAATGCTAATACACAGACTATGATTGACATGATATTTTTCTTTCCTATCCCAAATTTGCTTTCAGACAGGTTGTTACTTATGGAACTACTTATTGAGTTTGAGGCCAACCTGGGCTACATGGTACCCTGTCTCATAAAACAAAAACAAAAGAAAATTCACCAGTAGTCTCTGCATTGCTAAGCTCAATGACTGAATCATGGTTGAGCTGGTCCTGAGTAACATTTAACACAATCCCTTCTTTCTCCTTCAAATACATGTTTCCCCAATCCCTCTCCCTCCCACCTTTCTCTTCCTTCATTTCCCCCCTTTCTTTTTCTTTTCTGAGACAGGCAAGCTCTCTATCCCCCTGCCTTAACTCCCAGAAATCCACGACCACACCTGACAATGACTTTTAAGAACTTCTGTTCTCTTGACCTTTTGCCCACTTACTGACCACCCAGAGGCTTTTCCTCTTTCACTCTTCTGTTTCCCACCTGCACACATCAAAGGGCCCCAGGGAGATAGGACCCAGTGTTCACATCTCTGTTTCCAGCTCTCTTCCTTCTTTCTCGCTCCTATGGTGATCCTGCCTTCCTGTTTAAATGTCTCCTACCCTGGACTCAGATGGAGATCCTCTGCCCAGACCTCTCCTAGGACCTCAGATCTACATATCTGACTTGCCTGTTTCACCCCCCTTGGATGTCTATTAGGCATCTCTATAAGCCCTGCTTCATCTATTTCTCCACAAACCTGCTCTTTCCCCAAACCTTCCTCTTCCAGTAAACAGTAGCCCTCTCTTTATTGTTAGTCGAGCAGCTTAAATCCTGGACTTAGCATCAATTCTTCTTGTTCCGTCACACTAATCCATCAGTGAATTTTATCATTCTACTTTGAAGATATATTTAGAATACATCTACTTCTCAGCCGCTCAGCTTCTACCATGGCCTGTTCCATGTCATCCACTGGCAGGGACCCTGCAGAGAAGGAGGAAGTGAGCTGAACACTGGCATTCGTTTCTGCTCCGTCACTACAGTGCTGACCGCTTCGCTCACACACCTGTCTCCATGCCGTCCCCCCCGTGACAGACTGGATTCCTCTTACAACATCAACCCACTGTGACAGACTGGATTCCTCTTACAACATCAACCCAAATAATTCATTTTTTTTTTCTTCAGATGCGTTTGTCAAACGTGTCACAGCGGGGAGAAGAATAACTAATACGCTGTCTGAAACCCATTTATTTTGAATATTCACTTCCCATCTGTTCATATTCATGCCTCTTGTATTATATAAGTTCTCCCAAAGGAAGGGATCACTTCTTGTGGTGATGGTGATGAAATTCAGGGCCTCACACACACATGCTAGGTAAGCACTCAGCCAATCAGCTGCAACCCTAGGCCAAGTATTTTCTTCTGTTTTGCTTATTGCTGTTAATTATGTCTCGCATATCCATTTAAATATGCGTAATCAATATTTATTGAATAGATGAATATACTGTCTCACATTTAAGTTGAGAATTCTTAGATTGCGGATTTGATCTGTAAAGAGATTCATTTGCATTCAGATGGGCCCCAGTGCTTCCTTTAGGGCCTCGGCTATGCGAGCTCAGATAGCATCCAGCCTTACTGGAAGACAGACTTCTGGGATACTGCTTCAGAAACTGTTCCCACTGCCTCCAAGTCATGGTCACCCCTCTGAGACCTGGTCTTACACACACACACACACACACACACACACACACACACACACGTATCTGGAGCTCAGAAATTAGAGGCAAAAAGAATAGGAGTTCAAGGCCATTCTTAGCCACATAGTTAGTTGGAGGCCAGCCTGGACTGCAGGAGACTGTTTCAAAAGGAAGAACATACAATGACAGGCGTGCTCACTCTGGATTTCACACAGGCACCTCAGATCTGAAAGGTCTCCAGCCTAAGACCCAATCCCTTTCCCTCACCCCAAGATCTGCCCACTTAGCTTCCTTTCTTCTGAATAACAGCAAAGCCACCCACCTGGTCACCCTCACTGGTTGTCATCTCTTTTTTCCTTCCTTCCTTTATTCTTATCTAGGCATTTGTTAAACCTTGTAAACCCGACAACCTAAACATCCTCCAAATTCCCCTCTCCTTCTTAAGTTTTGTTAATTTTATGTGTATGAGTGTTTTGCCTACTTGTATGTCATAAGGACACTTGTGTGCCTGATATCTGGGGAAGAAGAGGGCATCGAATCCCCTGGAACTGAAGTTACGGGTGGTTGTGAGTCACCTTGTACGTACTGAGAACAGACTCATGTCTTCTACAAAAACAGCAAGTGCTCTTGGTTGCTAAGCCATGTCTCCAGCCCACTCTTTTTTAAATTAATTTTATGTGCATAGGCGTTTTGCCTGCATGTAGTTATATACACCATAAGCATGCAGTGCCATTGAAATCCAGAAGAGGGAGTCTGATTCCCTGGAACTGGAATTAAAGACAATTGTGAATCACTGTACTGGTACTGGGAATTGAATCGGGTCCTCTGAAAGAGCAACCATCTCTCCAGCTCCAAATTCTTTTTTCATTCTGAATTTAGCAGAATCAGCTCTTGTCTAAACAGGGCTTTTATGCCCACTCCACACACTGGGCCCACTCTTGCTAAAGCACAAATGTTGCCTATACCACCCTCACATAGAGCTCTGCAACTCTTCCATTTGATGTGGAACTAAAGAAACTCTTCTAGGCATGACATTCTAGATTGTTCATTATTTGACCATCCTACCTTGTGGTTTTGCCTTTTACTGCTTCTCCCAATGTGCCTTCTGTTCTTTGCGTTGTTCCCTACATACCTTGCTGGTCCCTCTCCCTGGAGTGCTTTTCTTCATCTTTTTTTTTTCCTGTTTGAGATTTTTTTATTACTATTAAAAACAACACTAGGCGTATGGCTTATTGGTACAACATTTGTCTAGTATGCACAAAGCTGTGGGTTCAGTCCCCAGAGCACGCATGCACATATGTGTGCACACATACAGAGAGATGACTTGTTATATAGTGTACATGTAAATCATCTCATTTGATTTTCATAAAAATAAAAGAACTTACTCAAGATGAAGAATCTAGAAAATGATTGTTGGAGGATAGAACCTCAGTACTGACATCAAAACCAATGGACTAACCACATGATGGAGGCTTTCTCTGACTCTTCATAAATGTTTTCCTTTAGGGTTCCAAAAGCAAGCATTTGCTTTTCAGTTCATGACATTGAGACAATGTTTGTAACAGAGGTCAAACACCCAGATTTTTAAAACCAGATTTCTAGAACTCGTACCTCACTGTCTTCATCTTTGAAATGAAAATAGTACCTATCTCCTGAGTCCATCAGGGTTGTTGCAAAGTACGTGTTATTAGCTGGCCCTGATGACATGTTCTTGTCATTTGTTATGTCTCTGCTGGTCCTTCAGTAGATTCTGCCTCTGAGAGAGAAGAGATCTTCCCCATTCATCTCCCAATCCTGTTGTGACCACAAAGCAGAACTTTTCTTAGATTGTGAGCTCCATAAACAACTGTCACATTAAGTTTCTAAAAGTGTAGGTGTTATACCAGACAATGAGACATTTACAAGTGCATGATTATACTGTTTTAACTATCTATAAATCTTTTGAAGAAAGTGGATATTGACTAAGGCTGGCTATCCACTGTCGTCTATTCTGTTTTTTAAAAATCCAGATTACTACTAAGTTACTGTAAATGGGAAGCCAGTTTTTTAAAACCTTTTTAAGCATTCCCGAAGTTTGCTTCTTTGTGAGCCAATGCTTTTGTGGGAGGTGGAGTAGGAAAGGGACGCCTGTCCCAAGCTCCTAGAGTTCTGGAACAGAGGGCGGTATTCAGCTGTGGGTAACTACAAAGCCAGCCCTCCACCCTACTATTCCACTTCATTGAACAGTGGGTGACCTGGTCTGCAGCTTTGAGTTTCATGACAGACCAAGCTGTACATGAAAAGAAGAAAGCTCCAGGCCTTTCAGAACCCAGAAGTGCACCCTGGGAGGCCCAAGGTTGCCAGGGAGGGCACTGACTCAAGTTACATACTATTATTTCCCTGACACTTGTTAACTATGAAAATCAAGTTACATTCTGTTATTTCACTGACACTTGTGTTTCAGCCACCCTTCCTAGGTGAAGCTGCTCTGCCAGGATGAGGAGCAGTCAAAGAAGCCTGGACATGCTAAGAGAAGGAAGCATGGAATTCGAGGTTAATGTGTCCCCTGGGCTCCTCCGATTTGGGCGATTGCAGAAATGCACAGTGTAATGATTAAGCATCCCCAGGGGAGAAGAAGGTCTCTGCATGCTGTCGGGGCTTTATTTCTGACAAGCTAGAGCTGTTGTGTGTGATGCAGTCAGTGTACATGGGACATGGAGAAGAAGTGTTCCCAGAACCTGAATGATAGACAGCATGTTGTGTAGCAGCTTCCTTTGAGCTTAAACCCTTCCATCTTGGAGGAAATCTGATTAAGATGCAGAACATCAAAAGAAGAGGAGAAACTTTCCATCCCGCCAGGAAGCTCCATTAGCTCCAGAAGTAAATACTTCAGTGGCTTCAGGAAGGCCCTGAAACTGACCAGATTCAGTAGACTCCTCCCTCCCTAAGCATGTAAGCCATAAAGACGGCTGAGAGAAACTCTTCAAACCTGCTGAGCTGCCTTGAGGAGACTCAAAGCAACTTGAAGAGACAAACGCTGCCTGCAAGTTGTATCGTGCCCTCCATTTTTCCAGTTTATGAACCAGCACTCACACTGGGTGGACTTTTGGTGATGCAACTATTGTCTTTGAGTCATTTCTGCTCCTGTAAGTAACCCCTCACCCATATTCCTGTAGCCTCAATAAAATGCATTAGGTCACCATGCTGTACTTTGGTGGTGTCCTTGCTTTGGTCTGTCTTTGATTCCATATTTGGGGTGAGCAGACATTTGTTCATGTGTCTGTAGGAATAGTGTCACACAATGTTTTCGTTACCATGGCGAAGTATTAGTTCATTTTGGAGCCAGCCTACCATCCTCTCAGGGTTGGCAGGACCTGTCCCATTTCACTCCTTTGCATCCATTCCATTTTCCCCACTTTCACCAGCTCTGCCCTTGTTCAAGGCCTCATCATCTTCTTGATGATGTGTTTCTTGCTGATCTCTCTGCCTCAGCTCATAAGATTGCCTCTTCCATTCTCCAAATTACTGCCAGAGGGGGATTTTTCTAATTATCTTCAAACCCCTCCTTTGCTCTCCAAGGGCTTCTGGACCAAATGTAGTCCCCAGGTCCCTGGTTTGCAGGGTCTTTCCGTTTTGGCCCTACATATCGTATTTGTTGTTACCTCCACATCTGGGATCCTCTTCACTAGTAACCTGGACCCACAAACAATTCTAGAACACACAGTCTCTGCTCTCAAACTTTGCAACCTTCTGTGTTGGCTCCTCTTTCTACCCAGAAGTCTTTGCTTCTCTTAGCATCTTCCTTGTCTTCCTGTTTTCCTCCTACTCGGGCTGTATGAGTTTTTCCTCAGGAAGTCTCTAACTAGGCAGAGCTATGCACTGTTTCCCAGAATCCAGCGCAAACTAGTTACTCAATAAATATTTGGTAATCGGTGAATTCCACTGGTCCCATGAAGAGTCAATTATAGTTCAGAAGAGAGATTGTGAAATGTCCAGCGCTGAAATCAGGGATAATGCTGATAATAGTAGTAATAGAGCAGTAATAATAGCTATCACAATTATGTTGTTAGATGGGTTAGAAATTCACTCTTCATAACAGGATTGTAAAACTTCAAACTTCTTCAAGCTAATGTGATTAACACCTACTTGTAAGGATAGGTTTTCTGGATTTACCCAAACACCAGATTGGGGAAATTACACTTGCCGAGCAGTTATTTCTAGAAATGCTAAGTCTGTCTCTTAAAAACAGCATTCCAAATTACGGTTAGAGCTGTACAGAGGTGATCCAGATGCTCCTACTCTAAAGAAGTGTGTGAGGAGGGAAGGACTACTAATGAAATGGTCTCTCCTCTATGAGGGCCGAGACCAGTGGCGATCCAACACTTGCGGGTGTCCAATGAAACAGACGGCATTACCGCGGGGGGAGCCTATTACAGTTTCCCCTTCAGAAAGGAGTCATCTAGCCACGTGGCAAATCAGAAATAGAATGAATTTATGCTTCATGAGGTATGCCAGGTGTTTCATTCTCTTCAATGGCATGCCGGCAGGGGGGAAAAGGTGCAAAGAAGCAGGGACTAAGGAGGCCTTTGATTCTTCAACGTAGGTTCTGCCTAACTTACTAATTTTCTCAGGAGTGTTTTGCATTTTTGGAACCATTTAATTCTTTCGATTATCGGCTCGAAAGCGTTAAAGTGTAGCTGAGAAACGCTGCAACAAAGAAGGGGGCTAGTAAAAGCTCTCAGAGAAAAGGGGTAAGAATTTTAGGGAAGAAGCCATAAAGAAGAGACTGAGCGAAAAGAGAAGCCCGAGAGCAGATGTAGAAGAAGAAATAAGAAGGAGGAGAAGACAGAGAAGAGGACCTTACTGAAAGAAGGGAACGTGACTCAAGTCCCTAGGGACTGGAGTGGAGAGGGCACGCCCAGAGGGAAATCGATCACTTTAAGGAAAGTCCCGCCCCTAGCCTGACGTCCAGACATTTCGGGCCACGATTGGCTGAGGCCGGAGGGCGGGATGGGGTTGCTAGGCGCGGAGGGGATCCGGCGGGCCGCCGCCGCCCGGAGTGCGGAGCCGCTGGAGCGGAGCGGTGTTAGCGGCGCTGCTGGAAGATGGCGAGCGGCGGGGATGAGCGGGCGCCCTGGCGGCTGGGACGTCTGCGGCGGCGGCTGCGGTCGCCACCGCTGCTGTTGATGCCGCTGTTGCTGCTCTTGAGGGGCTCGGCGCAGGCCGCGCACATCAAGAAGGCTGAGGCGACCACGACGACCGTCGCCGGCTCCGAGGCGGCCGAGGGCCAGTTCGACCACTACTACCACGAAGCGGCGCTGGGCGAGGCGCTGGAGGCGGCGGCGGCCGCGGGGCCGCCCGGCCTGGCCCGTCTCTTCAGTATCGGCAGCTCGGTGGAGGGTCGGCCGCTGTGGGTGCTGCGCCTCACGGCCGGTCTGGGGCCGCCGCCCACCGCCACCGCCGCCGCCGCGGGACTGGACGCCGCGGGGCCGCTGCTGCCTGGCCGGCCGCAGGTGAAGCTGGTGGGCAACATGCACGGCGACGAGACGGTGTCGCGCCAGGTGCTGGTCTACCTGGCCCGTGAGCTGGCGTCGGGCTACCGCCGTGGGGACCCGCGCCTGGTCCGCTTGCTCAACACCACCGACGTGTATTTGCTGCCCAGTCTGAACCCTGATGGCTTCGAACGCGCCCGCGAGGGCGACTGCGGCCTCGGCGACAGCGGCCCGCCCGGGACCAGCGGCCGCTACAACAGCCGAGGCCGCGACCTCAACCGTAGCTTCCCGGACCAGTTCAGCACCGGCAAGCCCCCCTCCTTGGATGAGGTGCCGGAGGTGCGCGCCCTCATCGACTGGATCCGCAAGAACAAGTGAGTGTTGCCTGACCCTGCTCTCGCACCCACGTGAGTGTTCAAGGGCAGGAGGCTGATTCCGGCACCCAGTAGGCGCTCAAGCAATGCTTGCCATCCTAAAGGGTGGGGGGCAGTCAGGGTGGAGAGTGACACCTTGTAACTGGAACGGAGGCCGGGCTGCAGTGCATCCTGGTCTTGCTAATTGTAAAGAAACCTGCCTGGAGCTGTCATTTGTGCAGGGCATAGCCCGAGGGGAGACTTTCTGTCATTCTGTCCCAATTTTTGAAGGGCCGTCGTGTAGGAGCGCTGGGTAAGATTTGAAGAATTCTTAAGTTGATTATGTAGCTAAGCTATCAATGTCATCACTAGAAACACTGTGGCAAGCACTTTCTGTGACTGCATTATATCACTTGATGTTGACCACAGCCGGGCGACCTAGACACCACGCATATCCTCTAGACACTCACTCATACTCTTGTTTTGCATACGGGGAAATTGAGGGCAAACTGGTTAAGTAGACTCGGGTAATCCAAGCCTGGTTCCTCAGTGCTCCACCGCCAGGGAGACAGAATGTAGCTCCGAAACAGCAAATGACACCCCCAGTACTTCTGATATTGGAAGGGAACAGTTCTGTCTTTACTTCTGATTCTGCTTCGGAGAGAAAGGGATAAGGGGGAACTCCCACAGGTCGGAACTGCTTCCTTTCTGCGCACCTTCTTATTGGGGTAGCACAACTAATCATTTACATTGATCACATATAAGCCTTGTGTGGGATTTTAAAACTTAAGAACTGGAAGGACCTTCAGAAATTAGTTTGTAACAAGAGCATGTTATAAATATATATGTGAGCTAAAGAGTACCTCTTGTGGAGAGGTAGAATGTGGTTCGAGTCTTTAGAGATGGATAGGTAGAGGAAGGAGAAATGAAGGAAGATAATACTCCAGCTGGAATCGGATCTGAGGTGAAGAAGGTGCCTCTTTTCTCAAGCATCAGCTTTGCCAGCATGCTCCCATGTCTGCCTTCATAAGGCGTTTGAAGGCGTTAGTTAACGATCTTTGTGTCTTGAGTTGAAGGGTCTTTTTTTTTTTTTTTTGACTGGCAGATGAGGCAAAGGTAAAAATGAACAAAGAAGTTTCTCTGTGAGACTTGGAATCTTTTCTTATGTAGCCCAGGCTGCCCGCGAACTGGCTCTGTAGCCAGGTGTGACATGAGCTCCTGATCCTCCTGCTTCTGCTGTAGCTGGAATTACAGGCATGTGCCACTACCCTTGGTTTACACCGTGCCTGTGACTGAACCAAGGCTTCATGCCTGCCAGCAAGCGGCGCACCTGCTGAGCTACATTCTACCCTACTGAAATAATTTTTTGCAAGATTTCAGTCATATATTATAAGACCTAGAACATCTGTGGACATTTCTATGATTCCAAATGTTGTAATCCTCCACCTTCCACTTTACTAGTATTTAGAAGGTCCCTTGTAATTCTTAATTTGTTTAAATGTTCTAGGATGACTTCCTTTCCTTGACCATGTCAGATCTCTGAACAGCTATAGAAATTTGATTTTGATATAATACTGCCATAAGCTATAGTGAGCAGGGCTTTTTTTTTTTAAATATTTATTTATTATGTATACAATATTCTGTCTGTGTGTATGTCTGCAGGCCAGAGGAGGGCACCAGACTTCATTACAGATGGTTGTGAGCCACCATGTGGTTGCCGGGAATTGAACTCAAGACCTTTGGAAGAGCAGGCAATGCTCTTAACCACTGAGCCATCTCTCCAGCCCCGAGCAGGGCTTTTTATTTTATTTTTTTATTGTTGTTTTAAGACAAGGTCTCACTATGTAGTCCTGGCTGTTCTGAAATTCGCAATGTAGACCAGACTGGCCTCAAACTCACAGAGATTCTCTTGCCTCTGCTGGGATTAAAGGTGCTTGTCATTGCCAGCTAGGACTCTTTTGAGAAAATGTACCAGCTGCACTGTTTCTGTTGCTTGGGTTTAAACATGTCCCAGCATAACTCTTATAGGGATTTTTGTCTTCGATTGTGACCAATATGAAGAATTTCCCTTGGTATAAGTTACCTTGAGGCTATATTGAAAGTCTCAAACCAAACAAACCAAACAAACAAAAACAAACAAAAAAAAACAAAACAAAAAATTCATTTTTTGCTTAACTCTTCCAAATTATTAGTATTATTTAATGATCATGAGTTATGTCATGGTTTTGTAAAAGCTCGTGGAGTCACTTGGTATTTACAGAGTTTTTTGCCTTGTGGCAGTGGTTTGATTACTTTAGTCAATTCCCAGATTTGTAGCTCTAGTCAAAAAGGAAAATTCAGTCATAAAAATTAACTCAAAGTATATGTTCATTAATGATTAATCAATAGCAAAGAATGTTGACATGTAAATAAAATTAGAAACACAGAGATTGATGGATGGGAGTGATATTAAGAGAAACACAGACATTGTCTATATGAGAAAACTACTCTTTTGTTTGATTTTTGAGACAGGGTTTCTCTGTGTAACCCTAGCTGTCTGTAGAGCAGACTGGCTTTGAACTCACAGAGATTCTCCTGCCTCTGCCTCCTGAGTGCTAGGATTAAAGGCCTGTGCCACCACTGCCTGGCAAGATTCTTATTTTTCATATTGTGTATTTAGCAATTTTTTTTAAATCTAATGAAATTGAAGCCAAGCATGAGAAATACTTGAGGATTTGAATGGAAATTTTAAGCTATCTTTCAAATAGGATTAGAATTGATACACAAAGCTGCTTTGACACAGATACTAAAGAGCAGTTTTACAGCTACTGTGAGACCAATTGCTTTGTTTTGAAACTGGCCCCAGAAGAGTAACATTGTATTTTAAGGCTATGTAATTAGAATATAGAAAATAAAATTTAATCACGATCAGACACTACTAATGTTTCACTGCTATAAAAGTAGTTGAAGTCTCGGGTTCTCTTTTATGAAATTTCTGAGAAGTGTTGCAACAAATGTTGAACAAAATGATCTCCCATTTAGTGGAGTTTAAATTAAAAATATATGAAGTGGCATGTCCGCTTATACAGACTATTCAGAGCCTTTTTGTTGTTGCTCATAATGTATTCTTAGTGCCCACAATAGCATTCAGCTCACAGTTAATACTTTTTAAAAAATGCTTGTTGCTAAATGAAGTACCTGACCTAGAAGAGTCTTTTTATAGTTTTCCCAAAATAAGTAGAGGGGAAAAAAAGATACTCAAGTTGTTTTAGAAATGCAACCAGAAAGTAAATAGTTAATACATTAGGTGTAGGGAGGGTAGCTAGTGGAGTTAGAAAGCTGGAGTGTGACCTTCATTGTTGTTTCTGAGTTGCTCTGTCACTCAAGAGGTGGCAGTGAAAGTTAGAAGCAGAAAGAAAGTCTGCATGGCAGTTGTTCTCTGACCAGGATGCTGGCGAGCTCCAGAGAAATGAACGTTTGTCGAGAGGCTAGCAGGCAGGCATTGTGCCCAGTGTTTCACGTGTGCTGTCTCCAGTTGTGACAGTCCTGAGTGGTAGGTAGAATATTCCCATTTTATAGATGAGAAAGAAATTGGGATTTAGAGGATTTACTGTTGGACAACAGCTCTGGGAGACATTTGCCCATTCCAGAGTTTGTACTAATGCCACTACACCAAACAGCGGTCTCTGGTGTCTGGAAGGGAGCTGATGAGAATTATAGTCATTAAAACTAACCTCCCTTACCATCAGCTGTTGTCTTAGTCATCACTGGCTAAGTTATTTCTTCTGTTATATTTCCATTGTTTGTTCACCTCAGAGATAGTACTGATCATGGTAAAGGGGCCTTTCAGATTACACATGATAATTTTAGTTTTCTGTCAAGCATATAGAGAGAAATGTGTAGACTCTCTAAAGGTCAGTTTATTTCAACTACAAGTAAGCAGGCACAGGAAAATTTTAGTTAGAATGCAAAGAGAAAAAATTTAACATCAGTTTTAGTAATGGTTTGAATTGTTACATAAAGGAAAGATGTATAACTGGAATGTATGCCTTTACTTTTAGTTTTCTCCACAAAAGGAGCTCTTGTGAATTTTCTCTATCTATAAATTGGACCATATAAGTGGTTCATTTAGACATAGAAATGAGGCTGTGGTCATAGCTCAGTGTTAGGGCATATGGCTATCATGAGCATAGAGTTTGATTCCCAGAGCCCACCTCTGCCCCAAGTAGAAACATTTTAATAGATGCAGCCTTGTCTGTTGGTCAGTTTTTTATTCAGTGGCCCAGTCAGCAGCCTTGGTATAGCAGAGGTGGCTCTGCGGGGCTGGATTGGTTTGCTCTGAAAGAAGCTCACTTTTATCATGTTCGTTCATCCGTTTGTCCTTCCTTCCTTCCTTCCTTCCTTCCTTCCTTCCTTCCTTCCTTCCTCCCTCCCTCCCTCCCTCCCTCCCTCCCTCCCTCCCTCCCTTCCTTTCTCTTTCTTTCTTTTTTTCTCTTTCTTTCTTTCTTTCTTTCTTTTTTTCTCTTTCTTTCTTTCTTTCTTTCTTTCTTTCTTTCTTTCTTTCTTTCTTTCTTTCTTTCTGTTTTCCCTGAATCTCTTCAACTTTGAAAATATAATTTGGTATAAGGATTTTATGAAATTGGAATCTGATTTAAAAAAACGTTGTGTTTTAAATTAGATGCCTTATTCTAAAATTTTTCTTTGGGCAGTAAGTATATAAAGCATGATATTATTAACTTATCTCTTGTATTTATCAAGTATTTATTATATTAGCCACAATGAAACTGAAACATTGTGAAACATAAGTTTGAGATTATGCTATATGGAATTGTCAGTTTTGTAGTTAGAGGGAAAAGGTTGAATTCTGGCAAGTTCCTGAAAGTCAATCTAATTAATGAGTTTGAAATTCCTTATGCAACAAGACATTTCCTAAAACATTGGTTAATGCTGTATTATTCAGGAACATGTTCAGTAATAGAAAACTCTGTAAAGTACTTGTGTAAAGTGGAACGTACTTGAAATGTTACAGCAGCTTTATTTGTTTGTTTATTGGTTGATTGCTGGAGATCAAACCCAGGGCTTATGCATGCTAGGCAAGTACTCAGCCACTAAGTTATATCTTTAGTTCTGAAATTTTAAATAACTTTTAATATTTATTTATGGGGAATACATATGCCAAGTGTGCACATGGCGGTCAGAAGACAACTTGTAGGTCTCAATTCTTCACTTCCACTATTGTGGGTCCTGGGGATTAAGTGAAGGGCACCAGGCTTGGTGGCAGGCATTCACTGAGCTGTCTTGCTAACCCAAGATAGGTATTTATTTCATTTTTGGACCTGGAGGATGGAGTCAATGTTAACAACATACCTAGTATGTGCCCCGGCCCTGGGTTCGTCTTCAGGACGGATGAATGAATGAAAAAAAGAATGAAGAAAGGAAAAATTAGTTAATTTATGAAAGATCCTGTGGAATTTTTAAATGCTTAGCATTTCTGTATCATTTAAAGGTGATATGTAATTTGATTGTGTTTTCAAAGGTTTGTGCTTTCTGGAAATCTACATGGTGGCTCAGTGGTAGCAAGCTATCCTTTTGATGATTCTCCCAAGCATGTGGCCACTGGAATCTATAGCAAGACCTCCGATGATGAAGTCTTTAGATACTTGGCAAAAGCTTATGCTTCTAACCACCCTATAATGAGAATCGGTCAACCCCACTGTCCAGGAGATGAAGACGAGACTTTCAAAGATGGCATCACAAATGGTGCACACTGGTACGATGTAGAAGGTATGCAAAACCCTGAAACTGCTATATTTGCCCTCAGTTGCTTTAGCTTTCTTGTGTGTATTTTGAATACAAGACAAAACTGTAGCATTCCAATTTTTAAAAAGGTAATTTCTCTGTATTTTTGAGGTTTCCAAAGCTATGGTAAAATCAAAAGATGACCACAGAAACATGTATATATTCTTCATTTAAGTTCATCCGTTGTTCCTTGTCGCATATGCTTTACCTCCCCACTTCCATACGCCCACACACGCCGTCTTTTCCCATGTCATCCAAAAATAAGCTGCTGACAAAGTATCTCTAAGTTACTCAGCACTTGTCTTACCAAGCCCAGAGACTTTCTTCTGTCATGCACCATTACCAGAACTGAGAAATCAACGGTCACTCAGTACTATCATCCACATGCTGTCTATAGTTCGCTTCCCTTCTGGTCCCTAGCCATCCTCTCTACCTTCTTATTCTCCGAGTCCAGAATCTGATCTACGCTCAGCCATTGCATTTGATCTTATAAAGAGTCCAGGCTGGGATTAGCAAGATGGCCCAGTGGATAAAGGCTTCTGCCACCAAGCCTAACACCTTGAGTTAGGTTTTTAGGACTCACATGGTGGAAGGAGAAAACCTTCCCCTTAACCTCTACCAAATGCACTGTTGTGTGCATGTAGCTACACACACACGAATAAATGTAATTGTAATTAAAAAAAAAAGTACAGGGGCTGGAGAGATGGCTCAGAGGTTAAGAGCATTGCCTGCTCTTCCAAAGGTCCTGAGTTCAATTCCCAGCAACCACATGGTGGCTCACAACCATCTGTAATGAGGTCTGGTGCCCTCTTCTGGCCTTCAGGCATACACGCAGAAAGAATATTGTATACATAATAAATAAATAAATAAAAAGTCCAAGTTGCTGTCCAATAGAACATTTCAGTTTTTAGGTTTATCACTTTCCATATTATAATTCAACTCCAGTTTCCCAGTAAGATTATTCTATAGACCACATCACGTGTCAGAAGACATCGAAAGTCAAGTTATGTTTCTAAGTTGTTGGGTTAGAACACTGACCACCAATCTCACTTCTTACAAAAGGCACATTTGCTGTTGTGGTTTAATCGTGGAATTCTGGCTTGCTTTTTAGCATTTATCAGGAAGTTTGCCATATTGGTTTTTTTTTCTATTTCCATGCATGTGGGTGTGTGTTTTTATTATTTTTTTTGTGGTGCTGGGAATCAAACTCTAGTGGCCCATGCAACCTAGACAAGTACTTTACTACTGAACTACTCATTAGCCCAAGCACTCCAGCTTTTGTCGTGTTGGTTTTGAGGTAGAGTCTCACATGACTCAGACTGGCCTTCAACACTTTATCATCTTGCCTTCAATTTCTAAATACTGAGATTATGAGGTTATACCACAAGTCTGGCCAGTTCTCTAGGTGTAAGACTCCAGCGATAATGACAACATTCACAGTGTATGTAACCATTACTAACTGTCTATTTTCAAAATATTCCCCTCACTTCAGACATCCTTTGATGATCAGGTAATAATTCCTGTTATTCCCCTCTCTCTACTTTCAGGAAACCACTAACCTATTTCTGTCTCTGTGAATCTGCCTATTGTAGATATTTTACATAACTGAAGCCATAAAATATTTGTGCTTTGCAATTAGTGTGCTTCACTTAACATAATGTTCTCAGGGTTCATCCTTCCTTAGCATAGGTCAGAACATCATTCCTTTTTATAGTTATACATATTCTCTCTATATAGAATATATGCATGTATGCACAGGTATGTAATAGATTGTGTCTATTCATTCTCCTAATGGCACTGAGTCATTCTTCTTCACTGTTGTGAGTGATGCTGTAGTGAACACTGTTGTTTGTGTAAGTGAGTGTCTGCATCCTACTTGTCAATTCTTGGTATATATGGCTAGGAGTGGAATTGCTGGGTTGTGTATTAGTTCTTTATTTAGTTTTTAAGGGGACATCAAACTATTTTCCATAATAGCCATACTGTTTATTTTCCTAGTAGAAATGTGTGAGGCTACTATTTTTCATAGGATACTATCTTAACAGAATTGTTAAGGTCTGGGTAGATGACTCAATGGATAAAATGCTTGTGGAACAAATGTGAGGACTGGAGTTCAGATCTCCAAAACCCCCAATAACCTAGATGAGTGCTGTGGTCCATCTGTAATCCCAGAGCTCCAGAGACATAGAAGGGGATTCCCTGGGCTAGCTAGGCTTGCTGAATTGGGTTCATCAAGAGGCCCTTCCTCAGTAAATAAACTGGATTATGATTAAAGAGGACACCTGATGTCAGCTTCTGGTCTCCACACACATGCATGCACACCCACAGACATATGCACCCATATGCATGTCTGTCTGCAAACACATTTGCCTACGTGGATGCGCACCCCACTCTCTCAGAAAGTTATTAAAGCAAGCTTGAATTGATTGCCTTTCTTTTAAAACTTGTGAAAGTGGGGCTCACCAAGTAAGAGCACTTGCTGCTCCTCCAGAGGTTCAATTCCTAGTCTCTACATGGCAGCTCACAACTTCCCACAACTGTCTGTAACTCCAGTTCCAGGGGATGTGTAGTCCTCTTCTGGTCTCCATGTGCACTGGACACTCAATGGAGTGCAAATATACATGCAGGCAAAAAAAAACCTATACTCATAAAAGGTAAATACAAAAAAAATTAAAAGTCGTGAGAGTAGCTATTATCTTAAAAACTTCAGTATACTATGAATAGTAAAGCATAAACTTAGAATTTTTGATTAAGAATACTTCCTATGAAAGCAAAAGTACCTGAGTTCAAATCCCCAGCACCTACATAAGAGCCCTGCATGGTCATGTGTGCCTGTGACCTAGCCTTGTCAGATAGAGGCACGCAGATCCTGGAAACTTAACTGAAGAGTGAGAGACCCACTGTGGAGTGCTAGGGAGAAGATACTTGACATCCTCCTCTGTTGTCCTCATGCATGTACATGGGTGTGTACACCTCTCTTCACACATACAGTGGCATACATCATACCCGCACATAAGTAATATGCAGAAAGAAGCTGGGCGTGGTTGCACACATGTAATCCCAGCTCTCAGAAGACCAAGGCAGCAGGATCACAAGTCTGAGGTTAGCCTGAGCCACACAGCCAGACTCTCTGAAAAATTCTTTAAATAGTAAGCAGAAGGGACAGGTGAACCCATAGGAATGTCATTAGACCCAATGGTGAGATGCTTTGGTGTCCTTGACCTTCCTGCTGGCACTCTCATTGTGAAATGTCCCATGATATACCTGTTACACACCTTTATTTAAGCCTTCGGTGTTTTGTTTTGTTTTGTTTTTTGTCTTTGTCTTTTATTTTGATACAGGGTCTCACTGTGTAGCCCTGGCTGTCCTGGAACTCACCAAGTAGACCAGCCTGACCTCAAACTCACAGAGATCCACCTGCCTCTGCCTCCTGAGTGCTGGGATCAAAGTTGTGTGCTGCTGCCTGGTTAATTACTTATTTTACTTTTTATGTCCATCTGCATATACTGAAAATGAGTCCAAGTTTGAGGACTGAATTTCCTCCCTCCCCTGTAGTTTCTCTCCCCTTATTTTATGTATAATAAATGTCCAGAAAAAAGGCTTGAAATATTCAGGAGGTAACCTTTGTCCTCATTAGAGTGATTTTTAAAACCACTAACTTTTGATAAGGGGAATACATTAATGTGCAATCCTTACCTTTCAGTCTTTAGTAAATATATATATATTAAATCTAACTTTATCAACTAGTAGTTTTGTTAATTTGTTAAGTTACTTTATGAATGAGATATGATTTAAGATAATAGGATAAAAGATAACTTCTCTTTGGGAAAAAGTACCTTAAAAGGTTAAAAAATAATTTCTAATTGACCATTGATTGAAAAATATACTGAGACATATTGTTTAAAATTACCCATCCTGACTTCAGAAAGAAGGAATGTACTTTGCTACATAGTCACAGTTTATTTGGTTAAACCAATTATTAAATTTTTCTGTTTCCTCCCACATCTGATGAAGCTAACCTTTGTTACTGCCATTGTTCATTGTTTTGGGAGCATCAACTCCACTCTTGTTTTAGCTGATCAGTCAGATGTGCTGTGTTGTTTCTACAGTAGCTAGCTTCTCTTCCTGCCACAGCAATTGCTTCTTAAAGAGAAAGCTGTGCTGGCTCCAGTGGCTTGTACAGGCCAAAATCATCTTGTTTATCTCACACAAGACTGCAGTGTGATATAAAAACCTGTGACTGGGCATATTTTCAAAGCCGATGACCTGGAATGATTTTACTAATACTCTATGTGGGATATTTATGAATTCCTGCTCAAAGAAGTTTAGATGTCTAAGAGCTGAATGAAGAAGGACGCTAAAAAGAAATGTGGCACTAGCTCAGAATTGTCGTCTTCTAGAATTACTTCCAGCTGTCATGGGGGCAATGTTCTTTCTATGGGATCCTATGAAAGTAAAATGATGGTTAAGTTCCAAGATTACTGTCTGGTATAATTGCAAATAGTCTCTGAGTATTCCGTAGGGTTTTTTTTGAGGTTCCCATTTAAAGTTCTGGCCAGAACTTTGTAAAAAAGTACACCAGTTCAGCTAACCAAGTTGGAACCCATCTTGAGCATCTGGTACCCAAAACAGGTCTTATAGTAGCACTATCAGCATCATGATGTCATATCAACCAGGTGGAGTTGTTATTGTGGGGCCCCATCTTCTTCGTAGAAACTTCAAAGATTACTACAGGAAAATTCATTTTTCATAGTGAAAAACTTAAACATTATTTATACAGACATATATTCAATGAAAGGTACAATAGAGACAAAAATATATATGAAGAAAAGTAAAATTTTTTTCTAAATTCCTTTTTTCTTTCTGTCCCATATCATGGCTCCTGATATAAGACAGAAATTCTGAATTTTTATTTTAACAGCATGCTTGGATTTAGAGAAGGACAGAGCCATTGTCCAAACCCAAAGCCAGCTTTATATATTCATAAATATATATCTATATTTTTAAATGTATATGTTTTGATTACATGGCCTTATCAGTCATATTCCTTTTTCTTGATGATCCTTATTGGATAGTTATTTTTCCTTCTGTCAGTGTCCAAACATCCAGGCCAGGGTCTCCTGAATTTTTGAAGATGTGTATTTTCCTTTAAAGACAAGAGCAGAACCCTGCTACAACCCTATATGGTTTCCTTAGCACCTGTATGGTTGTCACCTCTGTGGATGAGCTGGCATTTCTTTTTTTCAAGAGATTTCTCTTTTTCAAACCGAATCTTTATTAATTTTGATGGTATCCGTAACTTTTCTTCTCCTGTTGAAACAAAAGCAAAACCCCTTCCCCAAAATAGCACATCTCCTGGCTTCCATTGTGAGGTCAACACATTCTTGAAATACACCGGCTGATTTAATTCAGAAAACTTTTCTATTAAATCCCAGTGCCTCTCTGCTACTGTTGTCCCTTTCTCATTAGTGTTAAGAAAATTCAAGGTCAATAAAGCATTATGTAATCTATTTTGGGGGATATTTTCCATCCCTTTATGTTTAACAATATCCTTTATAGTTTGATTTGATCTTTCTATAACTGCCTGACCTGTAGGATTGTGTGGTATGCCTGTAATGTATTTTATATTATAATAAGCAAAAAACTGTTTCATTTTCTTAGAGACAAATATTGGACCATTATCTGTATTTGTGCAGGTATACCCATGATGGCCATAACTTCTAATAAATGTGTGATTACTGAATCAGCCTTTCTGAGCTCAAAGCAGTTGCCCATCGAAAACCTGAATAAGTGTCAAATGTGTGGTGTACATATTTTAACTTTCCAAATTCTGCAAAGTGAAACACATCCATCTGCCAGATTTCATCCCTTTGAGTACCCTTGGGGTTACTCCCTGGAGGTAGCGGTGTTTTGGTTATAGAAAGAACAAATAGGGCATCTCTTAATAATCTCCTTAGCTTGTTGCCATGTAATACAAAACTCTTTCTTTAAACCTTTTCTGTTAACATGATGTTTCTTATAAAATTCTGAGGACTTCAACACATTTCCAATCAATAATTGATCAATTTCTGCATTACTTGTGCTAGAGGACCTGGCAGACCCATATGGGATCGGATATGTGTTATGTATATGAGACAGAGCCTATTCCTAATTATATCTTGAAGCTGTATAAGTAATGAAGTCAATTCTGTATCATCTGGTATAAATTCGGCAGTTTCAATATGCAAGACAACTCTTTCTGCATATTGTGAATCAGTAATTATATTAAGAGGTTCTTTAAAATTCCTTAGTACCATGAGAACAGCATATAATTCTGCCTTATGGACAGAATTATAAGGGCTTTGTTGCACTGTACTTAAATCTTCTGATTTGTAACCTACCTTTCCTGATTTATTTGAATCGGTATAGAATATATGGCTCTAGTTAGTTGTGTGTCCTGTACAATGCAGGGAAGGATCCAAGTAGCTCTATATGGTTAATTCTATCATTTTTGGGATAATTGCTATTGATCTCTCCAAAAAAATTAGCACAAGCTCTTTGCCAAGGTTCATTGTTTTCCCCTAATTTTATACATAAATAAATCTTAAAAAAAGAAAAAGAAAAAGAAAAAAAAATTTCAATCAGTAGTAAAAGGCACTATAATCTCTACTAGGTCTATACCTGCTAGTTGACGAAGTCTCAATTTTCCTTTTATAATTAATTCAGAATTTTCCTTTTATAATTAATGCAGAGACTTTTTCATCATAAGTTTTTAATTTTTAAATTTGGTTTATATGGTAAAAAGATCCATTGTAAGATAATACCTTCCCTTTGCATTAAAATTCCTGTAAGAATGTAGTAGGAGCAGCAGCAGGCTGCGTCCGGCCACCCGGCTAGCTTTACCTGATACAATTACACAGAAACTCTATTCTTTTAAACACTGCTTGGCCCATTAGCTCTAGCCTCTCACTGGCCAACTCTCACATCTTGATTAACCCACCTCCAACAATCTGTGTAACACCACGAGGTGGTGGCCCACCAGGAAGGATCCTAACCTGTGTCCATCTTGGCGAGGAGAGCTATAGTGTCTGCTTGGAGAGGAGAGGCATGGCGTCTAGCTCACTTCCCTTCTTCCCAGCATTCTGTTCTGTCTACTCCGCCTACCTAATTTTCTGTCCTATCAGGCCAAGCAGTTTTCTTTATTAATTAACCAATGAAAGCAACAGATAGATACAAGACCCCCCTCCATCAAGAGAAATTCTGGAAGGCGGTATTACTAAAATGCAATTAAGATTTGGATTCACCCTATCCACATGTGCCTCCTGTAATTTTTCTTCAACAACAATCAATTCCTTTTCCACTTCAGCCGTTAATTCTCTGGGACTATTTAAGTCTTTGTTACCATCTAAGGTTTTGTTTAGATCAAGTGTTATCCCAACAGCTGGTTGTAGACTGGAAATGTCTCCTAACAATCTTTGAAAGTCATTTAGAATCTGCAATCAGTTTCTCCTAATTTGTGCCTTTTGTGTTCTAATATTCTGTCAACCTATTTTATAACCTAGGTAATTGACAGAATCTCTTCTCTGTATTTTTTCAGGAGCAATTTGTAATTCCTATTTTAGCAAAACTTTCTTTACTTCTTCAGACATTCTTCCTAAAGTATCTGTGTTTGAATCAGATAGCAAAATGTCATCCATGTAATGGTAAATTATAGATTTAGGAAATTTTTTATGTATTATTTCCAATGGCTGACTTACAAAGTATTGGCATAGGGTGGGGCTATTGAGCATTTCCTGTGGGAGGAAAGTCTACTAGTATCTCCTAGTAGGTTGAGAATTATTATAAGTAGGCACTGTGAAGGCAATTTTTTCTCTGTCCTTTTCTTGTAAAGGTATAGTGAAGAAACAGTCTTTTAAATCAATAACTATGAGAGGCCATCCTTTTGGTAATAGAGAAGGCAGAGAAGTTCCAGATTGTAGAAAGCCCATAAATTGAATTACCTGCTAGATCTGTCACCATTCTCCATTTACCAGATTTCTTTTTGACAAAAAATACAAGAGAATTCTAAGGGCTGGTTGATTCTTTAATATGGTGAGTATGTAGTTGCTCCTGTACCAGCTGTTCTAAAGCCTGCAGTTTATCTTTTGTTAACAGTCACCGTTTAACCCATGTTGGTTTCTCAGTTAACCATTTTAATAGTAAACTTTTAAAGTAAGTTGTTACCTCTAAAGGTTTGCTTTGTGTTTTTGTACACCCTGAATGGCTAGTGACCTTTGTGTATAGTACCTTATAATATTCTTCCTAGAATTATGAGTTTCTGGGACTGCAGAAATGTTAATCTGGGTATTCCATTGCTGCAGCAAGTCATGACCCCATAAACTCACTGCAATATTAGCCACATATGGCCTTAGCCTTCCTCTCTGTCCTTCTAGCCTTATACATTTAACCCATCTCATGCTTTGTTTCACTTGAGATAGGGTTCTAATTCCTAGTGATTGAACATCTGACTCTTGAAGAGACCAATTTGGTTGCCAAGATTCTGGAGTAATGATATTCACATTCACACCCATGTCTATCAAACCCACAATTACAATGCCATTTAAATGCACTGTTATCTTTGATCTTTGATTGTTTATAGAAGCCTTCCAGAATATATGTTTCCTATTTCCTATTGAAATTTTTGATTTATCTTCCATGTTTATTCCATCATCCGGAACAGTATGGTTTTTTACAGAAGACTCTAGATTTTTTAATTTTCCTGGTGAGACACTTCCTCCACAATGACTGGGAATGACTGAGCTACTTTTGACTTGTGGGCCTGCAAGAGGCCCCCCTCCTCCTGCCAAGGAGTTTCCCAATGTTATCAGGTTGCCTTGTCTGTCTTTTGTTGATCTACATTCATTGGTCCAATGTCAGCCTTTGCCATACCTTCTACATATACCCGAAGGCTGAGTCCTCCTATTCTTGCCATTCCCAGAGGAGACATTATTCCTAGGAATTCCTTGTCCACAATCCTTTCTCAGATGTCCTATTCTACCACAATTAAAACATTTGGCATTTTGATGTCTCCTCATACGTTTGGAAATTGTTTCTCCTACCCAAGATTCAGTATTATAGTCAAATATCTCAATGTTCATTGTATGCAGGATCCATTCATCCATAGGTGCTGATCTAACCTTTAAAGGCCCAAGTATCTTTTTGTATTCTAAGTTGGCATTTTCAAAAGCCAGAGATTCAATAAGTACTCATCTAGCATCTGGGTCTGTTACTTCTATTTGTACAGCCTTAGTTAATCTTTGTAAAAAGTCACTAATGGGTTCTCTCTGGCCCTGCTTAACCCTGGTATATGATTCAGTTTGTTTTCCTAGTTCTTGATTCCTATCCCAAGCATTTAATGCTGCTTTGTGGCATAGGACAAGATTTGTTCATTGTAAATAGCTCGAGCCTGTGGGTCAGCATAAGTGCCCTCACCAAGAATTTGAACTTGGGAAGTCTCAAGTCCTTTTGCTTTTCCCTGTTGTTCTAAAATTTTAGCCTCTTCTCTGAAATAGCATTTAAACATCAGTTGAGGCCCGTCATCCTGAACTGCTGAAACTAACTGAAGCCAGTCATGTGGTGTGGCTTTAATGCTAGAAGCCCATGTCCTTACCATCTCCCTAACAAATGCAGAATGCAAGCCATAAGTTACTACAGCTTGCTTAATTTCTTTTAGATCATTCATTCCTATAGGTATCCATCTACCTTGTTTGGATCCTTTTGGGCCTTTAGAACTTGATGCTTTCTCAGAGTAGATTACAGAGTAGGAAGCTAAAATCCTGGGTAAATCATCTCTGACAGCTACTGGTGATGTTAAATCCTGTCCTTGTACCTTCTTTCCCTGCTCATCAGTTCCAATAATTTCCTCAATCATTTCAAAACTTTTTACTGTTGTCTTTTGTAAAGCCTGAATCTCCTGACCTGTATATATTTCTAGTGATTTCATTGAGGCACCTAACCTCTGGTCCTCATTCTGCACATGTGATTCCAAGGTCTGAAGTTTTTCCTTTAAATATAACATCTCATCCTTGGACATTATTTGGATAGCATGCAGATTGCCTTCCTGCAGACATACTCTATCTGCTAACTTTTTAACAAATTTTGATTGTCAAATTCAACAGTATGAATTCTTTCAGATAATTTGTCAGTATGAATTCTTTCAGATAATTTCTCAGTAACCTTAGACATGGATTCAATTTTGTCTGTCAAATTAATGTTACCACTTTCAACAGTATTAATTTTTTCAGGTAACTTTTGATTTTCGATGGTATTAATCCTGTCAGCTAGCTGTTCATTATTAGTCTGTAGAGCCTGTATCATTTCTAAAAGTGCCTCATTCCTGGCTCTGTTATCAAAGCATTTTCTTAAGGATATAATATGAAGAAAAAACTGAGTCCCAATATCCAATAACTAGATGTATTACAATAACCATATAAACCTTTCAGAATACAATCCATAGTATTAGCAAAAAAGTTACTAAAATTTTCCATGGTAATGTTGTCTGCCATTATATATTGATTTATTAATTATCTGTTATAAGGTCTGGTAAATTGTTTTAGGTGTGATAATCTTTATGTCCAGCATGTGTTGTGGTTGCAGAGTCATGACTAGCAGCAATGCAACTGGTGGTGAAAGGTCCTGAGCCACTTTTTTTTTTTTTTCGCTTTTGTGTTGGTTACATACTGAGAAATATGCTTTGCTTCACAAATTAAAAGCAGTTAAATCAATTCTGTACATGGAACAAGAAGCCCTTAACTCACGGGCAGGGAGCACAAACTGGAAGCTGTACAAATTGCCATGCGCCAAGGAACGCAGCAGTTGGGTAGGGGATGTGCACGAGCTTGGGAAATGTCTAAGTCGCTGCATGCAGTTAGCAGTTAGCTCTGGAGGAGGTTTTACCAAAAAAAAAAAAATGCTTAGGTAAAAGCAAGCCAGTGGGCGGGGTTGGGAGATTTTTCTAGGCTGTGGACCAGTTAGGTCCACCTGGTAGGTGTGGAGTCTGGATCCATGTGGGTGCCAGATGAAGAAGGACTCTAAAAAGAAATCCCACACTAGTTCAGAATTGAGTATAATAAAGGGTTATTTATTTAGGGGTAGACTCACAGATCACAATCCTCTGTACAAACGGGGAACAGGAACTGAATTACACTGCTGGAAGAGAGACCAGATACATGCTTTACATGGGTATATAGAATAAGAGGCCACGCCCAAGTGGGTGGGTAACTTAAAGGCTACTGGCTGTAGGAATTCCTACAGCAGCTGAAAATGAATATAATGATCAAGTTCAGTTCTTTTTGCTTTGTAGAAACTCAGGGACTAAGATGAAATAACTTACACAGTCTATTCCTTTAGCAGATGGTTCTGACTATCTGCCACCTCCCATATTGTGCATTAGCTGACAGGGACACAGTAAGAACAGGGCAGAAACAGCCGGGCGGTGGTGGCGCACGCCTTTAATCCCAGCACTCGGGAGGCAGAGGCAGGCGGATCTCTGGGAGTTCGAGGCCAGCCTGGTCTACAAAAGCTACGGAGAAACCCTGTCTCAAAAAATAAAAAAAAAAAAAAGAATAGGGCAGAAACAGTTGTGCTTGCAAGGATCAAATAGCAGCTAAGTAGTGTGGGAGTGGATGATTTGGCCACTGACACCTTTGTCTTCCTTGCTAAGGCTGACTTGACTGTCTAGCTGCCCATGTGTAGTCCTTGCTTCTCTCAATATGCCTTTCAAACCCACAGGATCCAGTTAGGGAATGTCTGTCCTAATAGCCTGTGAATGGTTATACTCACCTGCTAAACCCTGGTGATAGTGAGAGTCTAGCCAAGATGTCATTTTTAGATAGCACCATGCTGACTTCTATGCCTTCTGCATACCTTTCCCCACTCTTCCTTTGTTTTTCTGTTCTTGTTGCTGGACTGTGTATTTTTTCCAAACAGTACTAGAGATTGGAACCTCTTGTGTTTGCTTGCAGCATTTTGCCACTGAGCTACATCCACAGCCCCTTTTATAAAGTTTTACTTTTTTTTTTTAATTTTTTTTATTTATTTTTTTTTATTCTTTTTTAATTAAAATTTCCAACTGCTCCCCGTTTCCCATTTCCCTAAAGTTTTACATTTTTTTAAAAAAGAAATGTTTGGGTTTTTTTTTTTTAAGATTTATTTATTTATTATGTATACAACATTCTGCCTCCATGTATGCCCACATGCCAGAAGAGGGCGCCAGATCTCATTACAGATGGTTGTGAGCCACCATGTGGTTCCTGGGAATTGAACTCACGACCTCTGGAAGAGCAGCCAGTGCTCTTAACCACTGAGTCATCTCTCCAGCCCAGTTTTACATTTTTTTAAGATTTATTTTTATTTTATGTGTTTGTTTGCATGTATGTATGTACACCACAGGCATGCCTCATGCCTGAGGAGGCCAAAGAATGAGTTGGATCCTCTGGAGCTGGCGTTGCGACAGTCGTGAGCTACTATGTAGGTACAGGGAACTCAGTGTCCGTCCTCTGTAAGAGCAGCAGATTCCCAGATCACCTCTAGCCACCTCTCTAGCCTCTAAATTTTATTTTGAAACAGGTTCTCACTAAATTGGCAAGGCTGGCATTGAATTTGATCCTTCTATCTCTGCCACTTGAGGTTTTTTTTTTTTTTTTTTGGTTTTTCGAGACAGGGTTTCTCTGTGGCTTTGGAGCCTATCCTGGAACTAGCTCTGTAGACCAGGCTGGTCTTGAACTCACAGAGATCCACCTACCTCTGCCTCCCGAGTGCTGGATTAAAGGCGTGCGCCACCATCGCCCGGCCCACTTGAGTTTTTAAGACATAAAAATTAGCTGATGGTTTGGTATGTACATTCCAAGTCATATTTAATTAGACTATAGATTAAGTCACCTTTTAAAGAGTTCCCATCTTTAAGAACTGGGGAGATAGCGTGAGCCCCTGAGGTTTGTGTAGTGGTGTGTGGCTTATCATCCCAGCATTGGGAAGACAGAGACAGGATGATCCTTAAGGCTGGCCGGGCAGCCATTGTAGCTCAGGTGGTGAGATCCAGACCAGTGAGAGACCTTTCTCAAAGAAAGTGGACCATGTTTTTGAGAATGAACTTGAGATCATTTTCTGGCCTCCACATATGCATACACACACATGCACGCACACACATGAACAGTTACACAAATGTTTACACACACAAGAATCTTCTCTTTACATATATGAAGTTGAGAGTTTAGGAAAGGCAAGTAACCTGAGACTGTAATTGAAATGATATTTGCCAAAGTCACAGTTCTATATGCATTTTAAAAACAGTCCAGGAGGGGGCTGGAGAGATGACTCAGCGGTTAAGAGCATTGCCTGCTCTTCCAAAGGTCCTGAGTTCAATTCCCAGCAACCACATGGTGGCTCACAACCATCTGCAGTGAGGTCTGGTGCCCTCTTCTGGCCTGCAGGCATACAGACAGAACATTGTGTACATAATAAATAAATATTAAAAAAAAAACAACAAAAAAAAAAACAGTCCAGGAGCCAGGCAGTGGTGGCGCACGCCTTTAATCCCTGCACTCGGGAGGCAGAAGCAGGTGGATCTCTGTGAGTTCGAGGCCAGCCTGGTCTACAAGAGCTAGTTCTAGGACAGGCTCTAAAACTACAGCAAAACCAAGAAAAAAAAAAAAAACAAGCAAACAACAACAACAACAAAAAACAGTCTAGGGCAGGCATGGTTATATTTTATTCTCCTGCAGACACAGGCATAGAAGCTAAGAGCAGAGCCTTGGAATCCAACAGCTTAGGTTTGAGTCACAGTTCTGTGTGTGCATGCGTGTGAGAGATTAGTTGATTTTGAACATGTTAATGAACTCTTTAACCCTCAATTCCTATATATAAAATAAAGATAAAACTATATGATCTACTTCATAGGAATGTGAAGTTTGACTCAGAACTATTTTAAGCACTTAGCTTTGCATTGAGCACTGAAACTATCTCTGCTAGAGTTTCCACTTCCTCGGGGCAGGGCTTGGATGTCATTTGTCTTTCTAGTCCCATGACATAGACTCATGCCATGGATAGAGAAGGCAAACAGTACATCTCTTGTGAATAGTTGAACAAACAAATTCTTGTTATCACAAAGAAATGGGTACATAGTTTTTTTTAAATATTAGATACATGAACTTTTGTACTCAAAATTTATAAAAATATTCTGCCTTCCGTAAGAAAATAAGTTTGCCTTATGGTAGGCCACTGTGTTTTTTAAATTTTTAGTAGTATCCTGTAGTGTGAAATACTTTTAACTTTTAAAAATTATGTGTATGCCTACATGTCTGTGCAGGAGAGTGCTATTGGCCATGGCGGCCAGAGAGAGTGTCTCGTCCCCTGAGCTGGAGTTACTGGTGGTTGTGAACTGCCTGGCATGAGTGCTGGGAACCAAGCTGGGGTCCTTTACAAAAAGCAATATGCACTGTTGGCCACTGAGTATCTTTCCAGTCCCCTTTCTGGTTGCTTATATGCATTTCATCATGTGTATACATGTTAAGTCTTTATTTTAAACTTCATGAGACAGGCAGTGGTTGCGCACACCTTTAATCCCAGCACTTGGGAGGCATAGTCAGGGGGTTTCTGTGAGTTCCAGGCCAGCCAGGTCTACACAGAGAAACCCTGTCTCAAAACAACAACAACGAAAACCCAACCAATAAAAAAAAAAAAAAAAAAAAACCTCTTCATGAGCCAACACTTAAATGTGGGGCTAGGAATACAGCTCAGTGGTAGAGCTAGCACACGGCAGGCCCTTGGTTCTGCTACAGAAAACTGATAAATGTCAATCATTGCAGAGAACTGATAACTAACTTACCATTGTAATGTGTATGGTATTATTTCTTCTAGTCTGCTCTATTTCATTTTATTTTAAAAGTATAGTAGTGTATCTTACATCCCAGTAATGGGCAGTGGCCTGCAGCTTGACACAGCGCTGCTCTTGATCTCTGCTACTATAGGAATGAATTTCTTTCAATTTTTTTCTAATAGTAACAAAACACCTTACAATTTGCATGTAATAGCTATTTTCTTTCCTTTTGTCCTGGCTTGTTTATATACTTCATTTATAGTTATTTATAGTGAAGACTGGGCTATAACTTATCATGGGCTACTTTCCCTATAATTTGAATGAATATGGAGACAGGAAATTAGTCAGCAATACAGCCACCAGCCCCATGTGCTGTTCACATCTATGTAGACTGTTACTAGTTAAGACAGCTGGATGATGCTTTATATTTGTAGGGTTTTGTTTTGTTTCTTAAGCCATTGCTAACATGGAGCTGAGCCTTTTCCAACTGGCAATTACAATTATTTTTCTTCCTTTGAAAGAAGGAAACATTCTGTTGATTTATCGACCCTTCTCTATCTTTTTATACTTTTTGCAGAATTATGAAATGTGAGCAGATAGCATCTCATGTAACCAGAGCAGCCTGTGTAAGTGTGTGCTCCTTTGATCATGTGGACATCATTCTTCCTCTAAAATGGCCATTATTGAGCAGCACTAATGAGCTCTAATACTGAAGTGCGCTTGGCTTGAAGAGCTTGCTGCTGTGAGGAGAAGCGCACAGAGAGTTTGTATTTCCTTAAATAGGGCATATGCCAGAAAACTGGAGTCTAAAACAAGGAATTAAGTAAACAATGCATAACTGAAAAAAATCCACAGTATTTTATAGTAACAAAAGATGAGTTTAGTCGGGCAGTGGAGGCACACGCCCATAATCCCAATACTCTGGAGGCAGAGGCAGATGGATCTCTGTGAGTTTGAGGCCAGCCTGGTCCACAAAGCAAGTTCCAGGACAGCCAGTGCTGTTAAAAAGAATGAGTCCTTAAGGATGGTAAGGAGTTTAGATTGTGTTTCAGTAACTGTTAAATCATAAAGACTAGTGGATCTGAACAGTGTAGAGAAACCTGAAGACCTCGTGCAGAGACCTCTTCACAGCTTGTTTCCTGAAGTCTGTTTGCTAGTGGGTACAGTTGTAGGACTTGGGAAAGGTGTGTCAGGGTCTAGTAAGTGTGACTTTGTTTTTTAAAACTACGTGGTAAGCAATATATATATATATGAAGGAAATCTTTAAGCGTTATTCTGGCTCTGCTGGTTGCACATTTCAGTAGGATCAGGTCGGAATGGCAGTGGAGTCTCCTGACTTTCCTGTGCAGTGGATGCCTTGTCCTTCCTGGGCAAACAGGACCTTTATAGGTCACTGCGCCTCTAGAAAGTCTCCTGTGTAGTAACTCTCCTGAACTCCCAGGGCATTCTCTTCTTTTGAAATCAGAAATTTAAATCTTGCCCATGCGTGTTGGGCAGGGTGGTACTGCTTATTTCAGAGTTGCCTTTGTTTAGCATATGGGAAGGGACAGAGTCCTAGAAGAAGGAAGGGTTTTTATTGCTATTTGGAGTGTGATCTCTTGATAAGGGCTTTAGCTACAGGTATATATGGAAACAAAAAGGGAATATGAGAGGTGTGAGAAATTGTGCAAGAAGAATCAAAGGATCAGCTCCAGTTAAGTGTCAAGGAGAGCTCATAGAAAAGACCCCCACCCCGCCTTGCTGAGGAGAAGAGTGACAGCAGAGGTAGTACTTAGTGATCCAGCCACACATCCCAACAGAACTGTTAAGAAACAGCTTCTAGAGCTGGGCAGTGGTGACGCATGCCTTTAATTCCAGCCCTCAGGAGGCAGAGGCAGGCCTCTGTGAGTTGGAGGCCAGCCTGGTCTTCAAGAGCTAGTTCCAGGACAGGGTTCAAAGCTACAGAGAAACCCTGTCTCGAAAAATAAAAACAAAAAACAAAAACCCCGAAAAAAAAAAGTAAGAAAGAAAAAGAAACAGCTTCTAGAGCATGGGTGGGATCAAAGTGAAGAGGCTCAGGGTTATGTGAAAGGCATATGTCAGTCCACGGGTTTGAAAATTGACACTGTTTCCTGGAACAATTTAATTGCTTAGAATCAAAATTCAACTAGAAAATAGTTGAACAGATGGGTGATTTTTCACCTCCAGAGTGAAAACGTTTGCAGCATTTAGTACCAGGATGTTTTCTTGAAGGAATGCTGACAATTCAAACAGTAATTCTGAACCTGTTCATATTTCACAACTACGACTGATATAGGTGTGATGTGTCTTACTTCATCCTGGACATTAAAGACCTGGTTGAATTTTGCTTCCCTTTTCTTTCCCCTCTTTAGTCTGAGTGCTACCTAATGTAAAAGGTAAAGCCCTGCTCAAACAGAGCACTTGCTGCTGCTTGAGTCATGAGTTTGCTTTTGTGAGCTGTAGTTCACCGTAGCATAGAGTTTGACCTTTAGGCTCAGCACACTTGTATACTTTGTAACCTGATGCCAGGCTCAGGAGAGCCAGATATGCTAGTTAGGGTTCATTCATGTCCCAAGTTTTCAGAGCTTATGATTACAAATTAAATGTTTTCAGTCCATGACCTCTTTTCTGTATAATTTAGATGATCAAGAATAATTTTATAAGGATAAATACAATTCAGAGATGTGAGATGTTGACCAAATGGGAACCGAGAACAGGCAGGACTGTGTAATTAGTTTTGTTCTGTAGAATCATATCACTAGCAAATATATATCTAGTGGGAGTGGTGAGGAAACGGATGTTCACAGGAAGTTACTGGAGCACAAAGAACAAGTTCAGAAAGGAATTAGACAATTTGAACTTAGAGATTTAAGACTGGGGATGGGGGTTAAGACCAATTTGTACTTTCCACTCATTTGGTTCAATGTTTCTCCTTAAACTTTTTAAAGAATGTCATGTTCATGTTTACTAACTTTTTTAAAGTAGCTTGGAGAATGCATTATTATTATTTATTGTACATAAAGAAATCAGAAGAAATAGAAATCATGAAAATTTCTTGCGACCTTTTGAAATGCTGAGAAGCCTGTCCTTCCTTATCTAAAGTTATGCTTTCTGAAGTTTCAGTTACTGGCTATCAATCATAATCTGAAAGTCTTAAATGGAAAATTTCAGACATAAGCAATTCATAAGCTTTAAATTATGCACCGCTCTGCGTAACATGATGGAATCTTACATCATTCTGCTTATATCTTGCCTGGAACATGACTCATCCTTTTGATGAGATTATATACACTGTGTATGCTACCTGCCCAACAGTGTCTGGTTTTCACAGGACTTTTCAAATATTATAGTACTCCAGTTAAGTAATGCTCACATGTACACCAGCACTGTATGACATCTTATTACCTCCTCACAAGAAAAGTGAGTTCCAGAAGACACTGAGAGGAGGCCGCACATTCCTGTGGCTTGTAGTTTGCTATATTGTTATACTTGTTTTATCTGTTGCTAATCTCTTATAGTATCTAACTTAAAAATTAAACAGGTACTGTAAGAGTAACAACAACTGGTAAAATAAACCAAGTACAAACTTCTGGGTTGTTCCTTAAGACTTGGAAGAGAAAGAAAGTTGTTCCGTTTTTGTTGTTAGGGGTTTTTGTTGTTTGTTTGGTTGTTTGGTTGGTTGGTTTTTCAAGGCAGGGTTTCTCTGTGTTGCCCTGGCTGTCCAGGAACTCACTCTGTAGCCCAGGCTGGCCTTGAACTCAGATATCTGCCTGCCTCTTCAGGTGCTGGGGTTAAAGGTAGGTGCTATCACATCCAGTTTTAGATAGTTGTTTGAACATGGAAGCTTTAACTGTATTCTTTCCATTAGCTTTCTGCTTAAGGTAGAAGAATATCTCCTTCCCTGCTCCCATATCCGTCCTTCCTCCATCTCAACCCTCCCACTCCCCCAAGCTCTCCCCAACCCTCCCCTTCCCCCCATCCCACCCTCACCCCTATGCTCCCAACTTTTGCCTGGCAATCTTGTCTGCTTCCAATGTCCAGGAGATCTATATGTTTTTCTTTGGGCTCACCTTATTACTTAGCTTCTCTAGGAAGGAGATATCTTAATTAAGGGAGCCATTTGGGGTTGGCAAGAGGCTTAGCTCTAGAGGGGTTCCCAGGCGTCCACGGGGATGTCCCCAGCTAGGACCCAAGGCAGTTCAGTGACTGAACTGGCCTTGTCCCATAGTCAAACTGATGACTATTTTGAATATCACCATAGAACCTTCATCTGGCGACGGATGGAGATAGAGACAGAGACCCACATTGGAGCACTGGACTGAGCTCCCAAGGTCCAATTGAAGAGCAGAAGGAGGGAGAATATGAACAAGAAAGGACTACGAGGTGTTGGTCCACTCACCGAGACAGTGTGCCTGAGCTAATGGGAGCTCACCAAATCCAGCTGGACTGGGACTGAATGATCATGGGATCAAACTGGACCCTCTGAATGTGGCTGACAATTGGGGCAGACTGAGAAGCCAATGATAATGGCACTGGGATTTGTCTCTACTGCATATACTGGCTTTTTGGGATCCTATTCTATTTGGATGCATAACTTCCTAAGCCTGGATGGAAGGGGAAGCCTTGGACTTCCCACAGGGCAGGGTACCATGCCCTCTCTTAGGACTGGAGGGAGGGGGAAAGGGAGAGTGGGAGAGTGGTAGGGAAGTGGGAGAAGGGGAGGAAGTGGAAATTTTGATTGGTATTATTTATAAAGTAATAAAAAAACAATCTGCTAAAAAAAGATATATAAAGCATAAATTATAAAAAAAGGTAGAAGAGTAAATTGGTAGTGTCTTTCAGTAAGAAGTTGACCGTGTTGAAGTCTCTCTTCTCTTTAAATGAAGCCAGATCTCTGTGCTAAATCAGTAACAAGGGCTTGTTCTGTTAGAGAGGGAACTAAGTATCTTAAAGCATATGAAGATGAGTTGTGAGACAGTAGTGGTTTTGAATAGATCATTTGATCAGAAACTTTAGCTACCTGTAGCAATTAATACTGATATTGATAACAATTTGTTGTAGCACTGGACAGAGTCTAATAGTTACTTTGGAGACTGGAGAGATGGCTCAGTGGTTAAGGTTGCTCTTCCAAAGTACTTGGGTTTGGTTCCCAGTCCCCACACATCAGCTCACAAACAGCATCCTCTGCTTCTGTGGGCATCTGCAGTCATGTGATGCACATATATATGAGCAGACACTCATGTCACATACAATTTAAAAATTTAAGTTTCAAAAATAAATAAGTTGTTGAAAAATCAATAAAATAAGGGGCTGAATAGGTGACTGAGGGGCTAAGAGCACTGGCTGCTCTTCCAGAGGATCTGAGTTTCATTCCCAGCACCCACATGGTGGCTCACACCTGTCTATAGCTCCAGTTCCAGCTATAGAACTGACCCCCTCTTCCCTCTGTGGCTTTGATCGTCAGCACCACAAAAACCAATAAATTGTGAGCTGCTGCTTAGTTTTTCAGTTTAGTGTGAACAAGTTGAAGATCATTGGCTTGGATAGCTCCCTAAGAGATTAACTGATTATAGAAGCTTGCTTATTTACAGTTATTAATAAGACAAACGGCAGATCCCTTTTACTATTGTTAAAGTGTTTTATTGCCCTGAGGAATGCCTATAGCCGACTATTTTATTTCCCAAATTAAAATTTCTTTTCCTATAGAAGATGTTATTGTGAAGTCTGACATTTCTCCTTTATGTTGAGCCAAATTACATACTAGCCTAAAAAAATACGTAAATGTCTCAACTGAATTTGGCAGTGACTGCTGGTGGCAATGTCAGATCTGTTTACGGGTCAGTGGTTGCTTCCTGTTATAGTGAAGTGAGCCTTGTGTGGATCAGTATTGTGTTGCTGAAAAAAATCAAGACAACAGATCCAAGCCAACTGCTTCTATTTCTCAGTTACTTTTGAGGTCTTTGACATTTAGTACTAGAAAAACAAATGTTAAATTTAACATAGATGTCAACTGATGCCTACTTGTGGTAACTCACAAAAAAAATTCTTAAATTATTCATGTCAGACAGTATCTCCATTTGTTTCTAGATAGTTTTAAAAGAATTTCTAAATTATGAATTGAAGCTGATGGCTAAAGACTTTGATTTTTTCTAAAGGTAGGATAGCTTTTGTGTTCTTTTGCCTTGTGAAATAAGTTTGTTTTCTGTTCTTTTAGCTGATAAATTATGAGTTTTAGAAAAATGTAGATTAAGGTATGGAATGCAATCCATGAATCAGCTTCTGAAGGCAGTTCTTAAAGGAAATATACTTTACTTTTATGAAGTTTTATCAAGAAAAAGATACTTTCTTAGACCTCTTATTGGTTTCACACTTCCATCATGGCCAGAAAACATACTAGCCAACATTTTGTGTCCTTAAACCTGTGTTTGTTTCATGACCCAGGATGTGGTGAGTCTGGTGTGTGTGCTCTGCTGCCATTGGGTGGGGACCATATAAAGAGTCTTTAGACCTGGTTAGTTCCCAGTGCTGTGGATTCTCTGTCCTCTGCTGACCTCCGCTCCTTGGTTGTGTTGATTACTGACAGATGCCGAAGTCTGCAACTGTAACTGTAGATTTGTGGATGTCTCTCCTTAGTTTTATCAGTTATTGTTTCCTTTATTTTGAAGACCTGTTTTAGGTACTCATGCAGTTAGTGCTATATTGTCTTAGTGAAGTGGCCCTTTTATCATTATATGATCTTATGCCTCACAATTTTTATTTCTGTGAGTTAATATAGCTGACTTCATTTTTCTTTTTCTTTCTTTTGTTTCCCTTCTCTCCTCCCTCCCTCCCTTCCTCCCATTTTCTCTTTTTTCCCCTCTTCTTTCTCCTGCTCCTGCTCATCCTTGTGGTGCTAGGAATGTATCCTAGAGCCTTGCACATGCTCATCAAGTGCTCTACCAGTGACCCACATCTCAGGCCCTTCACCGCTCTTTCTTTCCTTCATCACTCTTTAATTGTGTCTACGTGGTGTCTTTTTTTCCAGGGTTTTTTATTGTTGTCATTTTGTTTTTACTTTAAACATATCTTTACTATATATATGAAGTGATCTGATCACCAACACTGAATGTTAATTCACTTTGACAAAGGTTATGGGTTATATCAACTAAAAGAAACTGTCAAAATGAATTATCCTAAGTTATGGGTTACCAGGTGTTACTGTTGTTTTTGTGCTGTTTTGTTTGCAACATTTACAATGAATATATAATCACTGGTAGGTTTGGATTTCAAATTTTAATTAGTTTTCCTGTTATGCCTCTGGTTTTGGGAGCTTGGGGTAAATTTTGAGATAGGATGTTTTTATGTAGCTCAGTCTGGCCTTAAATTTATGATCCTCATGCCTTTTTGTTGAGAAAGCAAACTAGTCTTTCGTGGGTACTGGGAACTGAACCCAGGGCCTTGTGCTTGTACTTGCTAGGCAAGTGTTCTACTGTGGAGGAACTTTCCTAGCCCTTGGTTTTTAAAGACAGGGTCTTCCTGCCTCTGCCTTCTGAGGGCTGGGATTACAGCATGTGCTACTCCGCCTGGCTAAAAATAGTTTATATAGTTATATAGTTACCCAGATAGTTACATCTACTGCTTTTTATTTGTTCTTTAAATACGACATCATTTTTCTTTTATCTAAAGAACTTTCTGGTTAATTTATGTTAAGGTCAGTTTGTTTAAGTAGATTCTCTGCTTTTGTCTTATTGGTTGTCTGTTCTTTCTTCCTGGAGGGTATTTTTTTATTGGATATAAAACCTCAGGCTGCCAGGTGTTATTGGTGTTTTTGTTCTGTTTTCTTCAGCACTTTAAAATGTTTACCTCCTGCCACCTGACCTCTGTAGTTTCTGTTGACAAAGCCACAGTCACTTAAACTGTTCTTCCTGAACATTCCAGAAAACTCCCTGCATTGCTGCTGTCTGCTTTCAAGGATTTTTTAAAATTTATGTTTGGTTTGTAGAAGTTTAGGCATAGATTTTTATTTTTTGATCTTTGCCAAATTGTGAAGTGTTTAGCCATTATTCTATCAATTTCCTTTTCAGCATGGTAGTTTCTCTTAGCTGATACTCTAGTATAGTAATATTTTATTTGTTTTAATAAATAAGGCTTGCCTGAAGATTAGAAGGTAAATCTAAGCCACTAGAGTCCAGATAGTGGTGTCACACACCTTTAATCCCAGGATCTGGGAGACAAAGGCAGATGGATCTCCGTGAGTTCAAGGCTACCCTGGACTACACAAGATCAGTGCAGAAACAGATCCAGGTGGTGGTATAGGAGGTTCTTCTGTTCATGTGTTGCTTTTTAAAATTATTCTTTAATGAATAAAAAAACTGCTTTGGGCTTGATAGGGCAGAACTTAGGTAGGTGGAAAAGACAAAACTAAATGCTGGAAAAACGGGCAAAGTAAGAAAAGCCATGAATTTTCTGCCTGAGATGGATGCTGGTTAGAATCTCTGGTAAGCCACCAGCATGTGGAGATACACAGATTAATGGAGATTGGTTAAACTAATATGTAAGAGTTAGCCAACAAGAAGTTAGAACTAATGGCCAAGCAGTGTTTTAATTAATACAGTTTCAGTGTGGTTATTTCTGGTGTAAGCTAGCCGGGTGGCCAGAACAAACAAGGGACCCTCTCCTTGTAACAAGGTGGTGGTGGCTCATGCCTTTAATCTTGGTACTATGGAATCACACACCTTTAATCCCAGCATTCGAGGGGAATATAAGAGACAGAAGGAGACAGAGGCTCAGAGCTCAGTCTGCAGTCACTCAACCTTGGTAGACGTAGACTTTTTTAGTAGCTTGGCTGTTTTGCTTTTCTTATCTTCAACTTGAACCCCAGTATTTATGTCTGGGTTTTTATTATTCATGCTACACTCTAGCAGCAACACTGCTTAAGCCTCTTAACTCATTGTCCATAAAACTCCCTCTCTCCCTCCCTCCTTCCTTCTGCTCCTTCTACCCTTCTTCCCAGCCTTGTTTATTTGCTTGCTCTAGTAGGAAGTGGCCTCGTTAGACCTAACTGAAAGTTCTGACCCTCCTTAGGTGGAGTGTGATTCCAGTCTCAATTCAGTTTTTAAAGGCTGACCTCTGTATCGCTCAAGTCAGTCTTGAAAATATTCTGGACTTCAGTTTACAGAGGTTTGGGTGTACTGTTTCAAGTCAGACATACACTTCCGGAGTGTCGTTCAGGAGCCAAGACTTGATAGATAACCTTAGGAGACCCCTTTGTGAACATCCTCATATTTGCAACATTTCCGAGTCTGGCTTCCCAATTTTCCCAATATAAATGATAAAAATGTAAGTGAAAGATGTCTCTTCTTAGGAAACGATGTGCAATTGTATCAGGGAAATACAAATTAAAATCAGAATGAGATACTACTACACATTCACGTATCTCCTAGAACGCTCTCTACATCTGTACGTCTACACATCTCCTAAGCCATTTAAAATTGGTCAGTGGCTTAAGAACTTGTCTAGGCAATACAAAGCAGCTGAATATCTACCGTTGCTTGTGGGATTGTGAAAATAGTACTGCCACTTTGGAAAATAGACTTTACATCGTTAAACATAAAGTTATTTTATGATTTGTTCATGCCGTTTGAGGTTATTTACCCAGAGGCATGAAAATACTTCCACTATAAAATCGGTGTATAACTTTTTTAAAAATTTATTTATTTTATGTATATGAATGCTCTATCTGCATGTACACCTACACACCAGAAGAGAGTTTCAGATCCTACTATAGATGGCTGTGAGCCACTATGTGGTTGCTGGGAATTGACCTCAGCACCGCTGGGAGAGCATCCAGTGCTCTTAACCACTGAGCCATCTCTTCAGCATCTTCTTTTCTTTCCTTTTTTTTTTTTTTTGTTAGACAGTCACACACACCAAAAACAACAACAACAAAGAAAATTAAAGTTGGACTGTTCATCCTTCACATGGAGACTGGGTAGACATTTATCACTGTATTTACATAATTGTTATTTTTATGCTAGTATTTTTAGAGATATTTTATAGGTTTTAGGTAACTAAACCTATTGTTCTTTAGTGATTTCATATTTTGATATCATAATTAGAAAGACTATTCATATTTTTCATTTTGGCTTCTACTTTTGTTTGTGACTTAATTTTTACATTAAATGCTATATAGATTAAGGCATTTATTTGATATGTTACAAGCTTTCATGCCTTTTGGGTAAATATCTTCAAACACATGTGAGAGAACATATGTTACTTCTGAGATTGTGTGACCTTGCCTGATATTATATTTAATATTTGCAAATTAAATTTGGAAATTTCTATATCTTTTCAAGTTGGTTAATAAGCTTAAGATCTATGTCACTCAGTAAATTTCAGGATAATGATATGTGTCATACATTTTATTATATTTAATCCTACAATTTTTATTGTTAGCCTTTTCTTTTTCATTTTGGCAGAAATGCTTACAGTCCAGCTTAGTCCCCAGAGTCTATCACAGTCACAAGTCTTACCAGTTCAAAGTTCAAAGTCTCTTCTGAGATTCATGCAATCTCTTAATTGTAATTGTAATGGTAAAAGTAAAATGGTGCTGTTCCCCAGTGGCCACGAGGGACAGCGGATCTGTTGGAAACACTTCAGGTCCCCGAGTGGGCAGCACCATGAGGGAACTCAGCAGGGAGCCTAGGCAGGGAGCTGCATGGTGGGTGAGAGACCTTGGCGGGGCAGCCAGTCCCACAAGGAGCCACATCCATGGCAGGGGAGAGACAGAGGGATAGGCACATCATGCATAGTGAGGTTGGATATTTATTTAGTGGGTTATGTATGGGAAGGGGAGAGGGAAGAAGGAAGAAGAGAAGAGAGAAAGGTAGAGAGAGCGAGAGAGAAACAGAGAGATTGGGGGGAAGGAAGAGGAGCCACGGCATCAGCTACCTCATTGGGAGAGAGACAGAAAAGAAGGGCTGGGGCTGCAGGCAGGAAGAAAGATCTGCCTGCCTCGGTGGTGGACTAGGGAGGGAATGGGCGGGCTTGTCTCTTAAAGGGACAGGATAGACCATTACATTCCCATCTCTTTTTTATAATAATAATAATAAAAAAAAAACCAGGAGGTTAGACACAACAGGTTAAAGGAATTGGGGCCAAGGATTCTCAAGACTGCTTCCTGCTTATTTGTGGGCATTGTCTTGGAGGGGGTGACCTGAGAAACCTGGGTGCTGGTCACATCCTGGGGTAGCTGGTCTCTTTGTTCCTGTCCAGTGTTTGTGGTTTGGAAATGTCTGATGTCTCTTATACCTGTTTAAGGTATTGGCAGAGCAGAGGACACGGTTAAGTTTAAGAAAAAAAAAATTAGGACCAGGGAATTGAGAGGGGTATATCTGACCTATTTAAGGTAAATTCTTCAATTTGGCTTCCTGGAACTCAAAAAATTTTTCTGGGTTTGTGAAAACGTAAGTTTTAGCATATTTATGTCAGAATGACTGTGACAAATGTTTTTGCACAATGAAAAGTATAAACTGACAAGACCTCTTAGCTGTCAAACTGCATCAGAGATCTTTGATAAGGATAAAATTTTACTTGAGTTATTGATTAAAAAATGACAGAGAACTTACTTGGTTGGTACCTAGAACTACTCCTCAGGGTCCTCCATGGTCACTGAGGGTCATATTTTTCTTTTGCTGTTTAGCACAGGGCCTGCCAGACTCCAGAAGATGGTGTGGGCTAAGAAATTTATAGGAAGACAAGCCTACCTTGACCTGAGAAGCTAGGTTATCAATTCCAGCAATTCTGTCCACTGTTTGGTAATCTTCAGTTTAGATGAAAGGCGGTTTTGACCAGTGGTCAGTGCTTGGCAGTTGAAATGAATTGTGGATGGATGTTGTTTTGTGCCCAACTGTCTTCTGTCTTCTTGGGAGGAAGTAGAGTGCTGCTGCTAGGAGCCAACCTGTCTCTTTTTGTTATGAAAAAGTCTTTTAATAATTAAATATTTAAATGCCATATTCCCCAGATCTCTGAGCAGTTGAGGGCTGTTTACTGGGTATAGATGAGTTATAACTACACTGTAGAATCTGCCTGGAGAGCTGTGTCCAAGCTTGACTGTACTGGCTCTCAACTTAACAGGTAAAGCAGGGTTGGATTAAATATACTGTATTTTTGTAAGAGACTTAAAAGTAATACCAGTTTAAAACATGAGACTTACTGTTTTTGTAGTCTGAAATGAGATACAATGAACAGACAATTATAACATTTAACAGTAAACATGGGTGCATTTAAGTTACATGTGTGAACACACACACACAGAATGAACAGGAATTGGGTGAAGTGGATGCTCTTGGTGGGCCCTACCAAAGGCATGCCACTGTGCAAAACACACATACAACAGAGTCAGAGGAATGTAGAGGCAAAAACATGAGTAAACCGGGGGACCCGGTAGGAAATAACTCAGTAAAGATGGCAGAACTTGGTCACCTGACCTGGCTCTCATTTAAGATGGTGGCGAAGTCATCTGACCTCAGTTAAGATGGTGGTAAGGTCACCTGGCCTCAGTCAGTAGGGCAGTGGACACTTGTTGTATGGAAGAGAGACCTAGAGGTGTGATCTGCCCTGTTGCCAAGCTGCTGCAGTGGGGAGCAAATGCCTCGTGGATCCGACCAATCTTGTTGGCAGCAGGACACCAGCGGAGTGAGCATTACAGTAATCCCCTATAAAATCAAAATAAAAAAAAAAAAACAGATCACATTCTTCTAACATATAATGGCACAGAATATACATTACCATTTCAAAACATAGGGAAAGGAGCATAATAGCATAATGAGGAAGTACTGGACTAAAGCAAGCCCGAAAAACAGATGGGCAAACTCCAAACTCTTCATCTCCATGTCTGATGTCAAAGCACTCTTCAGATCTTCACCTCCTTACAGCTCTGTTGATTGCAAGATGCTCCTCTCTCTTGGGCTGGTTCCACTCCCTGTTAACAGTTCTTCTCAGCTGGTGCCCCACAACCCTGGCATCTCCAATGTCTTGGGTTCTCCAAGGCAATCCAGGCTTCAACTTCACAGCTTCACACAATGGCCTCTCTAGGCCTCCGTTCAAGGACACCCTGACACACTCCTGGTCTCACTGGCTCTCCTTAGTCGTGGAGGCAAATTCCGTAGCCCCTTTCTTCTATCTTTAACTAAAAAGCCAGAACCATGTGGCTGAAGCTGCCAAGTTCTGCAGCTTTCTGGGGCTGAAACATGGTCCCCTTGTTCAATTCTTTACAAGCTTTATGTTTCTATGATTCCCATCACTGTCTATGTTTGGCTGTCCTGGAACTTACTCTGTAGATCAGGCTGGCCTCACACTCAGAAACCACCTGCCTCGCCACCTGAGTGCTGGGTTTAAAGGTGTGTGCACCACCCTGGCTCTGAGCATTTCTTTCTTTTTCATAAATTGGAAACTTAGCTGGATGGGATCTTGCCCCAAGGACACCACTCCCTTTATTCCAGTTCTTTATTCATTTATCTTCCTGAACACAGGATTTAGCTCTATCCATTTCCTGGTGCCCCTTTTCTCAATCTGTACATTTTGTATTTTTATTTGCTCAGCTTGCTCCTTCTCATTATAAATCTTTATAAGCATGAACATTATTAACCACATGACAGTCTGTACTAGGCTGTTTTGAGATTTTCTCTGCCAAAGAATTAATTCAAATCTCTTCACTTTAGTTTCAGGCAGACTCGTCAGAGATGGGCAAAAGGCAGCCACATTTTTCACCAAAATATCACAAGAATGATATTTAAGCCACATATTAGTATTCTTTTCCTCTGAAACCACTGAGCCAGCCCCCCACAGTTGAGATAACTCTTAGCACCACTGTCTTCCATGCTGCTACTACTATGGCCCACTAAGCAGTGCTTAAAGCATTCCACTGCGTTCCTAATCCAAAGTATCAAAGTCCAAATTCTTCCAAATAAAAATATCCTCAGGCCTATCACAACAATACCCCAGTCCCAGTACAAACTTGTATATTGCTGTGAAGAAACACCAAGACCATCCATGGCAATTCTTATAAAGGAAAACATTTAATTAAGGTGGCAGCTTACATTTTCAGAGATCTAGTCTGTTATCATCATGGTGTTGTGCAGGCACACATGGTGCTGGAGAAGGAGCTGTTTCATGTGGATTTGCAGGCAACAGGAAATAGACTGACACACTGGACAGTATCTTGAGCATAGGAGACCTCAAAGCCTACCCCACAGTGACGTGCTTCTTCCAATAAGACCACACCTATGTCAACAAGGCCACACCTCCTAATTGTGCCACTCCCTTTAGGGGCCATTTCCTTTCAAACCACCACAGACCATTTCTTGAGAAAGTTTTACTCCATTCCAAAAGGCTTAAATTAGAATTTTAAAATTTTTTCTTGGATATTTCTATGTAAGTGTTCGGCCGATACCTCAGACACTATGTAGCCCTCCCCAAACCTAGGTTGTCACACCCCTCTGCCCACTCTGCCAAGCTTCTGTCCGTAGAGGCCTTTCTGATTCTCTTCTCCCCCTCACCTCCCACTATTCAGCAGACCCTGCCAATATTTCGTCTAACATCCCTCCCATCCAGTTGCCACCACCTTTAGGTCAAACTACTTTTGATTTGAACCCTTGTTAAAAGTGCCAAAATAGGCTGTTTATCTTCTCTGTCCTCTTCTTGTTTCTTCTCTTTTTCTCTCCCTATTCTCCTTTTCTGGACCACCAGACCTTCCATTCCTGATACCATTTTTCTGTTCAAAACAAACAAAAGCAAAATAGTCTTTAAATGTAACCTCTATTCCCATGTCCTTTAGACCCGCTTCCTCTCCAGCCTGACCTCTCACAGTATTCCCTGTTCCTGTTCATCTTGTAGCTTACTAGTCACTAGTTACTGCTTAACCAACATATGTTAGACCCTACCCCGCAGTTTTATAATTCCACTTCCACTTTTCTGACTCAGTTATCCATCTTTCTGTAAGACCTAACTAGAAAAATTGCAGCAACAAAACACCTCCCAAGAAGCCTTTTAGGTCCGTCCTCAATCCTAAAATTGAAACTACCAGCTTAGGCCCATAATCTCTCCATTGCTGGTTTTTAAAAAATTTGACAAATATACATAATAGAAAAATAACCATTTTTGTAGGCAGATGTTTCCCTGACCCAACTGCCTGCTCCTAAATAACCAAAATGGAAACTTAAGATTATTTATAAATGCTCGGCCCATAGCTCAGGTTTGTTACTAGCTAACTCTTACACTTACATAACCTATATTTCTTTTTTTTTTTTTTTTTTTTTTTTTTGGTTTTTTGAGACAGGGTTTCTCTGTGGTTTTGGAGCCTGTCCTGGAACTAGCTCTTGTAGACCAGGCTCACAGAGATCCGCCTGCCTCTGCCTCCTGAGTGCTGGGATTAAAGGCGTGCGCCACCAACACCCGGCTTCATAACCTATATATCTTATCTACACTCTGCCACATGGCTTGGTGCCTTTTCTCAGTATGGCATGCCCATCTTGCTTCTCTGCATCTGCTGGTGACTCTTCTGACTCCGCCCTTCTTTCTCCCAGCATTTTCAGTTTGGCTGTTTTGTCTATACTTTTTGCCTGGTTACTGGCCAGTTACCATTTTATTAAACCAATTTGAGTTACAAATAGTGTACAAAGGGAGTATCCCACAGCACATTTTAATAATTTTGAGTGTGCAACTCATTGGCATTAAGAATATTCACATTGTTGTGTAACCACCATGTGACCTGTATACTCATGCTTATAATTCTTTTTTATGACTATTGTTGTCACCTCTAGATTGTAAACAAAGACTTGGCCTCTGCTTGGGATCAGAGGAGTGGTGTACTTGTCTATTCATGTAGGTCCCAGATTCATCTCCCAGCACCTCAAAATGATTTAAAATAAATGTGAAACTCAATGCTTTGTGTGCTAAACTTAAAATTAATTTTAAATCCTGTCCTTGTTTACAAGCATTTGATTAGCATAGATGGACGTGCGTATATTGATAGCTTTCTTTATGTGTCCTGAGAGCAGATTGCATATATCCAGTTTCCATCTTTAGATTTCTTCTCTAACTGGATTTTGTTTTTCTGATTCTTTTTAAAGTTCTTAGCTTAGTTTCTTTTATCATGAGTTTTCCTTACTCTAAATCTAGCTTTTTGCTGTTAATATTTAGTCTATAAATATGCCAGCAAAATGGAGCAGATTTTCTCAAAGCACATACTACAACCTCAGCTGAAATAAGCTAACACTTCAGCTTGTTACTGTGTTGTCAGAGTTGTGTTTTGTGCTAAATTACTTCTCTTTACTGAAGGGTAAGCCCTGCTTGATGGACGTAGTAAGCTGTGCTTTGACAGTAACACTGACTTCTCTACAGATCAATTTCAGAATTGTTTCTCTCACCCAAGTGTTCTCTTCTCACCTCTCTTGTATAATCAGACCAACTTACACTCTTGAACACTGTAGAGTATGGAAGTTCTTTTGTGATCCTAACGCTCACATTTTGCAAATAAAGATCGTGTTAATAATGCCCAAGGTTCTAGTCTGTAAGAGACAGAAGAGCTGCCACTCAAAGATAACTCTTGGTGCTGGGTCTATGAAAGGAACTGTGTCTTCCCCTTCTGAGTGCTGAAGGATCCTGTGTTTATCATCTAAGACAGTGGTTCTCAACCTTCCTAATGCTGTGACCCTTTAATGCAGTTCCTCATTTATGGTAACCCCAACCATAAAATTATTTCTTTGCTACTTCATAGTTGTAATTTTGTTATGGTTATGAGTCATAATGTAAATAAATATGCAGGGTCTCTGATATCCAACCCCTCCCACAGGTTGAGAACCACTGATCTAATCTAAGATGTACCAAGAGTTAAAGAAAGATAACACTCAAAATGCATGTTTGTATTTTGTTTTTTTGTTTTTGTTTTTGTTTTTTTTTTAATTTTAAAAACACATTTATTTATGAAATCACTTGAAGTTGACTGCATAATTTCAACATGAGCATCACTGAAAAAAATATGACATATAATATGTTTGTCTCTAAGAAAAGTCTTAGTTCCACACTGAGGAACAAAGGTTTTCTTTTTCTTTAAATGTAGATCTCAGCAGAACATCCATCAAGCAGTTCCAGAATTCTTAGAACACTCTGGCAAGGAAACCCATAGGAAACTCATCTTTCTCAATCATACTCAGAGAATCGAATGTGCTGACTGGCTTGTTGAGTCTTGGCCAGTCTAATCTTCTCAGCTTTGGTGATTAACTTCTCCGTGCCTCTTTTCTTTTCCCGAGGTTGATTAAGTTTGGCCTGTCTATCTACCAATATCTTCTGCCAGTACCTCTGCTCGTGATCACCAGAAAGGACCTCGAGGTTCCAACAGTGCTTCTTTCTAATTTCAGTCTGAGCATTCATTACTGCCTGCGCATCCTCAGGAGTTTTGAATCGGGCATGGCATTCAGTATCTCCTTCTAGCAAATCAACGTAAACAACTTCTGAGATTGTGGCCAAAACATCCTATACAATACCATGTTTGACTTAGAACACAAGGAACCATCTTTCAACATTTTACAACAGGAATCCTAGGGTTCATGGGTAGATTTACTGGAACACAGCTGACAGCTCTCAGTTTCAGATAAAATACATAAGTAACCCTTTCTAAGCAAGCTCGCATGTTTGTATTTTGTGTTGCCAGGGGGTGGAGCCAAGATCTCTGGGAACTGTTGAGAGAGGATGCTCACTTTGCCCGGTACAGGTACCTAGGAGGCTTTTGATGAATTCTAGTTATTGACTCAGCAAATTTAAGCTTTAAATGTCTTTCTCAGAGATAATGGTAATGTAAGGTTAGGGCCTGTTTCACATGCAAAAAAGGGTGGAAGGCTTCTGGTTCTGTGTACATTTGCCTACCCACATTTTAGGAGCAAGGTGAACTTATAGAGAAGTTATGTATGCCTCCCTATTTCTCCACTCTTTATTCATCCTCCTAAAGCAAGATGTGAGAAAATCAAGTAGCAGGAATGACAAGGTAAAACATTTGTGCAGAATGAGCCGTGGGCTTATGTAGGTGTGAAGTGGGCAAGGTGGTTGACCGTGGGCGCTTATTCTCTTTTCAGTTCTGTCTCCCATTAAGCACATTTTAAAAGAGTTTATTCTTTTATTTTTTTTTTCCTGATTGATGTAGCTGCGCCACCCTAGATGGAGTCTTTTTCTCTTGCTACCTTCTTGATACGGGAATACAGCTAGCATTGTAGGAGTTGAATGTCCTACAGGAATGTCCTTCATAGCTTCAGGATAGTGTGGCCTCTTTCTTCAGTGTATCATTCTGTTTTAAATAGTAACATCTTTGTGCCTGATCTCTCACATGTGTAAGTGGGAAGAATAGTAATATCTGCATTTTACAGCTGCTAGAAACACTATGAATATACAAAAGAGAGCTGGTCTGACATTGTAAGCAACTGAAACAGCTGTTATTAGCTGATTCAGTAATACTTTTCACAGCTGCTCCTCCTACAGTTAAATGTATTTCTCATATATGTATATATTCCATATATATTTGGAAATGTACATAAACCTTCCTTCTTAGTTTATGTAATTGAAGAGTCTTCTTTCAATTTCAGACAACTTAATGGAAACAAAATGTAAGACAAACTGGGCGACTTAACTTCCTCAGTCTTTAGAGGGTGGAGTTCCTTCCCTTTGGCGAGTAAACTTGTTTTCCCATCACGTTGCAGGTGGTATGCAAGATTACAATTACGTGTGGGCCAACTGTTTTGAGATCACATTAGAATTATCTTGTTGCAAGTACCCACCTGCTTCTATGCTTCGACAAGAGTGGGAAAATAATCGAGAGTCTTTGATCACATTGATTGAAAAGGTAAAAATTGCTGCCTGGAAGGTTGGGATTTAGAAATAATGGGTTAAATAAGAGAAAAATTTGAATGCACAGGAATAACAATCCAAATAGCTTGTTCTTTATTTTATGTGTTTTAATATTGTAGATTATCTCTAGAAATTATTAGTATGTAATCTATAAGAATACATTAGGAACCACCTTTTCTATCCCCATGTCCAACCCTAGCACTGTGCTACACAGAAGCTTCCTTTGCCAGTCTTAGAACACTTTTACAGATGGATATAATTGGCCAAATTTGTTCTGGGGGTTTGTGGGAAAGCTCAGTAGTAGAAGGAGTGTTTGATACGAGTGAAGCTCTAAGTTCAATTCCTGGTACCAAGAAAACCCTATAAATTTGTACTATCAGCTTGACAATGCCATTTCTTCATTTGCTAGAGATCCTTTATCACTCTATGAACTGTGGACATCAGTGTAATGTAATTATCAGAAAAGCTCATACAACTATTGACTATGCCAGAAATTATAGTTTGGAGAGAAAATTAGAAGCTTGGCTTCAAAAAGAGAAAACTTCATAAACACTTCAGGACTATGGAAAATTTTACAGTTTAAATTTAAGAATTTAGTGATGGGGCTGGAGAGATGACTCAGTGTAAGAGCAATGGCTGTTCTTGCAGAGGACCTAGGTTTGGTTCCCAGCGCCAACACAGTAGTTCCCAACCAACTGTAATTCGAGATAATTCAAGGGATTAAAAATGCTTTTCTGGCCTTCGTGGAGTACCAGGTACACATGTGGTGCACATACATACGTGCAGGCCACACACACACACACAATTTTTTTTTAATTCTTTAAAATAAAAAGAATTTTTACTTTAGTACTTGGTATATATTTTGTTTCAACCTCAGGGTTTAAAATTCTTTGGAAGTCAGGCGGTGGTGGCGCATGCCTTTAATCCCAGTACTCGGGAGGCAGAGGCAGGCAGATCTCAGTGAGTTTGAGGCCAGCCTGGTCTACAGAGTGAGTTCTAGGACAGCCAGGACTGTTTCACAGAGAAACTCTGTTTTGAAAAACCAAAATATAAAAAATACTATGGCTCCTGGACATGGTGGTACACACTTTTAATCCCAGCACTCCAGAGGCAGATGAAGGTGGATCTCTATGATTTGAGGCCATCCTGGTCACTATAAAGAGTTCTGGGCAAGCCAGAGCTATGTAATGAGACCCTGTCCCAAAAATAAAAATAGAAAGTGGAGTCTAGTATAATAGTCTATTTAGAAACTCCAGCATCACACTGATTTCTCTAGGTTTTGATTTTTGTCTTTTAGGTCCACATTGGAATTAAAGGATTTGTTAAAGATTCAGTAACAGGAGCTGGGTTAGAGAATGCAACCATCTCAGTGGCTGGTATTAATCATAATATCACAACTGGAAGATTTGGTGATTTCCATAGATTACTCGTTCCTGGAATTTACAATCTTACAGCAGTTTCAACTGGGTAAAAGTTTTAAACCTGACTCTTAATTACAATGCCAACCCTCTCTTTAGGTGTAAGACAGAAGGACTAGCTAAATGCTACTCATCAAATGTGGCTTTTGTTTTTCCTTGTTCTCTGATGCTTTGGTCCTTCAGTAATGAGAAAGTACATCACGGGTGTTTTGTCATAGTCCACCCGTGTGAAGCATCATCGTAACACTGGGAGGAAGAACGATTGGAAAAGCTCTACAGGAGACTTGGCTGCTGGAAGCATTGCTCAGCTAATCGGACCCGAGTAGAGGCAGCTAGGCTCTGTAGATGGAATCTGAAGGCCTGTCTTCACAGTCTTCTGATACATTATTAAAGCAGGGGTTTTTCACCTGTACAAACATTACTGCACGCTCACCTCATGGGAATTTTATTGCTAACCTTTCATTCTGAGCTTCTGTAATGGGAGGAAAGTGGGAATGCTAGTCTGGCAATGCAAAGACGAGAGCAGGAGTTACCCGGGATAATTTGAATATCACAGCAGCTTTTTTGGGCCAACAGTCTAGTGTGTGATACCTGGGAAGCTTTGCAAGAGGAATAACTCTTTAAAGACTTACTGTCTTTCACATACTGTGAAAAAGCATTCTAGGATGGCTAAATTTATGCAGTCTTCTTGTTTGGTTTTGAATTTTGATAGGTCATTAAGTGCAGAAGTATGGAAAAAAGGTCATTGTGTTTTTATAATGCTAATAAAATGTTGTGTGTCTTAAATCCATACCACCTCCATTTCCAATGTTTTAAGGTATATGCCACTAACTATTAATAATATACTGGTGAAAGAAGGACCAGCCACAGAGATGGATTTTCCTCTTCGACCAACTGTGACTTCAGTAATTCCTGACTCAACTGAGGCTGTAGCAACTCCTGGCACAGTTGCCGTCCCTAATATTCCTGCTGGAACACCATCCTCCCATCAGCCAATCCAGCCTAAAGACTTTCACCACCACCATTTCCCTGATATGGAAATCTTCTTGAGAAGATTTGCCAATGAATATCCTAATATCACTCGTCTTTATTCGCTGGGAAAATCAGTGGAGTCAAGAGAACTGTATGTGATGGAGATATCTGATAACCCAGGTGTCCATGAACCAGGTAATTCAATGGCCTTCACATGGTTTCAGTAGTGCCTCTCAAAGTTGTATCACTGTGCTTTGTCTAGAAATGTCATCTGTACACTGTGTGATTTCAATTAGGAACACATAGTCAAAAAAGAACATAGAGCCAAATCTGTTCCCGGAAGAGAAAATCCATTTGCTAATCTACATTTGTATGGTATTAGTGTGTTCATAGATTTGATTCATTCAGCTGAGTTCAGTTTGGCACATGGATATACATTTATGTGGATTGGAAAGATATATATGTGTGATATGCAGATATATATGCTTTGAGCCTACCAGAGAGATATTCTTGTAAGGAAGCTATAATATGTTTATGTAGCTATTTCTTGATGTTGGCTAATATATATTTACTTAATATTTTGGTTTATGATTTTTATATAAGAGGAAAAAAAGACTTCATGTTAATTGAAGAAGAAGAAAAGTCTTCCATGTAATTATTTGTTTTCAGGGGAGCCAGAATTTAAGTATATTGGAAATATGCATGGAAACGAAGTGGTTGGAAGAGAACTGCTATTAAACCTCATCGAATACCTTTGCAAGAACTTCGGAACAGACCCTGAAGTAACAGATTTGGTTCGCAGCACTAGAATTCACCTTATGCCATCCATGAACCCTGATGGGTATGAAAAGTCCCAGGAAGGTAAAGCAGAGCTGACTGGTAAAACCTAATCTGTTGGCTGTTGTACAGCATGCTTATTTTGGAATAGAGAAGACATTAAACTTTATTTTTATGATTTGTGAGTGTTTTTAGCTTTTATGTACTTAGAAAATAGGGAAGACTTTTCATTATATGATGAAACATATATATATATATATATATATATATAGTGTTTGTGTGTGTGTATGTGTGTGTGGTATGTGTACGCTAGTATGCTTGTGGAAGGTAGAGGTTGATATTGGGTTCTTATTCAATTGCTCTCATTTTTGAGAACCTGGAATTGGATTTGGATCAACTTGCAGATCAATGAGTTCCAGGGATCTGTCTAACTCCGCCCCCTAGCACTGGATTACAGATGCACATTCAATGCCTAGCTTTTTAATGTAGGTGCCCAGGGTCCTAACAGGTCTTTCAGTTCTTAATCAAGATGTGGGATTCTTGTTTGGTTTTGCATTTCTGTAGTGGTTATTTGTCTTCATCAGAGGAACAGAACTGATAGAGGAGAGAGAGAGAGAGAGAGAGAGAGAGAGAGAGAGAGAGAGAGAGACCATAAAAAGAGATTTGTTAGAATGATTAGAAGCTGGGCAGTTCAACAATGACGGTGTACATTAGAGAACTAGAGAACTTGGTAGCTGTTCAGAACAAGAAGCTAGAAGCCTCAAAACAAGAACCAATGACTCCGTCCAAGGCCAAAGCCCAGGCAGCTTCCTGGAGTCATGATGCAAGCCGCTAGTCTGAGGTCCGCAGCTGACTGCAGCAGCAGTGGATGCACTTGTCAGGAAGAAGGGAGCTGGCAGGTGCTAGCTTGCTTCCTCCTTCCTGTATTCTGTGCTGTCTGGGTCCCCCAGCCTATTGGAGGTAGCACACGTGTTCAAGGCCAGTCTTTTTCATCATACTGCTCCATGTATGTGAAACACCCTGGAAGGCATACCCCACAATGTGCTTTCCTAATCTTGTAGGTGTCTAGATCCGGTCAAGTCAACAAGCAAGATTAACCATCATTTATTAAGAATAATGGAATATTTTATAAATTGTTTTATTTTAACTGTTCTTATTAAGTTATTATATTTGTAACCTTACTTTATCATTGAAAAAGCAAACCAGATAATATTTGGAGCCAGCGTCTTCCATACTCATCCTATTCCATGCCTAAGTTACTGCTTTTTGTTTCTCTGCCTCCCCTAGGCAAGCCCATGTCCCTGAGGCAGTGCTGAAGGGGCTGGGAGGACAGGTTTCCACAGGCCACCTTCTACAGAACCCTAGAACAGTAAGAATCCATTGTCTCTCAACCGTGATCCCATAGGGAACTTTTAAATTTTTTCCCTTTAAAGGTTTGATCATTTTCATCTCGAATGAACTGCTAGTGGGTAGCTTAACAGGGAAAAATTAAATTTATTTATATCCAGAAACATGAGATTCATACAAGTAGAAAGAAGTCTCAAGGGAGAACTAAGCAGTCGATATTTATATACACCTAAGCTAGGGGCTTGGGTCTGGTTGGGTGGGAGGTGGTTATGGGCTGTGGAAGTCTGAGGAGAGAATTTCACAGCCAGCAAGGGTTGTTTTGTCAGGCAGATAAAGACTGCTAGGTGACAACTATCTATGATCATCTCTGGGTAAGGTGTCAGACCCCAGTTTCTTTTATGTAAGGGAATGGCTTTCCTAGGCACAAAGTGGAGTGTCAGTTAGAAAAGCTTTTTTATATATATATATAAAAGGACAGCTTTGCTGAGCTATTCTGTCTCTGCAGTCTCTCCGTAGCCAACTTGAAGGATATCCGGCCATCCGTTTTGGTGAGAGCCTTTGCTCTCCACAGCTGCTCCTAGCAGTGATCCCTGCGCGTGGAACAGGCACTGCAGTGTGGATGCACAGACAGGATGGAAAGCTCACACTGCGCTGACATGGCTCTCACACAGACAGGCTCTGGTTGATCTTAGCATGTTCAGGTTCTTGCTCCTCACTGTTGCCAGCATCACACACACTCTCCCACCCTCCACCCCACCCCCACACACCTCCAGCCCTCCTGAAGGGAGAGCCAGGTCCCACCAGGGAGCCCCAGTCGGCTCTTCCTCACTTGCAGTTCTCTGATTATGACAGCAGGTAGGCTCCTCGCTCATAGTAAGAATCCACACAATTTAAGCTTGAATTGGACCTTCCTCTATTGGGTTAAACATCCAACAATGCTCTCTACTAATCGTAACTTTTTGTGACCATTTTAATGTCAGCATACCACAATGTTCTTTTTGTTGGTCCGTTTTTTCATGATAAAGTCCCAACAACTCAAGAGGTTGCTTATGCCATTGTATGTTTCTTATTAACACTTGAGCAATGCTTTAGTATCATTTGTGTAATTTGGATATTTTTCCTTTCAAAGGATGAGTAGAGGGCAAATGCTAAAGAGCAATGATCTACCTCTTCCTTTACAGATCTAGAAGAGGTTTGTTTTTTAATATACAATGTTAAAAAAAGATACATTTTACTCACAGTGGGATTGTTAGCAATGGACTTAATGTGCTTACACTTTAAGATGGCTGAAGGTGTATGTCTGGCATTAAAATGTAGTAAAACATGTCTTAAGTTTTGATCTTTTGTCCTGCAGGAGACTCAATGAGTGTAGTTGGCAGAAACAACAGCAACAACTTTGACCTAAACCGAAATTTCCCAGACCAGTTTGTTCCAATCACAGATCCTACCCAACCAGAGACCATCGCTGTGATGAGCTGGGTGAAGGCCTATCCATTTGTGCTGTCAGCCAATCTGCATGGAGGTATGGCAGCTCTGTGTGGACTAAGTAGTTCTTGTTGAGAGCATTTGAAAACCCTGCTGGAGTTCTATCTGCTTATAGTCCTAGGCTAGTCAAGTGAGTATTCTATCACTGCCTTGTTACAGGGAACAGTTAGTCTTTCCTCCTTGCTCTCTAGGTCAACGTCCTGGCTGTACCCTCCCCCACATACTCTTTCTTTCCTTTGTTGTTGTTATTCTTTTAGACAGGTCCTCACCAAGTACCCAGGCAGGCCTGGGGCTCACCATGTTGGCCTTGCCTTCCAGAGAACCTCCTCCTGTCTCTGCTTCCTTAGTGCTAAGATCACAAGCAAACAGCAAGCCCAGCTTCCCCTCATCTTTCTTCCACCTTTTCCTCTCATTTTTAATTTTAATGTTATTTATTACTGTGTATATATGGTGTGTGGGGGGGTAATGCATGCTGTGGCGTGTGTGTGGAGGTCAGAGGACACCTTTCAGAGATTGGTTCTCTCCTCCCACTGGATTTGAGGATCTAATTCATGTGTGAATTTGCCCACAAGAGCTTTTCTCCCACTAAGCCATCTCCCCCTCCCTTCTTCCCCTTCCCACCAGAGTATATCAAAATATACTCCATTTTTATGATCTGAATATCATCAAAGTACTTTACACATTCACTAAAATCCAGTGTGAAGCTGCACAGCTCCAGCATGGCAGTGCAGTTCATTGAGCTGGGAGGCTTTGGGTCCATTTAATTTCACCATGTGATATATTTTAATTGCAACTTCTTTAAGACCTATTTAGTTAAGAGCACCTTTATATTTCATGCATGCGTATTATTTTCCCACTTGCTCACTTTGATTTTCAGTGGGGAAAGTAGTGGGGATTTTTGTTGTTGTTGTTGTTTGGTTGGCTTTTGTTTCTTTTTAACAGGCTTGGGGATTGGCACCAAGGCCATGTGCATGCTAGACAAGCCCTCTGCCATGGAGTCACATCCTTAGTCTTTATTTTTCCTGTATGTAAAGACAATTGGCCTTGAAAGTCTCATGGATGCCCCTTCTGTCTTACTTTTTCTGCTGCTGTGATAAAGCACTCTGACAAACTCTACCTAAGGGAGAAGGGTTCATCTCATCTCACAGCTCCAGGGCACAGTCCATCCTGGCCAGGAAGTCTTGGCAGCAGAAGTTTGAGGCAACCTCTCATTTAAGAAGTGGAGAATGGCCAGTGCTTGAGTTCAGCTGGTTTCCAAGGAACGATGCCGCTGTCCTGTGGGTCTTCTGGTTATAATTAGCATAATCTAGATAATCCTTAAAGTATGCCTAGAGTCTAACCTAGTCTAAATAATGCTTCACAGGTATGTCAGAAGGCTTGCCTGCCCGGATTGTCTAAGTCACAATCAGCACAATTCTGAAAAGCTTGTATCATGTTACTAATACATTTTAAAACAGTTAATGGTACCTTTTCCTGTTTCCCTTGTAGGTTCTTTGGTAGTTAACTATCCATTTGATGATAATGAACAAGGAGTTGCTACATACAGTAAATCACCAGATGATGCTGTGTTTCAACAGATAGCACTTTCTTATTCCAAGGTATGTTTGTGTTTGAACAGCAGATGCTGGGAAGTTAATTCAGAAAAACTACCTTAAAATAAAGCATTCATAGTCAGACAGTGATGGTGTATGCCTTTAATACCAGAGGGAGATGATCTCTGTGAGTTCCAGGCCAGGCGGCCCTACAGAGACGTTCCAGGCAAGCCAGGGCTATACAGAGAAAAAATAATAATAAAATAAAATAAAGCATTCAGGTCAAGTACTCTCATAGCTAAGATACCCATGATGCTTTGCTTTTCCTTCTTTCTTCTTTATTCTGTTTCTCATCTCATTTTTGAACATTTATGTCTCTTTCTCCATTAGCTTTTAAACTCAAGTCATGCATTTTCATCTATGGTTTTTTGTTTGTTTTGTTTGTTCTCCTTTTTATTCCTTTATCTCCTTTTTATTTATTATTTATTATCTCCTCTTTATTCCTCTTAAATTTCATTTTGTTTTATTGGGGGGGTTGCAGGTGCAGAGGGTGGATACAAAGGGTTGGGAAAGTGAATGGGATGGAGATGCATGACATGAAAGATACAAAGAATAATATTCCTCAAATTGTTTCACACAATAGAAACAGAAAGAACACTGCCAAACTCTTTTTATGAGGCTATAATTATCCTGATACCCAAACCACACAAAGACATTACTAAGAAAGGGAATTACAGACCAATCTTGGACTCACTCATGAACATTGATGCAAAAATACTCAATAAAATAAATAACTGGCAAACCAAATCCAAGAACACACCAGAAAAATCACCCACCATGATCAAATCGGCTTCATCCCAGAGATCCAGGGATGGTTTAACATACGAAAATCTGTCAATATAATCCACCATATAAACAAACTGGAAAAAAAAACCCACATCATCATCTCATTAGATGCTGGAAAAGCCTTTAACAAAATCCATCCCTTTATGATAAAGGTCTTGGAGAGAGCAGGGATACAGGGAACATATTTAAATAATAAAGGCCATATACAGCAAGCCAACAGCCAATATAAAACTAAATGGAGAGAAACTCACAGTGATCCCACTGAAATCAGGGACAAGATAAGGTTGTCCACACTCTCCATATTTACTCAATATAGTTGTTAAGGTCCTAGCTAGAGCAATAAGACAACAAAAGGAGATTAAGAGGATACAAATTGGAAAAGAAGAAATCAAGCTCTAACTATTTGCTGACGATATGGTAGTTTACATAAGTGATCCGAAAAATTCTATCAAGGAACTTCTATAACTCTTAAGGTAAAGTTTTACCACAATATAGAAAAGGTAAAGCGTCTGTGTTTTCTAAACTTTCTATAATGAGCACAATTACTTTTCTAATTAGAAATATTAAGATAGGGACTGGGAAAGCTGCACAGCTAGTAACAAGCATGATAACCTGTGTTCAGATCATGACCCCATAACTCCAGCCCTGGGAAGACAGACAGGAAGACTCCTGGAGCACCCTGGCCAGCCTTGATGAATCCATGAGCTCCGAGCTCAAAAAATAAGGTGGAAAATGATTGGAGAGGACACTCTTCAGTCTCTGTTCTCCACACACACTGGCATGATGAATTCCGCTGACATTTTTAATTACATACACTCCCACCAAGCATACAAAGAAGGGTCAGGGTGTGTGTGTGTGTGTAATTTAAAAATAGTTCTAAGAAAAAAATTCTATGTGACTTGAGTAGTAGGTGCAGCAATTTCCAATTTTGGTGTACTGATTCTGTGATTTCATTGGTTCTGGATTATGAAGGTTATTACTGCAACTCTGCGCTCTCTAATGACAGCCTTTTACCATTCCACCTTCATACGCCTTCCTTCTCTGCGAATGGACCTGTGAGATTCATATTCAGAGTTGCTAATAAAAGAATGCAGCTGTTGATTTTACTTTTAAAAATTATTACCTTTTATTTGGGTATGGCATATCTGGTAGAACATGCATACAGTAAAAAGAATGTATATTATTGCCACCTATCAAAATCAAAATCAATTGATCAGAGTTTTTTCACATATACTTTGTACTTCTTCACTCATTAATATTTTTGTTGTTGTTGTTGTTTGTTTGTTTTTTGAGACAGGATTTTTCTGCGTAACAGCTCTGACTATCTTGGAACTCACTGTGTAGACACGCTAGCCTCGAACTCACAGGGATTCACCTGCCTCTGCTTCCTAGTACTGGGATTAAAGGCATGTACCACCATGCCCACCCCAACAGTTCTTTACCTTAGTTTTATTTCTTTGAACTACTAAACTTTTCTTTTTAATTTATCTTCTCCCTGTAGCCATATCTCTCAGTGATAATTCTAAGGCTCGCGCACGCCCTTTGGGCATACCTGCTTTCCCAGTATCCAGTCCTCAGTAGTTAGCATTGTCTTCATTTAGTTTCTTTAGCTGTGATAAAGACCATGACCAAAAGCAACTTAGGGAGGAAAAGGTTTATTTGGCTTGCATTTCCTGGGTCACAGTCCATTGAGGAAGCCAAGACAGGACTCAAGGCAGGAACCTGGAGGTTGGAGCTGAAGTAGAAACCATGGGGAAATGCTGCTTACTGGTTTGCTCCCCATGGCTTGCTCAGCCTGCTTTCTTATAGCCCTGGAACCACCTGCCCATGAGGTGGCACTACCCACAGCAGTCTGAACCCTCCTACTTCAATCATTAACAACAACAAAAAAGTGCCCTACAGACTTGCCTACAGGCAGCCTGACTGAGGCATGTTCTTAGCTGGAGTTCCTCTTCCCATCTTCCCAGATGTGGCTATGTTGATGTTGAGTTGACAAAAAACAAGCAGCACAACGACCAGCTTTCTCCTCCATTGCATTCTTACGGCTAGAACACAGAATAGCCACACAGCTGTGGCACCCACAAAGCACAGCTGAGCCCTCAGTCTGGGGTGGCAATGTTTCACATTTTGCTCCTTGACTGCCAATTCATTTCCCACTGTGGTGATTCTAAGCCTTTCACCTGACTCCGCGTTTTCTCAGTAGGTGACTTTGTACTGAACAAAAGCAGACCTGCATAAACTGGTGTGAGTCATCCAGATTCCATCTTCGCAGCCATTATGGGTGTCCTCCCTGGCCTATCTTCCTTTTCTGAATCCACTGCATCCTGCCACCGCTGGAGTCTTGTGTCTATCTGCTCTTGCCAATGGGAAGATGGTCATTAAAGTCCTCTGTCTTTGTTCACAGTCTCCTTTTCCTTGGCTAGTAAGCAACTTGGGTAAAAGTAAGGACTCACATAAGCCTTAATGAGCACCCGCAAAGCTGTCTCCCTGGGATTCCGTCTTCATGCTCCCACATTCCTCCAGTATGAATAGTCTTGGCAGAGTTCTGTCAAGACACTGACCAGACAGTGGTGGCTGTGTAGTAGCCATCCTCTAGTATGTCTCCTCATCTGGTACAAGCAAACTTTGTAATTACCAAAATTCTAACCCCAGTACTAGGAAAGATCTTGGAAAAGCAATTAACTGAGTTAAAAAACAGCAGGGCTGGCAAGATAGCTCGGCAGGCAAAGGTGCTGGCTGCTAAACCTGGTGACCTGAGGTCAGTTCCTGGGATGGACCCAGATGGTGAAAGGAGAGAACCAACTTCCGCAAGGTGTTCTCTGACCTCCTCTATACACGCAAATAAGGAAATGGAAAACAATAATAAGATGACTTGTCGTGCATCCATTCCACTTTACTCCATCAGGAGGGCTAGGCAGTGAGAAAGAGCTGATGAGACCTGTAGGAGACAGGTTGTAGAGATCAGGGTGGGAAATCACAGAACAGTGAAGTGCAACCCAAAGGATGGAGCCCAAGATGCTAAACAAGCAGTGGAGCAAATGAGAGCACTGAGATACTGAGAACAGATTTCAAAATGCACACAACTTAAAAGATCTAGTATTGCCAGGTAGTGGTGGCACACGCCTTTAATCCCAGCACTAGGGAGGCAGGGGCAGGTGAATCTGTTAGTTCAACGTCAGCCTGGTCTACAGAGCAAGCTCCAGGAGAAACCCAGTTTCAAAACAAAAAAAAAAAAAAAAACAAACAAAAGGATCTGGCATGATCCAAAGGGATAGACACAGTTTAAAAGGATAGGTACGTTAAAGGGGAGTCTTGAAATGCAGGGCTTCTGGAGGAGAAAGAAAGGGGAGAGAATTAAAGGGGCCTTCTGACAGTTTGTTTAAGAGCAAGAAAAAGAAAAAGGGAAGTGTAGGGTTGTATGAGACAGAAAAGTAGTGTAGAACCCAAAGCCCTGTAATCTCCCACTTCCCCTCAGGGCGAGCAAATAAAACAACTTCATGCAAGTGTTGGACTTTGTTAGACTGACAGGAATCATGTAAAAGAACCCCATAATAGAAAAATGAGCAGAGAGAAATAGCCATGGAGAACAGCTGTAAGAGTTAGGAACTGAATTGTCACGTATATAAACAAGGAAACCCTCTTACTCCAAAAGGCAGTCAGCAGAAGAAAGTTGTAAGTTGGAACACCAAAGAAATTAAGTGTAACCCTGGTAAGTGCTGAAAATTCAAAGCAACATCTTCAGTTGGTCAAACTGTGGAGGCGAGAGGAGGGAGAGGGAGTGATAAGGCTGAGAGTGTACAGCTCACTGATCTTCTTGTCATTTGTACTTCTGGTGTCATATCTACTAAACCAAGGTCACAAAGACTCATTCCTATGCTGAGATTTAGAATCTATTTTTAACTGATTTGAGGTGTTGTGAGGAAGGGTTATAGATTCATTCTTTTGCATGTATTCAGTGTCTTCATACTATTTGTAAAAGATATTCCTTGCCTGTTGAAGTGTTTTGGTGCCCTTGCAAAATATCAGTGACCAGAATAAACTTCCTAGGCCATTCATGTATCACATAGTACCTTCACTGGCTCCTTAGGGCTCTGAGAGTGAAGCAGTCTGCTGGCAGTTAGGGCCTAGAACAGTGGTGTCCATAGTGTGGTTTATACTAGATGGTCTGAGAAGATGGAGGAAGAATGCTAGAAATCTAAATAGATTTCTCAGTGTCCTTTAACTTTTATAAATGTTTGTAATCTACATATTGGTCCACAGTAGAACAGTACTTCTGTGTAATGTAATCTGATGGGTAGGTTGGCATGGATGGACATGGATGGAGTCAGAAAGATAGCAGATCGTGGTACCAGTCTTCAGCAGAAAACCAGAAAGCAAAGTATGGCTGGGTGTGGTGATGCACACCTTTAAGCCCAGCACTTGGGAGGTAGAGGCAACAGGATCTCCATGGTCTACATAGAGAGTTCCAGGATAATGAGGACTACACAGTAAGACCCACACCAAGAAAAGCACATGAACAATTATTACAGTGATCTAAAATAATGGTTTTTATGTGAGTGTGGTGGGATCATATGCCTTTAATGGGCATAGTAAGTTTCTATTAGGAGCTTGTTTATATATTTTAAAGTTAAATGGCTAATTCTCAAGGTGGTAGAAAATTTTTTATATTTTTCTCTTCACTCTATTTTGTCCTTTTTAATTGCCAAGGAAGAAGATGAAACTTTAGCCATCTTTCAGAGTTTAATTTCTTCAGGAAAATTTTTCCCCAGTCAAAAGCCATCTTCTCTCCTCTGGATTCCTGTAGCCCTTATTTGTGCCCCCATGGAACTGTAAATAATTCCACATGTACTTATACCAGGTTCCAGGCTGCATACTAAAGACACCAAGACACAGATTGTTTCCAGGAGTGTTGTTCTAAAAGAAGGAAAATGGCTGGAGAAATGGCAATAAAGAAATAAAAATAAGAAAAAATTCCAGTCTCCCCACTCCATACTAGAATGTCGACTGGCTTGGTCTTGTGTAGGCAGCTGTTGCCGCACCCAGCTCTTAATTTTTATTAATTCTTTTTTTCTTATTATTGTATGTGAATGTATATTGTAGGGCAGGAGAAAGGGGTTGCATGCCATGGCATGTGTGGAGGTCAGAGGACGACTCTGGAGTCAATGTGGATTCCAGGGATCAAACTCAGGTCTCCAGGCTTGTGCAGCAAGAATACCTTTACCCACTGAATCATCTCACTGGCCCTTCATTTTTATTTATTTATTTTTTTAAATATATTTATTTATTTATTATGTATACAATATTCTGTCTGTGTGTATGTCTGTAGGCCAGAAGAAGGCACCAGATCTCATTACAGATGGTTGTGAGCCACCATGTGGTTGCTGGGAATTGAACTCAGGACCTTTGGAAGAGCAGGCAATGCTCTTAACCGCTGAGCCATCTCTCCAGCCCCCCCTTCATTTTTATTAAAAAAAAAAATTCACACAGTGAAAATTCAACAGACATAGAATCGTATACATTGGAGTGTCTCAGACTTTATATGGCCGTGTTCTCCCACTTCACACCCCTTGTGGTAATCTTTGAAAGCTTTTACCTGTATCCATCCAGCACTTTTTTTTTTAAATGTCAATGCAAACAAATAATAGTAAACATTCTTTTTTCTTTTTTAGGAAAATTCCCAGATGTTTCAAGGTAGACCTTGCAAAGATATGAGTGTCCTTAATGAGTATTTTCCTCATGGGATAACAAATGGAGCTAGCTGGTATAATGTCCCAGGTAAAGATCACGGCCTTACAACTTGGGTTTTCTGTTCTCTTGGGTGTTGCTGCTTGTTAATGATCTTCTCCAGTTGTGAGAAAGAACTGTTGTTTTTTAAAAAGGCTCAAATGATTTAAGACATCGCAATAACCTTTTCAACTGTTTTGCAGTTGGTGCTCTTTGAGCTACATAGACATATTGCACTGCAACCTGACCAGTGTACAAATTTTTACCTTCAAATCATTATGGATCTTTCATGTGCTAATGGGAAGACTGCAATACAATGAGTTCTTAATGAAAATACAGCATGTTAACTCTCCCATGAGTTACCACTATTTTTGAGTCATTGCAGAGACAAGATAATTTGGCTTTTTACTAGGAATGATTCTCATCCTGTAGAATCTAAACTATTTAAAATGTATTCCGAATAATGTATTTTTAACTCCTTGTCTTTAGGTGGCATGCAGGACTGGAACTATTTACAGACAAATTGCTTTGAAGTAACTATCGAACTAGGCTGTGTGAAATACCCGTTTGAGAATGAGCTGCCAAAGTACTGGGAACAAAATCGAAGATCTCTAATTCAGTTTATGAAACAGGTAACTACTAGGGAACAAATGGATTTCTTCCAAGACCAAAATGAGTTTTGTGTACATGTAGCTTTTATATAGCAAAGTTAGAATATGTATTTAAAACATTTGTACATTTTAAATGTTGTATGAGTATCTACATATATGTATGTGCACCATGTGTGCAGTGTCCATGGCAGCCATGTGGGTGCTGGCAAGCAAATCCAGGTCCTCTGCAAGAGAAGCTAGTGTTCTTTAACCACTAGCTTCAGTCCCAGAATATTCCTTTTTTAATTCTAGTTTGTTTTAGAATATTTGCCCAATTTCTATATTCCAGTTTGTTTTGTATATTTACCTAGAAAATTTGTGGGTGTAGATGAGTTTATTTGTCTGATTGGGGAAGAGGACAAAAGTTATTAAACAAAGTACCATTTGCTGTAATGGTTAGTGATCCTTTTTTATCCTGCCTTTGTAAAATGCTGACATGGATTAGCTACTCTCCAGCATTTGTTAGGTGATTGGAAGGGTATTTTTCTTATTGTCGTTGATTGATTTGATTGATTGATTGTGTGTGTATATGTACACAAGTGTGTAACAGTTTCCTTTTATTTGAATATGCACGGTGGCCAACAGGTAAAGAGTCTTCAGAAATATGTGAGTGGTTAATTAGAATAACCTAATACGTTAGGCTACCACATTTCTATAGTTTTCCTGAGTTTATACACTAATATTAAAAACATTCTGTGTTATGTATTGACCATGTATAGAGAAGGCAAACAACTGGCACAAAAACACCTACTCCCCAGCTAGGTTTATAACAGTGCTTTTACAGTTTGCTGTGTTTGCTTTATATGAAAAATATACAGATGGATGAACTATTTCAGTGAAAATTAGAGATGTTAGAAATATTTTACCTTTAAATACCTGGACATCTATTTACTTTTAATTATTCATTTATTTAAATTTTATACATATGGATGTTTTGCACATATGGGTGCTTATGGAAGCCAGAAGAAGTAATCAGATCCTCTGAACTGGAGTTACAGGCAGTTGTTAACTGCCATGTGGGTGCTGGGACATGAACCCAGGTCTGCTTTTAACTGCTGAGCCATCTCTCTAGCCCCTAGGCATCTAAAAATAAGAATATTTTCCTATATGGCATCTTTAAATGCTATTATCTCACCTAAGAAAATTATACCAGTTCTCTAATATTACATAATATCTGCTCTATATTCAAATTCCTATGTGCCCTCCATGTAATCTTACAAAGATATTTACAAGCAGAATATGGTACATTTGATTGTTGTATCTCCTTACTCTTTTTAATTTAGAACATTCTTCTGTCTTTTTTTTTTTTTTTTTTTTTTTTTTGGATTTTTCAAGACAGGGTTTCTCCGTAGCTTTTGGTTCCTGTCCTGGAACTAGCTCTTGTAGACCAGGCTGGCCTCCAACTCACAGAGATCCGCCTGCCTCTGCCTCCTGAGTGCTGGGATTAAAGGCATGCGCTACCACCGCCTGGCCATTCTTCTGTCTTAAAGCAGTCCATTTGGAACAGACCTGGCATGTTTTCTTTTGTAGTATCCTATATTGTGAAGTAGTCATAATGTCCTAAAATTTAAAATGTTGTTATGTTCTTCACATGGCCTCTGTTTTCAGAAACAAAAATACATTTTTTTTAATTAAAAATTTCCACCTCCTCCCCGCCTCCCTTTTCCCTCCCCATCCACCCACTCCCCACCACCTATTCCCCTCCCTCTCCCTCTCCAGTCCGAAGAGCAGGGAACCCTAACTGCTCTTCGGACAAAAATAAATTTTAATGAGCATTTACATTTAGCTTTACTCAGAACCCCAAAGTCCTGGTAGCTCCTTTGTTTGCATTATTAGCAATCTGTTATTTTGTATATGAACTCCCAAAGTATTTAGATGATCCTTCCCCTTAAAATCTGGTATTCTTGTTCTTTACCCAGGTTCATCAGGGTGTCAAAGGATTTGTCCTTGATGCCACAGATGGTCGGGGTATATTAAATGCCACCCTCAGTGTTGCTGAAATCAATCACCCAGTGACTACTTACAAAGCTGGAGATTACTGGCGCCTCTTGGTCCCAGGGACTTACAAAATCACAGCATCTGCTCGAGGGTAAGTTGTAAACACTTTCAGATTGGGGCTTGGGGGTAAGACAAACATGGCTCCCTTCTAGAAGGTTATTTCCAGAAAGTCCCAGAGAGTCTGCAACGTGGCGTTCAATGCATGGAGGCTTAGAGCTAGTTTCCCTGCTGAGCACTGCTGCCTGTGGCACTGCCCCATCAGACAGGTCTCTGAGGTCACATTTCTGCCTTCCGGCTCTGATCACCTGCCCTGCAACTTCCCTCACTGTTAGTAGTAGATCTGGGATGTACTTGTTGGAAGAAGGGGGAGAAAAGGCAAATGCTCTGCCGAGTAAATTCATGCTGCCTCACAGAGGACACCATTCTGTAGAAACATATTTGTTCCCTTTTATGGGTTTCAAGCTCTCACATGCATTCATTTCTCTGTGATACATTTACATCATTGCTTCAGTGACAGTTTCTGCTGATTGCAAGCTCTGAGTAAGGCTATTTTCCTCTTATGGGCTTGTTTACCTTTTTATCTGTCTATCTGAAAGACAGGGTCTCATGTAGGCCAGGCTGACCCCAAAACTCCTGTTCCTCTCAAGTGCATGCCCAACTGATTTATTTATTAAAAAGACGATGAGCCTATGACTTGTTTTTTTCTTTTTTTTAGAAAACTAAAACAACCTGATTTTCTTTGTAGTCCTTTACAAGTGGCCTAGAATTGTAAACACTTATTTAATCTGAATCTTCTCTTGTTTTGAGGTAGGAGCTAGTGTAGTTCAGGTTGGGCTTTAAACGTTCCATGTAGTGGAGGTTGACCTTGCTTTTCTGATCCTCCTAGAATGCTAAGGTTACAGGCTTACCACACTCAGATGGTTTTCTTTGTTCTTGATTTAATAAGACCAAGCACTACTGCAGAACATTCCCCTTTCCTTTCTAGCCAACATATTTGTGAAGCTAATCTACCCATCCATTGGAGGAAAGCTAAATATGCAGAGACACTTAGAGTTGTTGGCACCTTTTCTTCTTTCCCACAAAGAACAGGTCTTTAAATATGTAGTGACCCATAAACAAGGTCAGAAGTTCACACTAATGCATTTCAAAGTTATTCTGTTTTTTTTGTTTTGTTTTGTTTTTTTGTTTTTTTAACTTGGCAGAATATTAGAGAAACTAGAGCACCAGGTGTCTGAAAAGCAGGCAGAGTTATCTTTGGTAGAGAATGTCCTAAGTTGCTACCTCAGGCTTTTCCACCCACATACCTTAAAGGCTGATTAGTGGAGTCAGACTCCAGGAGCCACTGGGGATCTGCAGGAGTCTCAACCTGCCATTTGAAATCCCATTTTAATTTTTTTATTATTTTAAGTGTATGAATATTTTGCTGGCATATATGCCTGTGTATGCCTGTTGCCCACAGCAGCCAGAAGAGGGTGTTCGGTCCCTAGAACTAGAATTACTGATGATTGTGAACTCCATGTGGGTCCTGGGATTTGCACCCAGGGCCTCTGGAAGAGCAGCCCGTGAGTGAGTGCTCTTAACCACTGAAATCCTTTTTGTTGTTATTGTTGTTTTATGTTTGTTTTTGTTAGTTTTGAGACAGGGTCTCTCTACATAGCAGAGGCTGTCCTAGAATTCATAGCAACCAGACTGTCCTCAAACACAGAGAATCACCTCCCTATTCCGGAATTAAAGTTGTGTGCCACCATGTCCAGCATGAAATTCTAATTTAAATCTTAGACACACGTCCATATTATACTTTTACCTATGTTTGTTCTTTGTTATTATTTTTTTAATAGTAAGTTGCCTCAGAGTTGAAAACTTGACTCTTTTGGGAACTACATCACATGTATTCCATGGAGTCCTGTATTCTCTGTACACCTCTATTTCCCAGGGCTTGGATACTAAGGAAGTACGGGTCTGATCCGTCTGCTTTATTCTAGGTATAACCCTGTTACCAAGAATGTGACCGTCAGGAGTGAAGGTGCTGTTCAGGTCAACTTCACACTTGTTCGGTCTTCAACAGACGCAAACAATGAATCTAAGAAAGGAAAGGGGGATAGCGCCAGCACCGACGATGCCAGTGACCCCACTACTAAAGAATTTGAAGCATTAATCAAACACCTTTCTGCTGAGAATGGTTTGGAAGGCTTCATGCTAAGTTCATCCTCAGACCTGGCTCTGTATCGATACCACTCATACAAAGACTTATCCGAATTTCTGCGAGGACTGGTGATGAACTACCCACACATTACAAATCTTACCACGTAAGAATCACCTGGTTTTCTTTCACTTTCTTTAAGTGGATTCATGCATGCTTTGCCACATCCAATGGATCTTAGACTTACTTAGAGGTATTTTGGGAGCTGAATGTACAAGAGTTGCAGTCTCACCATTTTCCAAGGAGATTTTTCTGATAGCACCGTCTCGGGTGTGTTGGTGGAAACTGCGTGCTGGGTTAGAGGTGCAGACTGAGCCTTCTAACAGTGAAAGCTTCTCTTCCTAGTGCTTCCTCTGAGTGATCTCACACACTTGCCATGTTCCAGCTGCAAATTTATATTCTGACTAACTGTTGTTTAGCTTGTTTTATTTTGCTAAGGGCAGTGGACACATTTTGGAACTATGACCCTACCTGCCAGTGATCATGTATGAGACTTTTTGTCAAATAGAAAAGAGGCCTGGCTGCTGTCACTGCTGCACTCTGGTCTGTACATAATCTCTCACTGGACACTTTAAAGACATGCTTGGTTGTGACCCTGGAAAGTCCACAGTACTAGCTCACGTCAGAGTGGTGATTGGGACAGCTTTCCCTCCGTTCTGGGGTTTCTCTGCCCAGATTTCTGTGTCATTCTAGGTCTTCGTGCCTTGATACAGCTACTCCAGAACTTCCACCATGAGTTGACTGCTGTGCTTTGCCTGCTGCAGGGAGGACGTTTACCTTTGCCACAGGCTTACAAGCTGCCTTATGCAGACCTCACGAGCATCATTTAGACTTTACTTTTTTTTACTTGTCTCATTGCATTGATTCTTTTAATTTTTCCAGAAACTTTCGCTTCTTAAAGTCTAATTTACAATGTTTATAGATGTAGAACAGTATTTGCAGAGCCAACTGACTTCCTTTATTCAACTGATTTTTTAGCATTTCTGCCTTGTTGGACTCTAAAGTCATTACCCTACTACCACATACAGTTTAGTCTCCTTTTTAAAGATAAAACCCAAATTGAACATTATTCTGCTAACTCAGCTCATTTAATTGTTTGTGTTTGTTTGTTTTAGCTCATTTAATTATTTTAATCCTTCTAATTGAAGGCTTTTTTATTCAAAGGTTTCTTTCTTTTCATTTTATTTTTGGTTTTACAAGACAGGTTTTTTTTGTTTAGCTTTGGCTTTGGAGTCTGTCCTGGAACTCACTCTATAGGCCAGGCTGGCCTCATATTCACAGAGATCCACCTGCCTTTGCCTCCCAAGTGCTGGGTTTCAAAGCATGTGCCACCACTGCCAGGTGCTTTTGAAAATTAGATATTTCCTTAAAATGCAGCATATCTGCCATTGGTAGGGACAGACTTTTTTAGGCACTAAGTGTCACTGAATGGCATCATTAAAAACAGTGAGCTTTTCAATTTAATGCTAATCCATTACTTCTGGCCAGCTCTCATAAATCTTCTGTCGCAGGAAAGAAAGCCAGCTTTGAGCTCAAACCTCTTGTGAAAGTGGAAATTTGATAATTTATTTTGTTTTTATTGACTTAGCTTTTCCTGTCAAACTGATATTGCATTTATTATAAAGTGTATAAACTGTATTATTCATACAGATTAATTTAGATTTTAAAGAGACACTCCTACATTTAGTATATTTAAATATTTCTATAATAAGAGTTGAAGTGGCTCAGTTAGAAGATAGACGCCAGCTAGAGCAGTGTGGTGAGGCATGAGGAGCAGAGTCTGCAGGGCTGCCCAGCAGAGTCATGGGCTCGAGTCTGGTGATGCTCTACTCTTGGTTTACTTCCTTTGCTCAAGGGAAACTATTCCTCCTAAGGTTTTCTGACACTGTGACTTACTCTTTAAAAGACTTTCAAGGGTTTTTGTGCTTTGTTTTCTTCATCTTCGTTTCTATTTTTAGAATCTATAAGTTAAGTTTAACATAACACTTGATTACTTGCTGACTTTTTGTTTCTGACTTATAAAAGTTTGGGACAGAGTGCTGAGTATCGTCACATTTGGTCCCTCGAAATCTCCAATAAACCCAACATGTCAGAACCTGAAGAACCAAAGATTCGTTTTGTTGCTGGTATCCATGGAAATGCTCCAGTTGGAACGGAACTGCTTTTGGCTCTGGCAGAATTTCTTTGCCTGAATTACAAAAAGAACCCAGTTGTTACCCAAGTAAGAGAATAGCCTGTTTTGCCATTCTTTGAAGACAAAGCTTTGGGATCATTGACTTCAAGGCACCATTTAAAATTTTTAAGTTTCTTACTAGATTTTACACAGCCACTTTGAGTACATGTGTCACTGTGAGAAAAAGAACAGCCTTTGGATACAGTCAGTGTTCGTAGTGTCTTTCTAGTGTATTTCTTTGTATTAGTCCTAAAAGTTTGCCTTTAGTCCTGTACTCCTTTAAGCTGAGGCTCCTTTTAACCTTGCCCACAATTCTGTGCAAATGAACTATACTGGAAAGTAGAGTGAAAGACATAATTCTTTTTGCCTTTTCATATAATATATAAAATCATTGGGACTCTTGGCTGCATGTAATTGTATACAAACTGATACAACATTATCTTATTTAGCGATCTGTGGCTGTAGAAAAGAAGTTTGTCCTAGGAGCTTAGGCATATATGACTAAGAAGCCTTGCTTTGTGTTTTCTTAGGGAAAGCAGGGCAAGAACACTCAGTAATTAGCACTGCCTGTACTGAATTTAGGAAAAGTGGGAAGAACTAATACTTGTTGAATGCACACTGACTGTGCCAAGCACTATTGCCCAGAACTTTGTACACATTGTTGTTCGTTACTCATCCTTTCAAGGATGGGGATCTCTAGTCCATACAGTGAAGACAGAAATAGAGGTGTTTGTTAATTTACAAAACATCTGGAAGCCCGTAATTAAACCAACAAACATAAACCAACATATAAAGGCTAGTATTAATGTTCTTTTTCTTGTAATGAAAAACAAACACCAAGTGTATCTTGCTATAAAGGCCACACAGTGCAGCTATATTGCACCACCCTCCCCCAGAGAGACTGGGAAAGAACTGGTGTCTTGATTAGGATCAGAAGGAACCTGTATGCCTAATTGAAATCAGACTTAATAAAAAATTATTTTATCATCTCTAGCAAAGCAAATTTCATTAGCAACTTTTACAGGTTGCAAAAGTATCTCCCAGACACTTGTTTATTATTTATTAAAATGAGATGGTATAAGATAGTGAAACCCCTGGCTACATATTAGAAATACCTCAGAGCCTTTAAAAACACCAGTACTTGGACTTCATCCTCAGAAGGTATCAATATTTCTTTTATAACTTCTTAGGCGTCCTTCCCCACAAACAAACAAACAAACAAAAACAATTGTCACAGCTTTTTAGACTGTTTGTTTATTTGTTTGAGACAGTTTTACTATATAGCTAAGGTTGGCTTCGAACTTGCTATATAGCCCAAGTTGGCTTCAAACTTAACATTGGCCTCTCTGGGGTACATAACATTGCCCCCTCTGGGGTTTAGGCATGTACAATCATACACTACAGATCAAAATCAGGACCTTGTATATGTTAGGCACATGTTCTACCACTGAGTTATACCCCAGCCGAGGTTGTTCTTATATATAGCTAAACTTGTACCTGTTGGTCTTATGGTGATAAGGGACCATATCATAGTTAAAATACTTTAATAGGAATCACAAAGCTCTTGAAGCCAATTTGGGATATAGTAGAACCTGCCAAAAGAGAAATGAGGAGACAGGATTCAGAGATTCTGTTGAGTAGGTCTGTGGTGAATCATAAATTATCTTAGAAAGAATCGCCCAAAGGCAGAGATTTAGAAGCCAGTGAGTTAAAAGGTCTCATGTATTTTCAGGAAGAAAGGATTTAGTATGCCTCTTGCTTTGAAGGGATGGGAGCGCATATATATATATATGCATATATATATATATAAATTTCAGGAGAAGGAGGTGGCCAGTCAAAGTGGGTCCAAAATCAGGAAGCACAGACATGAAGCAGTCTGCTTGCTTTCTCATTTTTTTTTAAATATATTTTTTAATATTTATTTATTATGTATACAATATTCTGTCTGTGTGTATGCCTGCAGGCCAGAAGAGGGCACCAGACCCCATTACAGATGGTTGTGAGCCACCATGTGGTTGCTGGGAATTGAACTCAGGACCTTTGGAAGAGCAGGCAATGCTCTTAACCTCTGAGCCATCTCTCCAACCCTTGCTTTCTCATTTTTATTCTGAGACCCTGGTCTGTGGGATGGTGCCACGCTGAGGGTGGGTTCACTTAAATTTCTCTAAAAGCACCCCCACAGGCATTTCCAGAGGTATGTTCCTGAGGTGAGTCTAAATCTAGTCAAAATGATGGTGAAGATTAAGTATAGCACTATTAGAAATATGTAGACTGAAGCCCTCAGAAATGATTTCATGTCACACATAGAGGTATTAATGCCTGTGGAGTATCTGGAGGAGAAATTACAGCAAGGCAGATGAACCTACCTACCTTGGGTTTTTGGACATGCTATTTCAGCTCTCCTAGTCTAAGAAGGCATTGACATTTTCAGATTTTACATTCCCACTTTTAATCCAGAAAAGAGTCCCGCCATTATTATTAAGTTAGTGACCAGCAATTGTTTTCTATTGGGGGCCAGATATATTTATATTTATACTTCTATTTATAGGAGCAGACATCCTGTAGCTACTCAGTCCCATCATTATAATACACAAAAGTAAACATAAATGAATGGGTTTGGCTATTCCAGTAAAAACTTAAACAGAAAAGCACCCAGCAATCTGGATTTTGCCTCCCTGGGGTGCTTCTATGACCCGTATTTGGTACCAAGACACAGGAACATTAGTTATACAGTATTGTCTCATTTTTAAAAAATAAAAATTGAAGCAAATGAGAATTCTATTTTACATTTTAGTTTCTTTTAGTGTTCTGCCATTTAAAATAACTATTTAAAGTGAACAATAAAGACTGTATTTAGGGGGAAGTGTCTATCAATTCCACATAGAGCTAATGAACTCTTGATTTCTTTTTCATTTTAGTTGGTTGACAGGACTAGAATTGTGATTGTACCTTCTCTAAATCCAGATGGGCGAGAGCGAGCACAAGAGAAAGAGTGTACCTCAAAGACTGGGCAAACCAATGCCCGTGGCAAAGACCTAGACACTGACTTCACAAGTAAGACTCAATTTTAGGTCATTAAAGTACTTGGAGGATAACTTTCTATACTAGGAGACTGATCCACTTTGTAGATGAGGAATGGGGTGGTACTTGTCTAAGTAGTGAGTGTGAAATATAAATCAATACAGACATCCAGAAAATATCTTGAATTTTTTCCCTTTCACTTTGACAGATATCCAGGAAAATATTTTCAATTTTTTGCCTTTCACTTTGATAAATAATTGAAGCTTTGTATTTTATTTTTTGAAAAAAGGTTAGGATTATTGGGGTGTTCTAATGTGTATAGAGGTAACAAAGGCCCTCTTTCTCTCTACCTTTCTGAATATGTGTATGTACACAGGGTATTTGCGTGTTGTTATATATAATGTTACTAATGTGCACACATGATCTCAAACTATGCACAACTCAATAACTTGCCTGTGAGAACATGTCTTTTTTTGCTTGAGGTAGCATGTGGAGAGACAGTTGCCCACAAGTTTTGTAAGCAAGAGTTATATGGAATTCAAATACAGTATTTCTTTATGTTTTCACTAAAATTTAGAACTTGGTATTTAACTTTTCTCTTTTTTAGGTAATGCTTCCCAACCAGAGACCAAAGCCATCATTGAAAACTTGATTCAAAAACAGGACTTTAGCCTTTCCATTGCTTTAGACGGTGGTTCTGTGCTGGTCACATATCCCTATGACAAGCCAGTCCAGACAGGTATGTTCAGTATCAGGGCACACATGTAGTATTTAAGCCTTGTAGGAAATTCCAAGTCACTAAGTAATATCCCTTCTAAATGTTTCTCAGTAGTGAGAAACGTTAGTAGTGGTTTGCTCTCTGCTCAAATGATCAGCCTCAGATAATTGTCCATCCTGTACTTGAAGAATTGGGGCAGATTGGAGAGGGAAGGCCTGACCAAGGCCAAGCTACATGAGTAGCAGGATCTAGTCACATCTGTTCAGTGTGGTCTGCAGTCATATTTTGAGGAATTGGTGTTTGTAGAACATGAGAATATCAAAAGGAGTGTGGCACAGTGCCAGATGCTCATGGTATCAGGCTAAGCACTCCCTCCCATGCTTGACACCTTGCCTAGTGGGCTGTGCCTCGTGTTAAGCTAAACAGTTGCTTGTTGAAGTTCTGCCAGCTCACAGCATATGCAGAGAGTTTGAGTTATTTTCAATGCAGTTACAAGGGACATTGCTGTTAGGCCCCAGCTGTCCATAGCTGAGGTATAATAAACTGAAAGAAGAGTCTATCTCAGTATAGTAAGTAGCTTGTTGTATAAACTCACTGTATTTTTTTAATGTAAGCAAGATGTTTGCTCCAAAGTATGAGTATCTTGAGCTAAACAAAACAATATTGTTATTTATGGTAGCTCCCTCATAAACTTCAGTGGGGTGCAGAACTTACTAGAGGGAGAGAAAGAGGACTTGAATCTGCAATACTGAACTTGAACAAAATCTTTCCAATTTCTCCACTGACTTTCAAATTTTTCTTCTTGGTAGTGGAAAACAAAGAAACTTTAAAGCATTTGGCATCTCTTTATGCAAATAACCATCCGTCGATGCACATGGGTCAGCCCAGTTGCCCAAATAAGTCAGGTAGGCATTTCCCTACCCTGTGATGCTCGTTTTAGTTGATTGCTTTGGGGAGAAGAGAGCCTGTTGGTCTTGTTGATCGTACATCTCTCAATGGTTTTACAGATGAAAACATCCCAGGAGGAGTGATGCGTGGAGCAGAGTGGCACAGCCATCTAGGCAGCATGAAGGTATGTTTCCGAGAACACGGGTAGAGTGGGCTTCAGACTCGTGATCATTGAATGAAAATGCAGGTTCTTTTTCTAAGACAGGGAAGTGATTGGCATCTGCCTTGTGACTTTCTCAACATGTTTTTGCCTTAAATTAACCTGACAGTCATCTTCTATTTTAAACATTCTTTTTTTTTTTTTTTTTTTTTCGGTTTGGTTTTTCGAAACAGGGTTTCTGTGTAATAGTCCTGCCTGTCCTGGTTTTCACTTTGTGGACCAGGCTGGCCTTGAACTCACTGAGATCCACCTGCCTCTGCCTCCCAAGTGCTGGGATTAAAGATGTGTGCCACCACTACCATTCTTAACTACATAACTTAATAACATTAACTATAGTACAGTCTTGTACAACCACTACTAAATCTACTCCCTGTTCTCCCTTTCCACAGCCCCTGGTAACCTCTACTTCTGTGTCTAGGAATTTGCCCATTCTAAATATCTCATAAAAAGACTTACATGGTAATCCTTTTGTATCTAACTTCTTATATTAACATAATTTTTGAAGCTTATCCATTTTATACCACATATTACATACCTTTAGAACAAAATATTATTCTATTATACACAGTATATTTTGTTTATGTGTTGATAGACACGGCATATAGTGTCCTTAAGCCTAACTTTTCATTTTGAGTGGAGAACTAGGAATAGCATTGCTAGGTATTGTTTTGATTCTATTTTCAATGTTCTGAAGAACCGCCAAGCTTTTCCATAGCATCTCTGCCATCTTACATCCTATCAGCAGTGTTCAAAGATTCCGTCTTCATCTTCTGTATATCCTGAACAATGCTTGTTACTTTAAATTTCTATCCTGTCAGACATAGCATCATCTCATTGTGGTTTTGACTTTCATTTCCCTGATGGCAAATGATATTGGACTACTTCTTTATGTGCTTGTTGGCTATTTGTGTCACATCTCTGGAGAAGTATCTATCCAATCTTCTATTCGTTTCACAGTCAGGTTTGAGCTAGCAGGGGGCACAAGTGCTTTTTGCCAAGCTTGACTCTCTGAGTTCAATTCCCAAAATGTACATAGTAGAAAGAAGAACCAACTTGTCTCCTGACCTCCACACATGTAACATGACATAGATGCATACACAATGTTAATTTTAAAAATTTAACTGGAGGCTGGAGAGATGACTTAGTGGTTAAGAGCCCTGGCCCCTTTCAATGGACTCAGGTTTGATTCTTGGTACTCACACGGAAGCTAACAACCATCTGTAACTCCAGTCCTAGGGCGTCCAGTGCCCAATTCTGGACTTCTTGGATACTGCACACACATGGACAGACATACTTACAGGAAGAACAGCATTCATACGCATAAAATAAGAATGAAATTAAAACATTTTAGTTACTTGGGTTGTTAGTTTTCCACATACTCTACATACTAAAGCCTTATCATGTATATGACTTGCAAATAGTTTCAACTACCATCCTATAGGCTGCCTTTTAACTTTAATAAAAATTACATCTACTTGGAGGTGGAGACAAACACGTGCTACTTGTGGAAGCAAGAGAACAACTTGTGGGAGTCAGTTCTTTCCTTCCCCCATGTGGGTCCTAAGATGGAATTCCGGCTGTCAGTCTTGGTGACAATTGCATTTACTTGCTGGGCCATCTCTCTGGACATTTTCCACTTTCTTTTTTTGTTTGTTTGTTTTTTGATATTTTTTTTTATTTGTTTGGTTGTTATTGTTGTTTTTTCAAGATAGGGTTTCTCTGTGTATCCCCGGAACTCACTCTGTAGACTAGGCTGGCCTCAAACTCAGAGATCTGCCTGCTCTGCCTTCCGAGTACTGGGATAACAGGTGTGCACCACTACCGCCTGACCCTTTTTTACATTCTTGATCATGCCTTTTTGACAGGCAAAGTTTTTTTTAATTGATGTTCAATTTATTCTTTCTAAGAATTTGTTGGCTATTAAGACTCTGTTTTTCTTGTCAGAGTTTATGGCTTTAGCTCTTGAGGCTGTTGAAGTTCATTTTGTGCATGGTGTGAGGCAAGAGCTTGGTTCTGTGGGAAGGTAGGGATCTAGTTGTCTTGTTGGAGGGAGGCCACTTGTTCGTTTCCCTGCTGCTCAGAACCCATATTATTTAAAACACTACTTGGCCCATTAGCTCTAGCTTCTTATTGGCTAACTCTTAAATTATTTATTTAACCCATTTCTAGTAATCTGTGTATCCCACAAGGCTGTGGCTTACTGGATAAAGTTCCAGGCATCTGTCCAGCGGGGCTATATGGCTTCTCTCTGACTTCACCTCCTTTCTCCCAGCATTCCATTTAGTTTTTCCCCACCTAGCTCTGTTCTGCTGTAGCTCTGCTGTAGGCCTAAAACAGTTCCTTTGTTCACCAATGATATTCACTGCATACAGAGGTGAATCCCATATCAGTCTTTTGTCAAAAAATGTCTTTCCTCCTCTGTGAGTTTGAGACCAGCTTGGTCTACAAGAGCTAGTTCCAGGATAGGCTCCAAAACCACAGAGAAACCCTGTCTCGAAAAAAAAACAAACAAACAAACAAAAAAAAAGTCTTTCCTCATTGGATGGTCTTGATGTCCTTTCAGAAAGCCTTTGAACACAGATGTGTGGGTTGCCCAGACTTGCTTTTCCCTGGGTCTACAGCCTACCCTTTGTTTGTTACAGCTTTGTAATAACATTCAGAACCAGGGTTCATAAGCCCTTTGGCTTTGTTCTTCTTAAGGGTTGTTTGGGCTATTCAAGGGTTCTTGCAATTCTAGCTGAACCTGAAATTGACTTTTCTTTTTCTGTATAAAAGGCTGTTTGGATTTTACTTAGGAGTTGTGTTGAATCTATAGATCTTCTCTCTGACAGTTAGCAAGTGATTAACTGGTCATTGGTTCATGTGGGCAACATAAAATTGACTTCATTCCTATTTCTTTATTCCCTTATTTTTTAAGAATTTACTATATGGGGGGGGTGCTAGTGAGCTAGTTCATCGGTTAAGAACACTGACTGCTCTTCCAGAGGACCCAGCATGTGGGTGTTGGGAACATACTGGTTCACAGCCACCTGTAATTCCAGTTCCAGGACATCTGATACATGATGACCTCTGTGAACACTTCATACATGTGGTGAATTTAGGTACATGCAGGCAAAACATACAAACACAAAAGATAAATTTTTAAAAATTTTTTTAAAGAATTTACTATGTAGGAGGCATTTGCTCTGTTAATGATAAATAAAATATTTTCCAAGGCCTATTGAACAAGTAGCTGTCCAGAATTAATTGGTTTGATCTAGAAGTGAGCATCTTTCCACATGTTATGAAAATTTAAAGACAGAAAATATTATACCTAGTCAGAGCCCCAGCCTTCCCTTTCTTTGGAGATAGCATTTGCGATACAGAGGTGGTGAAGTGGGTGTTCAGAAAGGTTTAGGGCATACACTAAGGCCAGGAAGAAGTTCACTGAGCAGCCATTATCAGACAGAGACAAGAATGAAAAGAGTTTGGGACTTTGAATTAGTGTGTTTTAATAAGGAATGGAAGACCTTTGAAGGTTTTGAGCAAGGATACGGTGACATGATCAGAGCTGTGCTATTAAGAAATTAAGTTCATAATAGTGGGCTAGGATACTTTGGAAGGAGGAACTGCAAAGAAGCTGGTTTGAAATAGTCTAGACAAGAAGTAATTAAAGAAGGGTTTTGATTAGGGTAGTGACAATAGGCTAGGAACCAAGTGTTGAAAGTTTACTCTTGGTATTGAAGTAGAGTTGGCAGGATCATGGATGATAGTGAGACAAGTCAAAGATGAAGTTTCTGGACAATAACCCTAAGGCTTCAGTAGTGGCCTGAATACCTTGGCAGTGACCAACGGCTCTCCAGTTGAACTTAAGATGCGTTCAACAAAAGGGAAATCATGCCTAGTATGAGAAACCTAGGCTACTCAGGGCTAGTGAAGTCAAGGATCTTGGGAGAGAAACTACAACTACCACAACCCCTAATTACATTCTAAGTACTTGTCCTGACACCCACAGAGAAGTGTGCTCTTCGACCCTCATCAAGGAAACCTTTCTTTGCAACAGATGGAGACCATTACAGAAAACCACAACCAGTCAGAATACAGAGTTGCAGTGCCCAGTCCCAATAGATAAATCTATACAAACAACTCTAGCACCTACAGGTTTCGGGAACATTACAGACGAGAGAGCAAGATTTCAAGAGCCAGAGCATCAAGGAGTTTGTGTGAGGTTGTCTCTCCTAGTAACGTCAGAAGCTACACCCATAAAAATCTCACCAACATGACTACCTAAATATGAGCTACTGAACAAGGACAACCACAGTAAACATGCTAAAGTGGATGGGGGAACCACAGAGCCTCACCCTGTACGAGAACTGCATGTGCCGTGTCGGGTGGTGGTGGCACACACCTTTAATCCCAGCACCCAAGAGACAGAGGCAGGTGGATCTCTGCGAGTTTAAGGCCAGCCTGGTCTACAGCGTGCGTTCCAGGACAGCCAGAGCTACACAGAGAAACTGTCTTGAAAATCAAAAACAACAAAAAAGAACTACAGGCAACTAAGGAATGCTTAGAATGGAAGATATAGTAGTCCCCAAAGAACAACACACCGACTGGTTCTCTAATACCACACCAACTGGGTATATCCCAAATAGTTGGCCTTGGAAACACATATATTAGTAACATTATATAGACTGATAAGGTTATATTTCAATGAAAAATGAGGTCTTGGATTTTAAAGAGAGCAAGGAGGGGGTCTATGGGAAGGTTTGTAAGAAGAAAAGAGAAGGGAGAAATTATATGATTACATTATAATCTCACAAAATAAGAGAAAAAAATGGTATAACTGCAGAAATGATGAAGTTTCATGACGATGTGAGGAAGTTAGTTAATATCATTGGGTAAATGAAAAAAAGAACAACTTGAAGGAGGAAGTGGCAAGTAAAGTTTGAAATCTGTCTGCACAAGTGGTTCCTGCACTTGACTAAGTGCTTGGCTCTGGCCATGGTCATTGTCACAGCAGGCTCATACTGATTGGTCAGGCCCATGTGCTTGTCCTCTACCTCCACTGCCATGGCAGCAACAGGAGAGTTCTAGAATTGAAAGGGAAGCTGGCTGTCCACGTGGACTCATTTGTTCAACAAACCCCAATAAACATCATCTATACTTAACAGCACTGTGGGAGAACTGCCACTTCAGAATGAACCAGACATAGTCACTGTCCTGTTTGTGACATTGTCATCATCATCATCATCATCATTATTATTATTATTTTGGTTTTTTGAGACAGGGTTTCTCTGTGTATCTCTGACTGTCCTGGAACTCACTCTTTAGACCAGGCTGACCTCGAACTCACAGAATCTGCCTGCTTTTGCCTCCCTGAGTGCTGAGATTAAAGGCGTGTGCCATCATTGCCCAGCTTGTGACCCATTATTATATATGGTGATTTATGTATATTCTAAAATGCATCACAAATGCTACTTACATCATCCAGTTCTTTTTATTCCATTTGTTTACTAAGCTAATTTTTGCATGTACTAATCTGATTCTGAACTTTTTATTTCAGGATTATAGTGTTACCTATGGCCATTGCCCAGAAATCACCGTGTACACAAGCTGCTGCTACTTCCCTAGTGCAGCTCAACTCCCTGCCTTGTGGGCAGAGAACAAGAGGTCTCTCCTTAGCATGTTGGTGGAGGTGAGCTTGTTTTGAGTTATTTGTTTCCCTCTGATACTGAGGATCAAACCCAAAGCCTCATACATGCTAGGCTTCATCAGAGGATAAAAAATAAAAACCATTATTAAACCTTTATAAAACTATAGAGAGAATGATTTTGTTCATGTTTGTGTGTGGTGTTGGGGTATGTGTTTGCATGCCGTTAATACATGGGCCATCATATACATGTGTACATGGGCAAGTGAATGTCAGAGGTTGAGCTCACTTCCCACTGTATATACTGAGACAGGATGTCTCGCTGTGCCCAAAGCTCATTAGTCTAGCTGGTCTAGCCAGCCATCTTACCCCAGGGATCCCTGTCCCTGCCTCCTGAGCATTGGATCACAGGTGGGCTGCCATGTTCACCTGGCCTTTTACATGGGTTGTGGGGATCTGAACTCCAGCCCCCATCTCGCTGGGGTGGAAAGCACTCTCTTCCTCTGAGCCATCTCCCCAGCCTGAATTTTGTTCATCTTTTCATTGCCAAAATAGATGCCATGTGTGCAACATATCTTGAACCTGCTATGCCTGGGAGCTTCATGTTCTTCCAGCTGAGGATCGCAAAGTTACAGTCACTGTACCATGCGAGAAATAGTTCAAGGCGTTTGAAGACTGGCTTCTAATGCTTTAGGCTTTCAGAGTTCTTTCTCTTACCTCTGGCTCTGAAGCACTGACTGATGGGCAAATGTGGTCAGGGTCAGTGGGGATGAAGGGTAACCGAGGCTGCATGCAGTACCAAGAACCCTTTGCATACTCATTAAGCACACTACTACTGATCTATAATACACCATTAAACCCCTACGTCTTTTTAGACAGGGTTGCTAATTTGATGAGTAGCCTTAAACTGTTTTCTGTGTCTACCTCCTAAGTAGCTAGGATTATAGGATGTGCCTCACTTATAACTACAAGGGCTTTGTTGTTGTTGTTTTGTGTAGGGAGTGTGTGTGTTTGTTTGGCTGATTTTGATCAAGCCTCAAGCAGTCACCTGTAAAATATCTGCTAATATTGTGAAAACATAAATTATGTTAATATTTTTTTCAGGTCCACAAAGGAGTTCATGGGTTGGTTAAAGACAAGGCTGGTAAACCGATCTCTAAAGCAGTCATTGTACTCAATGAAGGAATAAAAGTGCACACAAAAGAGGGGGGTTATTTCCATGTGCTTTTAGCTCCCGGTGTCCATAATATCAATGCCATTGCTGAAGGGTACCAGCAGCAGCATTCACAGGTGAGAGTGTGGGTAATAGCATTTATGTATTATTTTGAAACTCTTGTTAGAAAGCTTGAAAGGAATAAAGAAATGAAAAGTGTCTCCACCTCTTGAGAACAGCAGCTGTCATCTTTTTGTTGCCAAAAGGTAGTTTTCTGTTCCTCAGCAACAAAGGAAAAACTTGCATAGCATTTTGTACAGTGTAGATGACACTCAGCTGCCTTCCTGGTTTGCTTTATAAGCCCAAAAGCGTTAAGTGAAACAGGGCTGTGATATACCATAAGTGGCTTTTTGAAATTTTTTTGTTTGTTTGTTGTTGTTTTTTTTTTTTTTTTTTTTTTCGAGACAGGATTTCTCTGTGGTTTTGGAGCCTGTCCTGGAACTAGCTCTTGTAGATCAGGCTGGTCTCGAACTCACAGAGATCCGCCTGCCTCTGCCTCCCGAGTGCTGGGATTAAAGGCGTGCGCCACCACCGCCCGGCATGCATATATGTCTGTGTACCATGCACATTCAATGCCAGCAGAGACTAAAAGAGGGTTTGGATTCCTGGATTATGTAGGGCTAGAGTTTGTGAACTACCATGTGGTTGCTAGGAACCAAACCCAGGTCTTCTGGAAGAGCAGCCAGTGTTCTTCAGTGCACAGCCATCTCTCCAGGCCCCATAATGACCTTTTTTGGATGTTTTTATTTACTTTTTAAAATTTATTTAACTTTATGTGTTGCTATAAAGGTATCAGATCCCTTGGAACTGGAGTTACAGACAGTTGTGAGCTGCATGTGGGTGCTGAGAATTAAACTCGGGTCCTCTGAAAGAACAACCAGTGCTCTTAACCACTGAGCCATCTCTCCAGCCCCAATAGTGACTTTTTTATAATTCTTACACTTTATCTTTCCAGGTCTTTGTGCATCATGATGCAGCCAGTTCAGTGCTAATAGTCTTTGATACAGATAACCGGATATTTGGTTTACCAAGGGAACTTGTGGTAACTGTGTCAGGTAAAGATTTTCAGTTTTTAGCACCTATTCTGTTGTTATGCTTTCAGCGTGGCTAACCTCCACAGACACCTCTAGGTAATTGTTTTTTCTCTAGAGTCTACTTAGCTAAACCTGGTTTCCCCAAGCTGTTGCCCTATATGTTCTCCTGGCTTGCCCTAATTTCTGTAGGTCCATACTCAAATTCACCTCCACTGAGAGGCCTTCCCTCATCACTCTAGCTAGCACAGTAGCCCTGTTATTATCTCTACCCTATGTTTTTTTCCAATCTAATATTCATCACTGATACCATATGTACCTGTTCACTGTATTGACTACATTTAATGTCCACACCAAAATAAAAGCTCTACACAGCAGAGCTGATCTGCATCCCCAGACCCTAGAGCCATAGTTGGCACAAGTGGATCTTACTGGATGTTGTTAAATAAGCAAATGTTGCTCTATATCAAGATCACACTGACTGCTAGATCCAAGAACAAGGAAACACTTTCCCCTCTGGGTTAATTTGGGTCCTTGTTTGAACTACTGAAAGGTTAAAGGGAAATATATGGAAAAGGCAGTACTCTACTGTACTGCACCTGTCTGACACAATGATCTTCTGTTCATTCCTCAGTTCAGCTTGGACTTAAAGCAAAAACCCAAGCTCTGTTGCAGAGGTGGGGGTCTCAGGTGAATCTTGGGAAAATGGTATGGTCACAGGACCTCTTGTAGGGTTCTTAGCATTCTCATCTGAACCTGGCAAAACACAAAGAACTTGATGGTTAAAGGCACTGGAGTCAGATTCAGCCATGGGTTAAATCTAGCTTTGCCAACCAATTAGGTGTTGTGAACTTAATTTTTATTTCGTGACTATTATTTTTCGGTTGTTGTTCCTAAGGATGTTGTGTTGGTGACCTTGTATACAAGTCTAAAAGAGAGCTTAAGGCAGAAGGATCACTGCAAGTTAAGAGTCCAGTGAGGTCTACATAGCAAGTCTCAGGCTGAGATACAGTGAGATCCAGTTTAAATAAACAAATGCTGAGATGGCTTAGTGGGTAGAAGCTCTTGCTGCACAAGCCTGATGACCTAAGTTCAGTTCCTGAAGCCCACATTAGAGAGAACCAATGCTTACAAGTTGTTCTCTGACCTCTATATGCATGCATGTGTGCACACATGTGCACGCACACAATATAAATAAACAAAATGTAACTGAACTATTTTTAAGTTAATAAAAGAAAGAAAGAACAATCTGGGGAGCTGAGAGTGCAGCTCAGTGGTAGAGAACTTGCCCTAGGATCAAGTCCAGCACAGGAAGAAAAGAAAAGAAAAAGAAAGAAGATCTGGGAAAAATAGCATTAAAGTCATTAGAAATTCTCTTCAGGTAGTAGAAATGTGGTGGTGTTGGGCTTTGATTCTTGCTGGGTTTGTTTATTGTTTTCTAACTTGCATACTGTACATGCGCTACTTCTAGGGTAACAGGGGTGATTCTGTTGAGATATTAGAGATTCAAGCAGTCTACCACAGAAGAACATCTCAGAGCAAGCAAATTGCTCTCAACTGCATGAAATTAAAGTAAATAACAGATTAAAAAGTGCCATCGGAAGTCGTTGCTTGTTCATAACATCCCCATGTGGTCTTGTCGGACAGGTGCCGCAATGTCAGCATTGATCCTAACAGCCTGCATCATTTGGTGCATCTGCTCCATCAAGTCTAACAGACACAAAGATGGCTTCCATCGGCTCCGGCAGCATCATGATGAATATGAAGATGAAATTCGCATGATGTCCACTGGCTCCAAGAAGTCCCTCCTAAGCCATGAGTTCCAGGATGAAACAGACACAGAGGAGGAAACATTATATTCTAGCAAACATTGAAAACCACATTTTGCATATCTCCCTGCATAAGCACCAAGCAAAATGACAGCTCCTCTTGGGAGACACTGCAGTAAGAAGAGAGATTCCTTCCTTCTTCAAAGAGCTTTGGGAAGTTAACCTGTTAAACTCTTATTCTCTGAATATCACAGGCAGATTTAAACTTCCCTTCCTTAAAGAACTCTAAACCTTTTCTAAAAATCTGATTTCTATTTATGCAGCAGAAGATGGGACAGCCACTTTGTTTTCCTTTTTGACTTAAGATGAGCTGTTCAGAGCTTAGACAGTAACACCATCAAGCCATCTAGTAGACATTGTGTTTGCACAGCAGGTGTTTACTAGTGGCTTTGGTTTTGTTTCCCTTTACTTTAAAGGCCAAAAGAATCTAGAAACATTAAGGCAGGGACACCAGTCAGACTCTGACAAAAAGCTTTAAACCTCAGCTTCTCCTCCATCTACTGAGGCGTTCGTTCTCTTCTCCAGTTAGCAAATAGCTGGGGTTTCTCTTATTCAGGTAATGGAGGCTGGATGATTCTTTAACATATATGACATTAGAAAACGGAACAAACGAGCTTCCGTATTTGTCTTTCTACCTGTTTCTAAGCTGGATCAGAACTGGTAGGCTGTGCTGCAAGCAGGATTTTACTACCTCTCTTGTAAGGTTTATCAAGCTCTAAATAGCCTCGTCTTAGGGGGAACTCATTGGTTTTGCTGTGGAGGCACAGGGGCCCCCGTGAGTAGAGGTGAGAGGGAGATGGAGCAGAAGTGAGGACTTGCCTGTCTTAACTCGGGAAAACCTACAGGTGCTGCTGCTTTATCTGTGAAGCACTCGCTCTTCTAGGGATGCCTGTTCCTTAGTGTTTCCTAAATCTCAGCCCTTTCCGTGTTACACACCTACAGTTTCCAGATGATTCCACACCTGAAGGTCCTGAATTTATTGATGAAAATATCTAGGAATGGAAGAGACCTACTTGTACACTCTTAATACATTTGGATCCATAATGTCTACACTTGATGCTCCAGACCAAGCCTTCACCCTGTGATGGCATACTGTTATGGAAATACCGCGGTCTGTGCATGCAGGCCTCTGCCAGTCCTTAGCGATTCCTTTGACAGTCTTTTTTTTTTTTAATCAAGTAATTATGTTAAAACTTTCAGCTCAAAGCTTTTAAGTATGGCTCCCTCCATTTAAGAAAGTCAGCTAAAGGACTGCCGTGTGATGGGACAGTGGTGTGAAGGTGTCCCCTTCACTGTAGTCAGGCGAAGGCCTGAAAGATTTGCAATTTATGGTGTCTCTTAATGCTGTTCAGTGGAATGATGCTTTTTGTGAGTGTGAGTCTTACCAATGACGTAACAGTTTAATATCTTTGAATGTTTTAATGGCCAAGTTGCTGCTGAACTTGTACTAAATCAGGGGATCAAAAAACTAGCTCTTACCTTTCCAAACTGTATTCATCCCATTAATGTATCAGTTACCCCAAAGCCTCAGCTCACCTGGGTCACTCGGCCATGCTTAGTGAAGAATGCATCCAAGTGGCTGTATGAAGTTGAGATCTCAGGTAGTGGAAGGGAATGATGAGATCATGATATTCGTTAGCTGTGGTCACTTAGGTAGCTTAGGTTCAGCCACGCTGGAATCGGTGATGGCATCAGCAGAGCTGAATCCTTGTTTTGCCACATGAGCAGAACAGTTCATGGAAGGCAACACTAATGAAGGGCACATTTCTTTTATAGTTTCATTTCTTCTAATAACACTTTGTGTTTTTCTAAATGATGTATATTGCCTTTTCAGCTTTATTTTTAAAAGTGCCAAGTCAGAAAACCAACAAGGGGCTTATGGCTGGGCCCTGCTTGGGATATTACAGCTAGAAACCAAGTTCATGTGGCAGCCTTTGCTTTACTAGCCTGGTGTTGACTAAGACACCTTTCCATGTGTTCTCTGGAATTAAGTGTGTCTTTAACAGTACATCTCAGCAATCGGAGGCCATGCCTTTTAAAGGATGATGAAATTTTTAGAGATGAATATACAGAATAGTTCTCTTGGTCATTTTTTCCTTAAATGAAACCCAAATTCTGCTCTAAGTTTCAAGTCTTTAACGAGCTTCTAATACATCGAACTGGAAAACCTCCCTACCCTCTGTTACCAATGAACATGAATGTACACGACCCATGACTACTAAGACTGTGTTCTTAGCCCTGCCTTCCTTTATGTGTGGCTCTAATCTAATCTTGGACCACTTTGGCAGCAAAGGGCACTGAAGCCATATGGGATGGGGAATGCATTCCTTCAGTGTTTCTCCTGGAGACTTTCCGTTTCTTTAGAGTCACGGACCCAAATAAGTGTCACAGTATTAGGACCTTTGCCCCAGTCTGAGATGTGCCTTTCCTCTGCTCGCAGGCATTGTTTGTCCTGGTGATGAGTTTAAGCCTTCTTCACTCCCTGCTCCTTAACAAAAGCAACACGATTGGTAGGTAGTGTTTAAAGTGTCCACCTGTGAGGATGCACTTGTACTGATAAAGACTGGCAAGCTTTTGGAGCATCTGGTGGAACTTTGGGTGGTGCTGGGATCTGATCCAGTGGAGAGGAATTGCTGTCCTCACTGAAGGGAACTGGCTTTGGGACTCTTATCAGCCTTGAGGAAGGAAACATTGTATTTTTGGCTCAGTGTGCTTGGTTAATCTTTGGTGATTTCATCTGAATGAGATTTGCTGAATTAGTGAATATTAAATTCAAACTAATATGAGTGGAACAATAAAAAGGTAGTGCTTATGTCTGAACTTGCTGTGTTTTTGAGCTAGCACCAGGTTACCAGTAACCGAGACTCACTACTCCGTTTATTTCCATTTATTCCCAGCATTAAATAGGTCTATTGTCTTGTCATACTCACACTTGTGCCAGGTCTGTCCCTGTTCTCAGGAGCTTCTTGGTTATGAATATGTCATGGTGTCCTGCGCTATGGGTCTGGTGGGATTATTTTATGGTAACAGCCCAGCATCTCCCCCAATTTTTTCCTTTATTATCATTAAAATTCCACTAATGGCTAAATATTCAATGATATTTCTGTATAGAAACTTGTTGATAACTTTAGGTTTTTGGTTTATTTTAATTATAACAGTTTGGAGGGAGGGTGATTAGGGCCTTTGATTAATGTCAATTGAATTTGAATTTCTAGTTCTTGAAGAAAACCCTCCCAATACCCACTTCTCCTTTATATATGGTAAAACAAAATTCACTAATGGTTCCACTGACTCTTAGAATACTCTCCTGGTTGGTTTGGAAATTTGAAAGTAGGTTACCATTTTGAGGCAACTTGATAAAATATGCGTAAATATAGACAGGGTGTTTATCAATGGTACCATGAATGTACTAGCTACATTCTGCGCTACAGATTTTTTTGGAGGTATGACATGGAATTTCTTATGTTCTTTTCACCACCTCTTTGCCTTTTTTTCAGAATGATACTCCCCAGTTCTAAAACTGCCCGTAGCTATTTCTGTGACATGCTAACACCCTTTCCTCTCAAGTGCTTCAGTCTTGTTTTATTTCATGCACTGTGCCTTCAAAATGAAAACTTTAAAAGGAACTTTAAAAGAATTGAATAGTAGTTTTAAAAATAAATCTGTGTAATTTATGTGAAATCTAACTGTAATGAGGTCCTTTGTTTTTTATATGTAAACAGATCTACTAATCCTGTATAAAAGTTATTTTATGATGTTTGTCTTTCTTCGTGTGTTGTCTCAATCTTTACTCAAAAACAATAGACCAAAGAAAGTTACTGCTCTAATCTTAAAAGTTTAAAGTTAAGTTTTTCTGCCTAACTTAAGCAGAAAATAGTACCAAAGTCAGAATGCCGGGAGTCACCTATAAAATGTTCCTGCCTATCTGAATGGACAAAGAGAAACGTTTCAGAAGTGAGAGCGTCTCACAGCAGGCACAGATGTAGCTCGCCTAGAATGATGTCTTTGCCCACTCCACAGTGACACCACACACGGTAACAGCCCAGGTTTTAACATTGCACCCACATCACATCTATTCTGTGTGTTATCTTTCGGAGCAGGAAAGCACAAGAGATGTATAGACCTGTGTTAAACTTGTTTGTCCCTGTTCCAGGTGAAGCCCAGTTAGAATAACCTGTCTGGCATGTCAGGTGTGGTAATGGTGAATTCAGTGTTCTTGATTTTTAACAGGTTTCTTCAATACTGCTGCTCTCATGGGTTGGGAAAACAGATTTATATAATAAACATGGGCTGTGCTGACAAGGAACTCATAGTCCAGACTATAGGGGTGGAAATGACAATAAACTGTGCTTCAGTAGCATTTAGCATCTCTCAGTAGAAAGTCTCCTGAGGATGTTCTGAAAGTTTTCAGCCTGGCCCAGTCAGTGACTGATGTCATTTGCAATATGGTCTTGAATTGCAGAAATCTCAGAACAGGCTCAAAGTCTCAGTTTCTGTAGTGTGGGTTGACGATGTGGAGTTAGCATGATATTTGACGCAAAACCAAATACCTGAGTATTAATTGCCTTCATTTGTTCTTTCCTGGTCCATTTTTTTCCAGCAATATGAACAAAGATCTTTTAGAGGACATCTTTCCAATTTAGAAAATATATTTAGATAGGAAAATTTGCTGGAACTTTCTTCCACTGTGTGGTTCAGTAGGTGGTCTAAATTATGACAGAAGTTTTAATCTTCTAGATGCCTCACACTGTCTTTAGGTGAGATTAGGTTGTATTTATTCTCCTTTGGTAAAGGCTCGTTTAACTGCTTGAAGTCCTGCCCTGAGTTTTACCATTTTTTTTATGTCTGAATCAAGAAGTCTTTTGGTTGGTTTTATAAACACAATCTACTGATTGTGTTCAGATGTCTAGGAGCTGTTACCACCACTGTGAATACAGTGATCACCACTCGTATGCTTCTCAGTTATGAATAAATGCCAGCATGCAGGTCTGCACGTCTCAGTCTCACTTGCATTTAAAATTCAGTTCTACTACTTGGAGTGAAGAGGCAACTGTAGAAGGAACAGAGGGCTTCATTCCTGCCACCCGGCTCCCGGTCGCCTGGCTAGCTTATGCCCCGAAATAATTACATGGAAACTGTATTCTTTTAAACACTGCTTGGCCCATTAGCTCTAGCCTCTTACGGGCTAACTCTCACATCTTGATTAACCCATATTTAATAATCTGTGTAGCACCACGAGGTGGTGGCTTACCGGGAAGGATCTTAACTTGCGTCCATCTTGGAGAGGAGAGCTATAGCGTCTGCCTCATTGCCTTCTTCCCAGCATTCAGTTCTGTCTACTCCGCCTACCTAATTTTCTGTCCTATCAAAGGGCCAAGGCAGTTTCTTTATTAACCAATGAAAGTAACACATAGACAGATGACCCTCCTCCATCAACTACTGATTCTGTATTACTTATCATAAATTTAAATAACTATTCCATTAGTGACCTAAAACTTAGAAAGCATTGGAATCTGATAAAGCATGACATTTAATATTACAGCTCCCACCTGCATTAATTAACCAGTAATGGATCAAAAGCAAGCATGCCACTTCTTTAGTTCTTTTGACTAGGGTCGGATGGAATTTGGTTCCCTGTTACTGTGTAAACAACTCAAATGAGATGAGCAAGAACGGCAGGCTGGTTTCAGTGGAGGAGAGTGGAATTGTGAGGTGTGTAGGAGTATAGTGCAATTATGCGTCAAAAGGCTATGAGTTTCATGAATAGATTGAAGGCAACATGGTGATTAAAAGTGATAGTATGGCTGGGCATAGTGTACACCTTTAATCCCGGCCCTCAGCAGGCAGAGGCAGGCTGACCTTGATGAGTTCAAGGCCACCTTGGTTTAAATAGTAAACGCCTTATCTCCAAAGGCAGGGGCAGGAAGATTGGATACCTCGACTTTAGCACAAATCATGTATTCAAATTGAAGACTATAAAGAGACAAAGTAAAGTCAAAGCTGTAGTGGAAAATAAGAGAAATTTAAAGTGGAACATTTAGAAGCAGTACAAAATAATAAGAGTGTTCCTAGTCTGGGATTGTTGCTGAGGTTGAGCCAAAGTGAAGGAGGTGTGGAGAAAGTTTAGGCTGCTAGAGCTATAGCTGGGGATGGACGTAGCTCAGCGGCGTACTGTGCACAAGGCCCAGGGTACCTGGTTCAGCCTGAGCACCACCACCTGTTAGCATTCCAGGTATTTCCCAAGACTCCAGCATCTGCACACACCCCACTTGTGATGATCATTGTCTCTGGAAGAGCCCAGCATCAGCCAAGCCTTTGGTTTAGGATATGAAAAGACATAGGAACCTAGAGTTAATCCTAAAGACAGACTGGCAGGAGTGAGAGAGACATGGACAGGCTATGGTGATGGCTGAATTAGAGGAATGCTGGGTTTGGGGGAAATAACTTCAGGAGAGTTTCAGATACAAGAAGCTGCAAAGAGAATGCAGCATTGACTGCTGAATCTTAATATGGAGGATGTGGATGTTAGGATACAGGGAAGGACTATTTATTGTGCTCTATTTAACAGGACTTGAATGGGGTGCATTTGAGAAGGGACCAGGCATATAAAGTAGGATGCCTAGAAACTGACCAACTACGCAGAACACAGTTTCTGGAAGGTATCTCCATCATAGAGGCAGAGGGGACCTCACAACTTTTTCCCACCATAAGGGCAAATAGAAAAGCTTCTGCTTTTTTCAGGTGGCATTATCAAATATTGTAAATCAAGAAATAAAAGATAGTCAATGGGGACTATCACGAGAAACTATAAAATAAGAAACTTCTGGAAACAAAAGATACAAAAACAAAATTAGAGAGTTGTTTTGGCCAGAAGATAGACACGTAGACATTCTTAGAGACTTAAGAAATTTGAGCTAGACTTTCAGCCATGGAAGCTATCTTTCATCAACTCACCAAAATGCCAAACACAACAGGAAAGAGGAGGGGCACTCGTTATATGTTCTCCAGGCCCTTTAGGAAACATGGAGTTGTTCCTTTGGCCACGTACATGTGAATCTACAAGAAGGGTGATATTGTAGACACCAAGGGAATGGGCACTGTTCACAAAGAAATGCCCCAGAAATGTTACCATGGCAAAACTGGAAGAGTCTGCAATGTCACCCAGTATGCAGTGGGCATCACTGTAAACAAGCAAGTTAAGGGCAAGATTCTTGCCAGAGAATTAATGTGCAGATTGAGTACATGAGGCACTCAGAGCAGAGACAACTTCCTGAAGTGGGTAAAAGAGAATGACCAGAAATAAAAAGGAAGCCAAAGAGAAGGGCACCTGGGTTCAGCTGGAGCACCAGCCTGCTCCACCCAGAGAAGGACACTTTGTGAGGACTAACGGAAAGGAGCCTGAGCTGCTGGAGCCCATTCCATACAAATTCATTGCCTGTTGTACAAAAAGAAATAAAAGACCTAGACTGTGAAGGGTTTTTTTTTTTTTCGAAAAAAGAAACAAAGAAAAGGAGAAATTTGAGCTAGGTGGTGGTGGAACACACCTTTAATCCGAGCATTCTGGAGGCAGAGACAGGCAGATCTCTGAGTTCAAGGTCAACCTTGTCTACAGAGATAGAGGACAGCAAGGGCTATGTAGAGAAATCCTGTCTTAAGAAAGACAGGAGAGAGAGAGGGAGGGAGGGAGGGAGGAAAGGGAGGGAGGGGGGAGGGAGGGAGGGAAGGAAAGGAAGGAAGGAAAGAAGGAAGGAAGGAAGGAAGGAAGGAAGGAAGGAAGGAAGGAAGGACTCATTCCCAACAACAGCATGCACTGAAAGTCCACTTTCAAAGCACTGGCTAATGCCTGAGTGATTCCAACATAGAATATATAACACATTCTTCAAGAATGGGGATGAATTTGCAGACAGCTGAAAACACATTTAGCTGCCTCGCTGTCTACCAGTATTTCATTACAGAATAATGCAAAACAGAAAGAGATGGGCATGGTGGCACACACCTATAATCTCAATAATCTGAGTCAAGAAAGCCGGAAGACCACTAATTTGAGGCCAGCCTGGGCTACATAACAAGAACCTGTCTAAGTGAAAACTAAAATGTATATAGAAACCATACTCTTGATATAACTTGAAAGTAGAGAATATCAGAATCACATTTAATAAAATGAGACAAATAACATCACAGCATTACTTGCTAATACCCTTCTACCCTCCCCACCCTCAGTCCCGCCACCTGGCTGGGAAGTGAACTGCAAAGAAGACAGAGGAATGTCAGCAAATGGATGTGACGCTCCAGTATTGATCTAGAATTACTGCCTGAAAGATAAGCCTGCTGCGGTCTGAAGGCTATAATAAGGCTGTTTACAATGTTCACTTGCAGTCCAAGGAATTTTTACACAATCCTGGGTATATAAGAAATAAGCGTAGATATCCAAATCAAGCATTCATTGATAATACAATAAATTCATAAAGAATTCATTTTAATTCTTTGGTACAAGTAATTTCACCATTAAAGACGAAAACATTTGCCTGCTAATGAGATAAATATTCTTGTTTATTTTTACCCAAATCTTGGTTGAGCATGTGATACTAACACAAGCATCATCAATTTGTTTTGTTTTTCAAGACAGGGTTTCTTGGGGCTGGAGAGATGGCTCAGAGGTTAAGAGCACGGACTGCTCTTCCGGAGGTCCTGAGTTCAATTCCCAGCAACCACATGGTGGCTCACAACCATCTGTAATTAGATCTGGTGCCCTCTTCTGGCCTGTAGGCATGGAGGCTGAACACTTTGTACATAATAAATAAATAAATCTTAAAAAAAAAAAAAAAAAAGACAGGGTTTCTTTGTGTAGCCCTAGCTGTTCTGGAACTTGCGCAGTATACTAGACTGGCCTTGAACTCACAGAGATCTACTGCCTCTGCCTCTTGAGTGCTTGGATTCAAGGCATCACTACCATACCCAGCTAAAACACGGAACTTTATAACATGGTCTCAAATCTGAGCTGGGTGTTTCAGGCAGCATTCATTCATTCCCGTGGTGTGATGTCACGCGCAGTGCGCTCACAACCAAAACTCATGAAGTATTTTGAGAATATGGAGGCAAGCACAGCTCCAGATTCCTTGGAATCATTGCACATCTTATTGGGGGTGGCGTTTTGATAGCCCTGGCTGTCCTGGAACTCACTGTGTAGACCAGGCTGGCCTGGAACTGAAGTCATCCACCTGCCTCTGCCTTCTGAGTGCTGGGATTACAAGCGTGTGCCACCACCACCCAGCATACAATTGATTTTGAATTAATTCTTAGTGATGACATGTTCAGAAACTTTTTACCACTGCCAAATTTATAAAACTTATATTGGGGTAACATGTCAAAGTAGAGCAAACTACAGACTGGAGAGTTGGGGGCTTCAACGTAAGTGTGATCTGAACTGGGTAGATGCGACCTGAGGCCATCTTTGAGACATAGCTTCTAATGGAACAGGGAACACAAGGAAGAAGCAGCCTTTAGACAATGGGGGATGAAAGAAAAGCAAAGGACATGATTTAGAATCTTGTCAGAAACTGCAGAGTCAGAGGAGAACTTTCACCCTGCCACAAAAAGCACCCACAGAAGTATCCGAACGGTTCTCTGTCACAAGAAATCTCAGCATGAATATAACATGAATACCAGGGGCTGGGAGTTGGCCCAGTGGTTAAGAGCACTTGTTGCTCTTGGACAGTACCCAGGTTCAGTATGCAGTGCCCACATGGTGGTTGACCATCCCTAACTCCAGTTCCTGGGGATCTGATACCCCCTCCTATCTTTGGACACCATGTATACACACAGTGCACATACATGCAGGCAAAACACTCTTACATATAAAACTAAACTTTTTTTGAAAAATGGATACAGATTTTTTAAATTGCAGAAAATATGATTATGTATAAGAATTACAAAGTAATTTACAAATAATATAATTTAGTCCTACTTGTAACTCTGGGTAGATTGAGTTGAAAGAGACTTTATTAAGAGCAGTTAGAAAAGCTGGGCTAGGCATGGTGACACACACTTCATCTCTGTAGCTAGGAAATAGGCAGGTGGACCTCTTTGAGTTCCAGGCCAGCTTAACCTAGGTATAGAATTTCAGGGCAGCCAGTGCAGCTTAGTGAGACCCATTGCACCGCCCCCCCGCAAAAAAAAAATGGGATAGGAAAAATGAATAAAGAATTGGTGAACTAGTAAGAGCTTGGTAGCCTAAAGCAAAGTGAATTATGAACTGGATAATAAAATGTTTGCCTGCAGACATGTGTTGTTTCCTAGTGGAGTTAGGAGAAAGTGTGCTATCTAATGTAAATGGAGTAGTTCGTTTCCCTGCCACCTATACCCAAATAATTACACAAAAATTGCATTAATTACAACACTGCTTGGCCAATAGCTTAGTCACATTCCTAGCTAGCTCTTTAATTAACCCATTTC